>NC_134903.1:1677827-1682827 GCF_041734735.1 Babylonia areolata | reverse complement strand
ATAAGCACTTGCACACGTACATACACATGCCATCACTTTTGGCTTTGCAGTTCTCTCCTAATACCACCACCATTACTTGGTTGATTTCAGCAACCAGTTGGCGGGACGCCGTATTTAAGGTAATACTGTTCGGGCTGTGGTCTTTCTCCATGAAACATGGTGTGGCTTGAGGAGTGGAGTCTATGATGATGATGATGATGATGGTGATGATGATGGTGATTATGGTGATGGTGATGATGATGATAATCATGGTGATGGTGGTGATGATGTTGCTGCTGATGATGATGGTGATAATCATGGTGATGGTAGTGATGATGATGATGGTTATGATGATGATGATGATGATGGTGATGGTGTTGATAATGATGGTGATGGTGGTGATGATGGTGATGGTGGTGGTGATGATGATGATGATGATGATGATGGTGATGATGATGATGATGGTGTTGATAATGATGGTGATGGTGGTGATGATGATGATGGTGATGATGATGGTGATAATGATGGTGATGGTGGTGATAATGATGATGATGGTGATAGTAGTGATGGTCTGCACATTATGTTGACCTGGGAGATCGGAAAAATCTCCACCATTTACTCACCAGGTGCCGTTACCGAGATTCGAATCCGGGACCCTCAGATCGAAAGTCCAACGCTTTAACCACTCGGCTATTGCGCCCGTCCTGCCTGCCACCACCCTGACCATAACTATGGTTCAAGTCTCAATCCACGTGCCTGACCATAACTATGGTTCAAGTCTCAATCCACGTGCCTAACATAATTATGCTTCAAGTCTCAATCCACGTGCCTAACATAATTATGGTTCAAGTCTCAATCCACGTGCCTGACCATAATTATGGTTCAAGTCTCAATCCACGTGCCTAACATAATTATGCTTCAAGTCTCAATCCACGCGCCTAACATAATTATGCTTCAAGTCTCAATCCACGTGCCTGACCATAATTATGGTTCAAGTCTCAATCCACGTGCCTAACATAATTATGGTTCAAGTCTCAATCCACGTGCCTAACATAATTATGCTTCAAGTCTCAATCCACGTGCCTAACATAATTATGGTTCAAGTCTCAATCCACGTGCCTAACATAATTATGGTTCAAGTCTCAATCCACGTGCCTAACATAATTATGGTTCAAGTCTCAATCCACGTGCAAGTGAGCGGTAGTCAGAGCTTTCAGGACAGAGGCTCAGAACCTTGCTCATGGCATGTGGCTGTGGTTATCCAGACAGCACAGAACAACTGTTTTTGACCTCATGGCATGTGGCTGTGGTTATCCAGACAGCACAGAACAACACTGTTTTTGACCTCATGGCATGTGGCTGTGGTTATCCAGACAGCACAGAACAACACTGTTTTTGACCTCATGGCATGTGGCTGTGGTTATCCAGACAGCACAGAACAACACTGTTTTTGACCTCATGGCATGTGGCTGTGGTTATCCAGACAGCACAGAACAACACTTTCCTACTGAAGGCCTATCGAAGACCGCGGTTGATTAACTGCGAATTGATCTTGTTCCGGTCTTGTCGACGAGACAGTGCACGGAAAAATCAGCGCCAAACAGACCATGCTGATGGCTGGTCACGAGACCACCGCCACGTTCGCTGCTGTCTTCTTCTGATTCCTTCGTGGGCTGCAACTCCCACCTTCACTCGTATGTACACGAGTAGGCTTTTACGTCTATGACCGTTTTTTACCCCGCCATGTGGGCAGCCATACTCCGTTTTCGGGGTTTGTGTGCATGCTGGGTATGTTCTTGTTTCCATAACCCACCGATGCTGACATGGATTACAGTATCGTGCGTATTTGATCTTCTGCTTGCGTATATACACACGAAGGGGGTTCAGGCACCAGCAGGTCTGCACATGTGTTGGCATGGGAGATCGGAAAAATCTCCACCCTTTACCCACCAGGCGCCGTTACCTAGATTCGAACCCGGGACGCTCAGATTGAAAGTCCAACGCTTTAACCACTCGGCTATTTGCGCCCGTCACTGCTGATGTAACTGTCCCGGGACAGAAACGTGGAGCTGTTTAAAAGACCCTCTACCTGGTGCCCGTCACCAGCAGTGAAGATGAAGGATCCTAATCCTGACCCGAAATCCTCTGGAGGGTGGCACAGACAACACCAGCAGTGAAGATGAAGGATCCTAATCCTGACCCGAAATCCTCTGGAGGGTAGCACAGACAACACCAGCACTGTCCAGACTGACAGGGGACAGCAACATCTCTGTGAAACACAGGCTGATGCATGTGTGTACTGGTGTGTTCCCTCCTCGTGTGTGCCTGAGACTTCACCCTTCACGAAGCGTTTGGACAGAAGAATGCAAGGCATGGAAATGATGTCTTGTCACGAGATACTCAACGTTGGACACACATATCAAACGTCAGATACACTAATCATAATTATCACCAGTGACCAAGTGCACGAAACCATCACGCAACACACTGGGCCATAAACATGAAGATCTCTTGACATCAGTTGAGAGAGGTGTGTGGTCATGTGACAACGTCCAACAGCCTTGTCAAGACAATCCTCATATGTTCACGGAAAGAGACAGGATAGAACAGAATAAAGACAATCCTCAGATGTTGACGGAAAGAGACAGGGTGGAACAGCAGAAAGACAATCCTCAGATGTTCACGGAAAGAGACAGGGTAGAACAGCAGAAAGACAATCCTCAGATGTTGACGGAAAGAGACAGGGTGGAACAGAATAAAGACAATCCTCAGATGTTCACGGAAAGAGACAGGGTAGAACAGCAGAAAGACAATCCTCAGATGTTCACGGAAAGAGACAGGGTGGAACAGCAGAAAGACAATCCTCAGATGTTCACGGAAAGAGACAGGTTAGAACAACAGAAAGACAATCCTCATATGTTCACGGAAAGAGACAGTGGAGGACAGCAGAAAGACAATCCTCAGATGTTGACGGAAAGAGACAGGGTAGAACAGCAGAAAGACAATCCTCAGATGTTCACGGAAAGAGACAGGGTGGAACAGCAGAAAGACAATCCTCAGATGTTCACGGAAAGAGACAGTGGAGGACAGCAGAAAGACAATCCTCAGATGTTCACGGAAAGAGACAGGGTGGAACAACAGAAAGACAATCCTCAGATGTTCACGGAAAGAGACAGGGTAGAACAGCAGAAAGACAATCCTCAGATGTTCACGGAAAGAGACAGTGGAGGACAGCAGAAAGACAATCCTCAGATGTTCACGGAAAGAGACAGTGGAGGACAGCAGAAAGACAATCCTCAGATGTTCACGGAAAGAGACAGTGGAGGACAGCAGAAAGACAATCCTCAGATGTTCACGGAAAGAGACAGTGGAGGACAGCAGAAAGACAATCCTCAGATGTTGACGGAAAGAGACAGTGGAGGACAGCAGAAAGACAATCCTCAGATGTTGACGGAAAGAGACAGGTTAGAACAGCAGAAAGACAATCCTCAGATGTTCACGGAAAGAGACAGTGGAGGACAGCAGAAAGACAATCCTCAGATGTTGACGGAAAGAGACAGGTTAGAACAGCAGAAAGACAATCCTCAGATGTTCACGGAAAGAGACAGGTTAGAACAGCAGAAAGACAATCCTCAGATGTTCACGGAAAGAGACAGGGTGGAACAGCAGAAAGACAATCCTCAGATGTTCACGGAAAGAGACAGGTTAGAACAGCAGAAAGACAATCCTCAGATGTTGACGGAAAGAGACAGTGGAGGACAGCAGAAAGACAATCCTCAGATGTTGACGGAAAGAGACAGTGGAGGACAGCAGAAAGACAATCCTCAGATGTTGACGGAAAGAGACAGGTTAGAACAGCAGAAAGACAATCCTCAGATGTTCACGGAAAGAGACAGGTTAGAACAGCAGAAAGACAATCCTCAGATGTTCACGGAAAGAGACAGGGTGGAACAGCAGAAAGACAATCCTCAGATGTTCACGGAAAGAGACAGGGTGGAACAACAGAAAGACAATCCTCAGATGTTGACGGAAAGAGACAGGGTGGAACAGCAGAAAGACAATCCTCAGATGTTGACGGAAGGAATCAGGGTAGAACAGCAGACAGATGGACTGACAACACTGCAGAATGGGCAGGAAACCCGTTTGGAGAGACCCAGTGTTTGACCTAGATCCGACATACCTGGAACACTGGTGAGCAGTTCGTCTGTGGGGGGCCCATGTGGCTCTTCATGGAGCTAGATAGGAGGAGGAGGAGCAGGAAGAAGAAGAAGAAGGAGGAGGAGGACGAGGAGAAGGAGGAGGAGAAGGAGGAGGAGGAGAAGGAGGACGAGGAGGAAGAAGAAGAAGAAGGAGGAGGAGGAGAAGGAAGAAGAAGAAGAAGGAGGAGGAGGACGAGGAGAAGGAGGACGAGGAGGAAGAAGAAGAAGAAGGAGGAGGAGGAGCAGGAAGAAGAAGAAGAAGGAGGAGGACGAGGACGAGGAGAAGGAGGAGAAGGAGGAGAAGGAGGACGAGGAGAAGGAGGACGAGGAGGAAGAAGAAGAAGAAGGAGGAGGAGGAGGAGAAGGAAGAAGAAAGAAGGAGGAGAAATAAGGAGAAGGAGGAGGAGGAGGAGAAAGAAGAAGAAGAGACATAATACTGGAGGAAATGATGAAGCAGCAGATCCTGGAAACTCAGTCTATATATTGCTGAAATTGATGAAATGTGTATGTAGATTAACTTACCGACACCCCCACCTCCCCTGTTGTTTCCGTTTCCTCCCTGAAGCCAGAGTTGTGTGATTCCATCAGGAAGGTCAGTGCTGTTCCACGGACTGACAGAAATGGCGTAAAACCAACAGTCGTGTTGACTGACTGGCACAGGTCACTTCTCTCTTTCATGTGGTCAGATTGTGGTCACACCATCATCCCGCTCACGAAATCATTCGGTTTTGTGTGTGTGTGTGTGTGTGTGTGTGTGTGTGTGTGTGTGTGTGTGTGTGGTGTGTGGTGGTTTTTGGTTTTTTGTCGTTTTTTCTCACAAAC
>NC_134903.1:1615327-1672827 GCF_041734735.1 Babylonia areolata | reverse complement strand
CAGGTAGTAGATATATCATGTACCTGCAAGTAGATGTTATGGAACGAACGGTTTTTCAATGTGTGATTTTATGGAACGAACAGTGTCACAATGTGTGATGTTATAGAACGAACAGTGTCACAATGTATAGAACGAACAGTGTCACGGTGTGTGATGTTATAGAACGAACAGTGTCACGGTGTGTGATGCTATAGAACGAACAGTGTCACAATGTGTGATGTTATAGAACGAACAGTGTCACAATGTGTGATGCTATAGAACGAACAGTGTCACGGTGTGTGATGTTATAGAACGAACAGTGTCACAATGTGTGATGCTATAGAACGAACAGTGTCACGGTGTGTGATGCTATAGAACGAACAGTGTCACAATGTGTGATGTTATAGAACGAACAGTGTCACAATGTGTGATGCTATAGAACGAACAGTGTCACGGTGTGTGATGCTATAGAACGAACAGTGTCACAATGTGTGATGCTATAGAACGAACAGTGTCACAATGTGTGATGCTATAGAACGAACAGTGTCACGGTGTGTGATGTTATAGAACGAACAGTGTCACAATGTGTGAGGCTATAGAACGGACAGTGTCACACTGTATAGAAGGAATAGTGTCACGGTGTGTGATGGTATGGAACGAACAGTGTCACAATGTGTGATGTTATAGAACGAACAGTGTCACGGTGTGTGATGCTATAGAACGAACAGTGTCACGGTATGTGATGGTATGGAACGAACAGTGTCACAATGTGTGATGTTATAGAACGAACAGTGTCACGGTGTGTGATGCTATAGAACGAACAGTGTCACGGTGTGTGATGTTATAGAACGAACAGTGTCACGGTGTGTGATGCTATAGAACGAACAGTGTCACAATGTGTGATGTTATAGAACGAACAGTGTCACGGTGTGTGATGCTATAGAACGAACAGTGTCACAATGTGTGATGTTATAGAACGAACAGTGTCACGGTGTGTGATGCTATAGAACGAACAGTGTCACGGTGTGTGATGCTATAGAACGAACAGTGTCACAATGTGTGATGCTATAGAACGAACAGTGTCACAATGTGTGATGTTATAGAACGAACAGTGTCACGGTGTGTGATGCTATAGAACGAACAGTGTCACAATGTGTGATGTTATAGAACGAACAGTGTCACGGTGTGTGATGCTATAGAACGAACAGTGTCACGGTGTGTGATGCTATAGAACGAACAGTGTCACAATGTGTGATGCTATAGAACGAACAGTGTCACGGTGTGTGATGCTATAGAACGAACAGTGTCACAATGTGTGATGTTATAGAACGAACAGTGTCACGGTGTGTGATGTTATAGAACGAACAGTGTCACGGTGTATGATACTATAGAACGAACAGTGTCACAATGTGTGATGTTATAGAACGAACAGTGTCACGGTGTGTGATACTATAGAACGAACAGTGTCACAATGTGTGATGTTATAGAACGAACAGTGTCACGGTGTGTGATGTTATAGAACGAACAGTGTCACAATGTGTGATGTTATAGAACGAACAGTGTCACAATGTATAGAACGAACAGTGTCACAATGTGTGATGTTATAGAACGAACAGTGTCACAATGTGTGATGTTATAGAACGAACAGTGTCACAATGTGTGATGTTATAGAACGAACAGTGTCACAATGTATAGAACGAACAGTGTCACGGTGTGTGATGTTATAGAACGAACAGTGTCACGGTGTGTGATGCTATAGAACGAACAGTGTCACAATGTGTGATGTTATAGAACGAACAGTGTCACGGTGTGTGATGTTATAGAACGAACAGTGTCACGGTGTGTGATGCTATAGAACGAACAGTGTCACGGTGTGTGATGCTATAGAACGAACAGTGTCACGGTGTGTGATGCTATAGAACGAACAGTGTCACAATGTGTGATGCTATAGAACGAACAGTGTCACAATGTGTGATGTTATAGAACGAACAGTGTCACGGTGTGTGATGCTATAGAACGAACAGTGTCACGGTGTGTGATGTTATAGGACGAACAGTGTCACGGTGTGTGATGCTATAGAACGAACAGTGTCACAATGTGTGATGCTATAGAACGAACAGTGTCACACTGTATAGAAGGAATAGTGTCACGGTGTGTGATGGTATAGAACGAACAGTGTCACAATGTATAGAACGAACAGTGTCACGGTGTGTGATGCTATAGAACGAACAGTGTCACAATGTGTGATGTTATGGAACGAACAGTGTCACAATGTATAGAAGGAACAGTGTCACAATGTGTGATGTTATGGAACGAACAGTGTCACAATGTATAGAAGGAACAGTGTCACAATGTGTGATGTTATGGAACGAACAGTGTCACAATGTGTGATGCTATAGAACGAACAGTGTCACAATGTGTGATGCTATAGAACGAACAGTGTCACGGTGTGTGATACTATAGAACGAACAGTGTCACGTAGTGTGATGTTATAGAACGAACAGTGTCACGGTGTGTGATACTATAGAACGAACAGTGTCACAATGTGTGAGGCTATAGAACGGACAGTGTCACAATGTGTGATGTTATAGAACGAACAGTGTCACAATGTATAGAACGAACAGTGTCACGGTGTGTGATGCTATAGAACGAACAGTGTCACAATGTGTGATGCTATAGAACGAACAGTGTCACGGTGTGTGATGTTATAGAACGAACAGTGTCACGGTGTGTGATGCTATAGAACGAACAGTGTCACGGTGTGTGATGCTATAGAACGAACAGTGTCACGGTGTGTGATGTTATAGCACGAACAGTGTCACGGTGTGTGATGTTATAGAACGAACAGTGTCACGGTGTGTGATGTTATAGAACGAACAGTGTCACGGTGTGTGATGCTATAGAACGAACAGTGTCACGGTGTGTGATGTTATAGGACGAACAGTGTCACGGTGTTTGATGCTATAGAACGAACAGTGTCACGGTGTGTGATGCTATAGAACGAACAGTGTCACAATGTGTGATGCTATAGAACGAACAGTGTCACAATGTATAGAACGAACAGTGTCACGGTGTGTGATGCTATAGAACGAACAGTGTCACAATGTATAGAACGAACAGTGTCACGGTGTGTGATGCTATAGAACGAACAGTGTCACGGTGTGTGATGTTATAGAACGAACAGTGTCACGGTGTGTGATGTTATAGAACGAACAGTGTTACGGTGTGTGATGTTATAGAACGAACAGTGTCACGGTGTGTGATGTTATAGAACGAACAGTGTCACAATGTGTGATGTTATAGAACGAACAGTGTCACGGTGTGTGATGTTATAGAACGAACAGTGTCACGGTGTATGATGTTATAGAACGAACAGTGTCACGGTGTGTGATGTTATAGAACGAACAGTGTCACGGTGTGTGATGTTATAGAACGAACAGTGTCACGGTGTGTGATGTTATAGAACGAACAGTGTCACGGTGTATGATGTTATAGAACGAACAGTGTCACGGTGTGTGATGTTATAGAACGAACAGTGTCACGGTGTGTGATGTTATAGAACGAACAGTGTCACGGTGTGTGATGCTATAGAACGAACAGTGTCACAATGTGTGATGCTATAGAACGAACAGTGTCACAATGTGTGATGTTATAGAACGAACAGTGTCACGGTGTGTGATGCTATAGAACGAACAGTGTCACGGTGTGTGATGCTATAGAACGAACAGTGTCACAATGTGTGATGTTATAGAACGAACAGTGTCACAATGTGTGATGTTATAGAACGAACAGTGTCACAATGTGTGATGTTATAGAACGAACAGTGTCACAATGTGTGATGCTATAGAACGAACAGTGTCACGGTGTGTGATGTGTGCCAGGTCCTGTGGTGTATATTCGTTTTCCTTTCTTAATTTTTCGCAGTTTTCCCCCTTTGTTTTCCGGCCATTGGAGGAAGCCACAAACACAACAACAGAAATGTGCTCCGTAACGTGCGTGGAACTGAAGCAAAAAAAAAAAAAAAAAAAAAAAAAAAAAAAAAAAATATATATATATATATATATATATATATATATATATATATATATATATATACGTGTTCACAGTGTGTTTTATAATTAATTAATGAGTATTTGGACCGATATTAGACGTTTTACGTATATTTACTGTCTCGGATACATATTTTGCTAGTGAGAATATCATATCTTCATTTTCTGTCATCAGTATGCCGAGCAGATCTTTTCTCTGCACTGGAGCTGTATTGAAATGGGTACAGTTTTTGGGGTTTTTTTTTTCGCAATTCTTCGTATCTTTTGCAGTTAAATATGAAATAGTTTTCATCTTCAGGGCTTTCGCCACACATTGGGCAAGGGGATGTTGCTACGTCTGAATCGAACCATCTTCTGTTGGCATTCAGTCCAAGTACTCTCAATCTGAGTCTTGCAAAACAGATTCTATGCCACGTTTTGTTACGATCTTGATATATTTCTCCGTTTGAAAAATTGATTCAAATGAATAAAACCATTTATACCTATCATTGCTCCCTATTTATCCGTGCCAGTTTTGTTTGTAACATGCTATAAATCTATCTTTAAATTCAGATACAAAGCCGCTCTCGTGCCCTACTCCTTGGCACATCCAGACCAGACCGAATCCATGTTCCGTTAGTGTTTTCTTGATGTGGAATACCCAGTTCTGTTTGCCCTTCTCCTCTTGCAGCAGCATCATCTCGTATGCTTGCCTACATAATCGTAATGTTGGCAGTGTAGTAAGTTTCAGCTAATATTTCATGCATTTTGCAATTGATGTAATATGTAATGGGTACCTGCCACTTTCGCCATACATTATAGTGTTTCATGAATGTAATAGGACACCAAGAAAGCGCTTTATTGCGAAAGTATGTACTCTTTCCATTTGATTATTTGTCTTAAGTCCCCATATTTCCGCTCCATAGTTCAATTTGTGTGTCGAAAAGTTTCCAGAAAAGCTGTGCATCAGTCGACCGTAGTCTCCTGAGTGATTTTATAATTTGGATGACACCTGTTTCCCCTTTTCTATTTGCTTCATCCCACGCAGACGCCAAACTCAATTTAGTTGTGAATAACTTTCCTAAATATTTATATGAATTGGTGACTTTTATTTCTCTATCACGATAGCACCATTTTCACGAGTCGAAAGATGACCTCCATTGCGGAAGACTATGATATTGGTGTTATGGAGATTAACTGTTAATTGTAGTCTGTCTGTTTCTTGCTTAAGGGCATTTAATTGATTTTGTTAATCAGTGGGTGTGTCAGACAAGAGAACAACATCATCAGCAAATAGCATTGGGAACAATTATGTTGCGCCAGGTATCATTTGTATTCCATGTCTACCCTTCTTTGATAACTCTACTGCTATTCATTGATGAAAAAGGAAAAAAAACTGTGGGCTTAGCATACAGCCTTGTTTAAACCCTCATGGACATTGAAAAAAGTCGGAACAAATATCTTTGTCACGAACACATGCAAGTACAGAATCGTAGATGCTTTAATGGCCATGTAAAACTATCCTTGTACCCCGCTTTTTCTTAGTGTACTCCACAGAATGTATCTGTTCACGGAATCAAATGCTTTTTTGAAGTCTACGAATGCTACGTATAGCTTAGTCTTGCGTAAAAGATGATTTTGGACTAGATCGTATAAAGTGAATATATGGTCAGCAGTGCTGTAACCTGTTCTAAAGCCCGCCTGTTCCTCTGTTTTTTCTTCTTCTATTTCTGCCCATTTTCTTAATCTGCGATTTAAGATGTGTGTATACACTTTACTAATTGCACTCGTCAAGGCTACTCCTCTGTAATTGTCCGGGTTGTTTGTGTCTCCCTTTTTATGTATAGGCACAATAATGGATTTTGCCCAGTCCAACGGAAATGTTCCACTTTCAAATAATTTGTTGAATAGGGTAAATAGGAATTGCATAACATTATTGTTTGCATTTTTTAGCATTTCGCTTATAACATAATCTGGGCCAGCACTTTTGCCCGATTTCAGGTTTTTTATACTTGTAATGATTTCCTGTTCTGAAATTGGGTCATTGATTAAAGGTTCTTCCTCCACATTTACCATTTCTTCCGTCATTACTTATTCCTGGACAGAACTATTATCAGCTGTATCAAAGACGTTAGAAAAGTGGTTATGCCACTGTTTGGAGCTAATGTCATTATAAATCACCGCTTTCCGGTTAACTGATCTTACTATTGAGCAAAACAGCTTAGGGTCATGAACGCAATTTCTAATTTTTTTTCTAATCTTTCTTCTTCGTACGCTCGTTTCTTTGTCCTTTTTAGCTGAACATAATCCTTCCTCTCCTTAGCATAGTCTTCTTTCCACTGATTCTTAACGCGTTCTGTGTGTCTTACATCTTTGGAATCTCTTCAGGAGTCTTCTGACCCGTTTCTTCTGCTGCCTGCATTCCACATCAAACCAGTCATTGAGTTTTTTTTTAGTTTCCCCGACCTTTCTAACCATACCAGCAGCTGCTCCACACAGAGCGTTTGCAAATAATTTAACCCCGCTATCAACATGTAAATGTAACATACCGTGAGCTTCACTCAGACTCTCTTTGAATTCATTGCTGTCTATCTCCTCTTTATATATCTGCAACTTTTCCTCATTCCAGAAAATCCTGTTTTCATCAGAGCAACCATTCTTTGGTTCCTGACTCTTTTCATTGCCGTGACTATTTTTCCACTTTAGTACTACTGACAGGTGCCATGAATATAAACAATTATCAATACGTAGATCACACCCTGCTCGTAAATCTTCAGATACAAGAAAATAATCAATAACGCTGCTGCCGTGTGGTGACACAAAAGTAAATTGGCCTTCTGTGTCACTGCTGCATGATCCATTCATAGTATACAAGTCAAGCATAAGGGCAAGAACGAGCAGGGATCTACCAAACTTGTTTATGATTGAATCTTTGGAATTACGTCTCTTCAAAATCTATACCTGGCACCATGTTCGCTTAGTTATCATCTTTCGGCTGTTCACATCCTGTCCTTACATTTAGGTCACCACACAATATAATGTAAACATTATCTGTGTGTACCTGTTGTATTAAGCTTTCTTCTAAGATATGAATGCCGTCTTGTAGCTCAGTGTGCTCGTATAGTGGTGATCTTTCTGGGGCAGTGTAAATAGCAATTAACACAATATCTTTATCAAAACTAAACACACTTTTATCTATTTCGACAGATACTATATTCTTGCAGTCTATATTAACATCTTTTACATGTTGTTCAATACATTTCCTAACCAACAAATAAAACTCCTCCAGAATTTCTCTGGAGATGGGATAACTTAGTTGCAGGAGCAACAAATTTTACATGTTCTGTGAAAATGCCGCTGAAATAATATTTAGAGTCAGTGAATGTTTCTTTTAAACATATAAAATGAAACGAGCTAATATATTTCATAAAGGATACATCATGTAATTTACTAAGCAGAGAGAGAGAGAGGGAGAGAGAGAGAGAGAGAGAGAGAGAGAGAGAGAGAGAGAGAGAGAGAACAACAAAAAACAAAAACAAAAACAAAACAAATATTTGCGTGTTCGGAATAATATGAATGAATGAATTGTCGGTTTCAGTTTCAGTTTCAGTAGCTCAAGGAGGCGTCACTGCGTTCGGACAAATCCATATACGCTACACCACATCTGCCAAGCAGATGCCTGACCAGCAGCGTAACCCAACGCGCTTAGTCAGCCCTTGAGAAAGAAAAAAAAAAAAGAATAGGATGTAAGAGCGAGAAAAATGCTCATTAACTTACGTACATCCACAATACTTTCTCCTGACAAGATGATGACAACACTGGCTTTCTTACAAAGGAAATAATGATTTCTATCGATTCATCTGCCGCTTCCTGCAACTCTCAATTAAAGGGCTTGCTCTCTCAGACTACTCTGTTCATCCTCAAAACCGTGTTATGTTCACAATCTAACATAGTTGGCAATTTCTTCATTTTTTCAATACAAAGATGGATGAATTGTCGGCATGTTTGAAAGCATAAGCTCATTTTAATTGTGGAAATTATGTCTTGTGGATCTACTGATTGCTGTTCATGTTTGTTCCATTATAAGCCTCCCCCCCCCCCCCCACCTCCCATCCCTTTGACATGTGCATTGATCATTGTTCATTGTTCAGTGTGTGTGTGCGTGTGTGTGTGTGTGTGTGTGTGTGTGTGTGTGTGTGTTGTTTTATCATGAGCACGGTCGTACTTTGATGACATATTTCACACATTATACAGAGGCGTGGAGGCAGAAGCGGTCAGGTGTGAGACTTGTGGTCCAGTGTTCACCGGGGACCTGGGGTCGAGGCCCTGTTCCGACATGGTGTTGTGTCCCTGGGAAAAGACAGACACGGAGAATTGATGTATCAACGCGGTACTTCACCGTTCTGGCAGCAATACGATCAGCACAGTCAGTTCTCAAACAGCGTGACGGTCAGCACAAAAAAACACCACCACCACCAACAACACCAACAACAACAAACAAAAAAGCTGAGTCTTCTTAACATGAGAATATGGAAGTAAAAGGAGTTTTACGTCTGTGACAATCTTAGCCCTGGTGTTTTACGAAGACGTATACCAAGGTTTGTGTCACAGATTTTGAGTCAAGGAAAAGGCGTTTTACTTCCGTGACAATCCCAGCCCCGGGTTCGAATCTCGGTAACGGCGCCTGGTGGGTAAAGGGTGGAGATTTTTCCGATCTCCCAAGTCAACACATGTGCAGACCTGCTTGTGCCTGAACCGCTTTCGTGTGTATACGCAAGCAGAAGATCACATACGCACGTTAAAGATCCTGTAATCCACGTCAGCGTTCGGTGGGGTATGGAGACAAGAACATACCCAGCATGCACACCCCCGAAAAGAAGAGTATACCCCCGAGTATGGCTGCCTACATGGCGGGATAAAAACGGTCATACACGTAAAAGCCCACTCGTGTACATTCGAGTGAACGTGGGAGTTGCAGCCAAAGAAGGAGGAAGGAGAATCACAGATTTAGAATCAACACGAGGGAGAAAAAGAAGATTTTATTAACTCTTTGACTGCTTTGACCGGTAACCTCGTTCATGAGACCCTGTCACCACGCCAAGACAAGACCCAGCATACAGGTCATGACGTCAGTGGTCATTGTGACAAGACCCAGCATACAGGTCAGGATGTCAGTGGTCATTGTGACAAGACCGGTCAGGACTTCAGTGGTCATTGTGACAATACCGAGCTTACAGGTCAGGACGTCAGTGGTCATTGTGACAAGACCGAGCATACAGGTCAGGATGTCAGTGGTCATTGTGACAAGACCCAGCTTACAGGTCAGGATGTCAGTGGTCATGTATGACAAGACGGAGCTTAAAGGTCAGGACTTCAGTGGTCATGTGTGACAAGACCGAGCATACAGGTCAGGATGTTAGTGGTCATTGTGACAAGACCGAGCTTACAGGTCAGGATGTCAGTGGTCATTGTGACAAGACCCAGCATACAGGTCAGGATGTCAGTGGTCATTGTGACAAGACCGGTCAGGACTTCAGTGGTCATTGTGACAAGACCGAGCATACAGGTCAGGATGTCAGTGGTCATTGTGACAAGACCGAGCTTACAGGTCAGGATGTCAGTGGTCATTGTGACAAGACGGAGCTTACAGGTCAGGATGTCAGTGGTCATTGTGACAAGACCGGTCAGGACTTCAGTGGTCATTGTGACAAGACCCAGCATACAGGTCAGGATGTCAGTGGTCATTGTGACAAGACCCAGCTTACAGGTCAGGATGTCAGTGGTCATTGTGACAAGACCGGTCAGGACTTCAGTGGTCATTGTGACAAGACCCAGCATACAGGTCAGGACGTCAGTGGTCATTGTGACAAGACCGAGCATACAGGTCAGGATGTCAGTGGTTATGTGTGACAAGACCCAGCATACAGGTCAGGATGTCAGTGGTCATTGTGACAAGACCGAGCTTACAGGTCAGGATGTCAGTGGTTACTGTGACAAGACCCAGCATACAGGTCAGGACTTCAGTGGTCATTGTGACAAGACCCAGCATACAGGTCATGACGTCAGTGGTCATTGTGACAAGACCCAGCATACAGGTCAGGATGTCAGTGGTCATTGTGACAAGACCCAGCTTACAGGTCAGGATGTCAGTGGTCATTGTGACAAGACCGAGCTTACAGGTCAGGATGTCAGTGGTCATGTGTGACAAGACCGAGCTTACAGGTCAGGATGTCAGTGGTCATTGTGACAAGACCGAGCTTACAGGTCAGGATGTCAGTGGTCATTGTGACAAGACCCAGCTTACAGGTCAGGATGTCAGTGTCATTGTGACAAGACCCAGCTTACAGGTCAGGATGTCAGTGTCATTGTGACAAGACCCAGCTTACAGGTCAGGATGTCAGTGGTCATTGTGACAAGACCCAGCTTACAGGTCAGGATGTCAGTGGTCATTGTGACAAGACCCAGCTTACAGGTCAGGTTGTTTTTATTTCATTTGGACGTCTGCCTTCTTGTCGCTGCATTACTTTTGTTCTGCAAAATCAATTGTACCGTTTTACATAACCTTTACATATATTTCATATTTGCATAACTTTTTGGTCTGTGTTTTGTTGATGTTATTGTTGTTGTTGTTGATAAAATACTCGTGTCTTCAAAGTGGCTTGAAAAGGACAGGCTGCAGTCTTTGATGAAAATGGAGTGGACACTTTTCTCCCACGTTCTCTTAAGCTTTTCCATTTCTTGTTGTTTGTTTTCTTTTCCTTCTTTGTTTTCCTCCTCCTCTTCTTCATCTTTTTCTTCTTCTCCTTCTCCCTCTTGTTGTTGTTGGTCTCCTCATTCTCCTCCTCCTCCTCCATCTCTTCCTCCTACTCCTCCTCCTCCTCACCCCTTTTAGCTGCCCATGGTCCGCGCCATTTCTGTGGCACCATCAGCACACCACTGGTGGAGTGTGTCTCTCTCATACAGCCACACCCTGCATCCTTGTGTCGATGTCTCAGTGCCACCGACACATGGGGAACTATCGATGTTTGGCCGCCTTGAGGCCACAAACCAGAGGAGACTCTGCACTGCTGCTGAGTCACTATATCTTCCTACCTCCACAATTTTTATCATCGGTTGAAAGAAAAAAAATCATCAGGAGGAAAACAAAATCAGAATGTGTTGTTTTCTGTTGTTGTTTTGGGAGACATCCTTTAGTGTGACTCGTTAAAGTTTGAGGAAAAGTTTCAAGGAATGGACTGTGCATGTGGACGGACTTTAGACTGTCATTACAGAACAGATTACCTGCAGTCATGAGTGTCTTCGCGTGCAGCACTGAGTTGAAATATTAGGTAAGTGTTGCTGTTTGTTCGGCTTCGTTTCAGTGTGTTTTTTCTTCACAAACTTCCAGGATTTCCCTCCTTGAAACGCCAGATGAACAGCCACGATTTCAACCATATTCAGACAGCCAGGACTCCACACCCCCAACCCCCCATCCAGGAAAGCCAGATGAACAGCCAGAGCTTCACCCCAGTTCAAACAGTCAGGGGACCCTGCCAACCATTCCCAGAAATGCCACAAGAACAGCCAAGCCTTCACCCTACATTTGACAGCCAGTGCTCTCCCGTTGGAACACCAGACGGACCTCCCACCATGCCAGGTGTCTCGGATTCACCCCTCGAACAACGCTCGGAACAAAGACCCCATTCCTGAACAGCTGGACCTTAAGGTCTTGAAGCGCCCGACTCCCGATTTCAGCTCACCAGCCCAACAGCGACTTGAGGCACCGTGGCAGAGTCGGTTTGACTTTGGACTTCTGATCCTGTGTTCACCACAGATCAGGGTTCGAAGCCCCGTTTCGGCACGGTGTTGTGTTGTGCTGTGCTGTGCTGTGCTGTGCTGTGCTGTGTTGTGCTGTGTTGTGCTGTGCTGTGTTGTCTTGTGCTGTGCTGTGCTGTCTTGTGCTGTGCTGTGCTGTGCTGTGCTGTGCTGTGCTGTCTTGTGCTGTGCTGTGCTGTGCTGTCTTGTGCTGTGCTGTGCTGTGCTGTGTTGTGCTGTGCTGTGCTGTGCTGTGCTGTGCTGTCTTGTGCTGTGCTGTGCTGTGCTGTGCTGTGCTGTGTTGTGCTGTGCTGTGCTGTGCTGTGCTGTGTTGTGCTGTGCTGTGCTGTGCTGTGCTGTGTTGTGTTGTCTTGTGTTGTGCTGTGCTGTGCTGTGCTGTGCTGTCTTGTGTTGTCGTGTTATTGTGATTTGGGAAAGAGCAATTTTCTCCATTTTTTCTCATTTTGCCCAAGTGTGAACGGCAAAGCTGGGGATAAAACTAGTTATCATTATTATTAAATTTTCTTCGTTTCATTTCTTTTCTTTATCACACACACACACACACACACACACACACACACACACACACACACACACACACACATTATTTCCTCATGATTTATTTATTCGTTTATTTGCTCATTTTATTCATTTGTATGTTTATCCAATTTTTATTTGTTAATTTTTTTTATTATTAATATTGTTATTATTATCTTTTAAATTTGTTTATCATAGTTTATTTCCATTTACTGTACGTTACCCTCAAGTTCTGACAAAGTGCATTGGACTACGCTGCTGGTCAGGCGTCTCCTTAGAGAGATGTGGTGTAGCGTATATCTTATGGATTTGTCCGAACCCAGTGACGCCTCCTTGAGAAACTGAACTTTAGGGAAAGGCCACTTAGCAGTGACAGAACACTGAACGTTAGGGAAAGGCCACTTAGCAGTGACAGGGGAACGCTGAACGTTAGGGAAAGGCCACTTAGCAGTGACAGAACGCTGAACGTTAGGGAAAGGCCACTTAGCAGTGACTGAACACTGAACGTTAGGGAAAGGTCACTTAGCAGTAACAGAACACTGACCGTTAGGGAAAGGTCACTTAGCAGTAACAGAACACTGACCGTTAGGGAAAGGTCACTTAGCAGTAACAGAACACTGACCGTTAGGGAAAGGTCACTTAGCAGTAACAGAACACTGAACGTTAGGGAAAGGTCACTTAGCAGTAACAGAACACTGAACGTTAGGGAAAGGTCACTTAGCAGTGACAGAACACTGAATGTTAGGGAAAGGTCACTTAGCAGTGACAGGGGAACACTGAACGTTGGGGAAAGGTCACTTAGCAGTGACAGGGGAATTCTGAACGTTGGGGAAAGGTCACTTAGCAGTGACAGAACACTGAACGAGGAAAGGTCACTTAACAGTGACAGAACACTGACCGTTAGGGAAAGGTCACTTAGCAGTGACAGAACACTGAACGTTAGGGAAAGGTCACTTAGCAGTGACAGGGGAACACTGACCGTTAGGGAAAGGTCACTTAGCAGTGACAGAACACTGAACGTTAGGGAAAGGTCACTTAGCAGTGACAGGGGAACACTGAACGTTAGGGAAAGGTCACTTAGCAGTGACAGGGGAACACTGACCGTTAGGGAAAGGCCACTTAGCAGTGACAGGGGAACACTGAACGTTAGGGAAAGGCCACTTAACAGTGACAGAACACTGAACGTTAGGGAAAGGTCACTTAGCAGTGACAGAACACTGAACGTTAGGGAAAGGCCCACTAAGAGGGGTTTTGGACAGTCAGCATTGGGATGGTTCCCAAAGGCCAGCTAGCCCCCAAGGTTGCAGCACCAAGAGCCAGTGAGGTTTTGCCCCCTAGTTTGGGAGTCAACATCCTTCACAAAAGACTCAGCTGTAAATGACTCCCATGTCCGTGCTGTGCCACACACCAGAACGGATATGTTTGCTTGATTAATCCACTTTGTAAGCTAGTTTACCAATTAGTCGCTCAGTCCGTAAAGCATCTGGTTAGTCAGTACATCAGACGGTCAGTTGGATGAATCGTTTCATCAATCAGTTATTTAGTTTGTGACTCGGTACATTAGTTAGTTTTTAGTGAGTAGAATGATGATTCTGTGAGCATATGGCGTGCCTGTGGTGTGGCATGTGCGGAGTCACCCATATACAGTAACACTTCGTTGAGAAGAAGAAGAAGAAGAAGAAGAAGAAGAAGAAGAAGAAGAAGAAGAAGGAGGAGGAGGAGGAGGAGGAGGAGAAAGAAAATGAAGCTGAAACTATATTGTTGCAATGTTCTCTCTCTCTCTCTCTCTCTCTCTCTCTCTCTCTCTCTCTCTTTCTCTTTCTCTCTCTCTCTCTCTCTCTCTCTCTCTCTTTCTGTCAGTCAACTTGAACAAAGATGAAGACGTTGCAAACAGCACCAAGGATGTTGACCCCAGGATCCACGCGGTCTGTCCAGGTGTGGAGTATTTGACAAAACAAAACAAAACGAACACAATGCTGCTTGTCAATGTGTCACGTTGTCAGAAAAATTTTCCAAAGCCTCCGGCACAAGCAGGAGTGGTGTACGGTGTGTGTGGCGGTTCATCCACGTTCTGTAAAATGCACGTGCAGGTGGCATCAGAAATGCACATAAGTGTCCGTCTAAAACGGCTGGAATATTGGTGTCGTTCAAGAGACTGGACAACAACGCTAAAACAAATAAATCTGTTTTTCCCCCTGTTTCCAATTGTAGACTCTTTTTGTTGCAGTTTCCACAGTGCTGAAGAATATTTTTCCCACTCCTACAATGATTTCATAATGATAAGTCACGAAAATAATCCTTCTGTTGAGATCGACATGGAAGCTATTGAACGTCCTTTCATTATCGTGAAGTCCATGTCGGGGCATTGTGGATATTTGATCATACCGGTAATGAAGGGAGGAACGCCGGTGATCAGAGAGTTGAAAGGAATCCCAGGGGGCGTAATTATGATCAGCTTCCGGCAGTCACTCGCACCAAGAATATGCCCGCAGAGTCAACCGTTACAACTGACGTACAGAACGAGAAACACAACGGAAAAAACTGTTGAGCAGTTGTGCATGGACCCTTTCACGCCACTCACTGTCTTCCTCACATCGTCTCTCCAAATCCAGCTGAACTTCAACTTTCATTATGAGAACCTCAAGATGTATTTTTCCACGGTTCATGAAAGTGATCGACCCAGTAAACTCCCCGGCAGTTTGTTCAACTGTTCTGTTGCTCACTACTCAAAGTTTGAAGACCATCTGGACTGTAACCTGAGGCTGGAGTGTGAAGATAGACGGGATGAAACAGAACACTGTCCCTTCAGCAGCGCTGACTGCCAGGGGTTGGTGGCTTCACGGAACAAGTGTTTCACGATTCTCTTTGAACAGACAACTTCACCCATGATTATCCTGCATAACAAATGCAGGAGGTTGGGTGGGAAAATAGCTTCGATAAAAACGAGGAAGGAACAGGAAGACAGTTTACATATTCTTAAGAAATACCACACATTTAACTTGGCTATAGGTTTCACCTCAGGACTGGATATTGTACCGTTTACGTACGGCAAGTTTCGGAAATGGTTTCACAAAGCGTTGATCTACAACATGAACCACATGAGAATAGCATTGCCATACCATCCTTCAAAAAACATCACGCAAAGAAAGATTTCATCAATGGCGCTTGTATCAGTTTTGGTTCCCGTGGCAACAGCGATAGATGGAATATTGTGTGAAATGGAATCAAACTCTCTCCTATTTCCTTCGCAAATTATGTTGACTCACTTTTCTTCAGCCAAATCCATATTTACAGACACACGACAGTTTTTATCTGTTTGTCCTGATAAACATTTGACACACGTGTTTTTGTCTTGTGATCAAAATGCTCACTGTGGAGAATCGATCCATTCACAATTCTGCATCTTCTTGAACGGGAATAACAGTCAGAACTATCAAATGCCTGATCCTGAGACAGTGGTTACACAGTCCTCTTCCAGCTTCAGATGTGATGATGATGACAGCGAAACAATTCATTACACTTTCGTGTGTGATTTTAGACAAGACTGCCAAGACAACAGTGATGAGTCATTTTGTCAACACCCTTCATGCGGCGGACATCTGTGTTCTAACGCTCAGTGTGTAATGTGCAGTCAAAGCTGCAATGAGTTCTCAGACTGTCTGGACGACTCTGATGAAGTCGGCTGCCCAGAAGAAGAAACGTTCCATTTTCCGGTGAAACCAGTGAAAGGTGCAAACGAAAAGCAACGATTCTACATCAGCTTGGATGGCACTGGTTACTTTACTCAGCAGGTGATGAAGGCTGAGGATTCCTGTCCTGACACTCACTATCGTTGTACAGCTGAGTGGCTGTACTGTCTTCCTGTCTACACCCGATGCAATGGATTCAATGACTGTGTGTATGGAGAAGACGAGCAAGACTGTGAGAAGGTGACGTGTTCTGGGTACTATCAGTGTCGTCATTCCACAGTGTGTGTTCATGGAGATCATCTGTGTGATGGCTGGGGTCAGTGTCCACATCGGGACGATGAACTGATGTGTGACAGGACCTGCCCTGAGGGATGTCTGTGTCAAGGTCGCTCTTTTCAGTGTAGCGACCCTTTCACTGTTGGTTACTTCCCCCAGCTTCGGTTTTTGGATGCAACAGGTTCAGGTATGACGCTGACTGATTTGACAGGAAGTGTATATCTGATCTACCTCAGCCTGTCTTATTGCTCCCTGCATAACATTTCAAATGTTCAGCTTATAAATTTGCAGTTGATTAACCTTAGCAATAATCACCTGAAAACTTTTGATACAACTGTCTTTCATCAGCTGCCAAATTTGGAAATCCTATCCTTGGCAAACAACCCACTTCTGAAAATGACAGGTAGATCATTACGGTACATACATTATTCACTGAAACAAGTGGACATATCCATGACGGATCTTTTAACTCTTGACTTGGCAGTATCTGTGTATTTACCTCGTGTCAATTATCTAGACGTGTCCCTGTCTGCTGTTGACGCTATTGGAGTGAAAGGTTTTAAAAACATGCCTCAGTTGCTGGAATTAGACATCAGAGGTAACCCACTGAGCCACTTTCCTTTGGATTTGTTTTCAAGGTCACGTCATGTGCAGAAGATCTTTTCGCCAGATTACAGGTTATGCTGTGAGGATTTGCACCCTGAACAAACACAGGTAAAGTGTTTAGCAGCAGACGCCGTGTTCCCCTCATGCAGGACGTTATTACCAACTGAACTGGACTCCATCTTCTTCTGGACCGTCAGCGTATCTGCGATCTTCTCTAATCTGATCTGTTTCCTGATATCGTTATTCGTCGTCAAAAAAGTCTTTGAAAGCAGTTTCCTGATGGCCGTTGCCCATATTCATTCTGCTGACATACTAATGGGATGCCACGTCACCGTTACTTTGGTGGTGAACAGCATGTCACACGGAAAGTATGTCCACTTTGAAAGAACGTGGACCAAAGGTGCGGTCTGCAAGCTGAGTGCTTTTCTTTCTTTGTTGTCCAGTGAGGTGTCAGTGCTGACCTTCCTGGTCATCACTCTGAGCCACACCTTTGCTCTTTACCTGCACAAGGATTCGTTGGGATTGAAAAAGTCATCACTGGGTGTATTCTATGTTGTCATCTGGTCTGTTGGAATTGTCCTGTCTCTGGTCCCTTTTTTTCCTGGACTGTCACACTGGGGACTCGCTGGTCAGTCTGGTCTTTGTCGTCTGGCTTTGTTTCAACAGCACAGGGCTTATCAAAGCTTCAGCTGGTTCAGAGTCATTGTCGCGATCAATTCCAGCGCGTGCTTAATCATTCTAGCGGGGCACGTTTCCGCTTACAGACGAACACCCAAACACAAAATCACACTGGACCCTGCAAAGAGGTCCACGTGTTCTTCGCTGCTCCTGATGAGAAGGTTGTCCCTGGCCGACATCATCTGCTGGCTGTCTTTCGGACTGGTCAGCCTGGTGTCAGCGGGTGGAGTGACGGCCTCAGACAAGATCCACGGGACACTGGTGGTGTTCGTGTTGCCTCTGGGCTGTGCCCTCAACCCGCTCTTCTACCTGGGGACTGTGCTGTCGCTGCGGCAAAAGGAGGATCAGGAAAGGAAACTGCTGCACGTGCTGAAGGCAAGACTTGCCCGGAACACGAAAAGGGCTGTCCACGAACAGATAGATAGATAGATACCAGACCACGAAAAGGGCTGTCCACGAACAGATAGATAGATACCAGACCACGAAAAGGGCTGTCTACGAACAGATAGGTAGACAGATATATATATATATATATATATATATATATATATATATACTTACATACATACATACATTCATACATACATACAAGCAGATATAACTTAAAAAAATAAATGAATAAATATGTTTTAGACAAAAAAGAATAATAAACAAATGAATAAATATGCTTGTTAGTAAGTAAGTAAGTAATTAGATAAATACACATACAAACATACAGACAGACAGACAGGCAGACATATCATAAATGAATGAATTCATCCGTGAATGATTGGATGAATGAACGAAGGAAAGGAGAAATGAAAGAAGAAAAGAAAGGAAGGAAGGAAACAACGCATGAATGAAGGAAGAAATGAAGGAAGGAAGGAATGACAAAGAACAGCACAGAGTGGTTTCCGACAGAAAGTTCATTCAACACTGATCAGATCCCAGGCAACTGTTTCACGTGACTACAAGGAGGAGGGGGACGAAGAGGAGAAGAAGAAGAGGAAGAAGAAGAGGAGAAGAAGAGGATGATGAGAAGGAGAAGAGGAGGAAGAAGAAGGAGGAGGAGGAAGAGGAGGAGGAGAAGAAGAAGAAGAGGAGGAGGAGGGGAGAAAAAGAAGGAGGAGGAAGAGAAGAAGAAGAAGAAAAAGAAGAAGGAGGAGGAGGAGGAAGAGAAGAAGAAAAAGAGGAAGGAGGAGGAGGGAAAGAAGAAGAAGAGGAGGAGGAAGATGAGGAGGAGGAGGAGAAGAAGAGGAGGAAGAGGAGGAGGGGGAGGAGAAGGAGGAGGAGGAGGAGAAGAAGAATAAGAGGAGGAAGAGGAGGAGGAGAAGAAGGAGGAGGAGGAGGAGGAAGAGGAGAAGAAGGAGGAGGAGAAGAAGAAGAAGAGGAGAAGGAGGAGAAGAAGAAGAAGAAGAGGAAGATGAGGAGGAGAAGAAGAAGAAGGAGGAGGAGAAGAAGGAGGAGGAGAAGAAGGAGAAGAAGAAGAAGAAGAAGAGGAGGAGACGAAGAAGAAGAGGAGGAGGAGCAAGAGGAGAAGAAGAAGAGGAGGAAGAGGAGGAGAAGAAGAAGAGGAGGAGGCGGAGGCGGAGAAGAAGGAGAGGAGGAGGAAGAGAAGAAGAAGAAGAGGAGGAGGAGGAGGAGAAGAAGGAGGAGGAGGAGGAGGAGAAGGAGAGGAGGAGGAGAAGAAGGAGGAGGAGGAGGAGAAGGAGAGGAGGAGGAGGAGAAGAAGGAGGAGGAGGAGAAGGAGAGGAGGAGGAGGAGGAGAAGGAGGAGGAGGAGGAGAAAAAGAGGAAGGGACTTACAGAACTTATGCTTTGCGTGTCCCGTCTCCCAAACGTATTGTTCTCACCTGCACAGTAGATATATATATATATATGTGTGCATCTTGAATAATTTTGTGATGTCCATATAATTATGTGTACTGATGTGTGTGCTTGAGTGTAGGCCACATATATATGTATGCGTAAGAGAAAATATAAATGATAGTGTTGTTTGTTTTAACTGACTTTCGTGGATACTCCACACACACACACACACACACACACGCGCGCGCGCGCGCGTATGCACATATACACACACGCACCCCATACCAGAGACATGAGACAGTACATATACTTTCATTTCTTTATTTTGCTTTTATGTACACAGACGGACGGAAGGTTTCAGACATCACATACAAATTCATCAGTTTTTCCCCCCAGCAAAAGACACTTTTGAAGAGAGAATACTGGTTCACAAACACAAACATTACACACTTGAACAGTTTCCCCACTGACATGACCAGGTTAACGAGAAATTTCTCACATACATGGCACATGCCAAGCAAAATACTTCATGGTGGAGCTTACCTTAAGGACTGGACTCCAACAAAATGGTGTAAAGCATTCAGTGAACGCCCAGCTCCAACTTAAACGTGAAATTTGTGCAAAGATAGGATGGGCGCTTACAAGACAGTTTACAGTATATCACAGGGAGAAAAGTGTTGGAATGGACAGACGCTCATCTGTCAAATAGTGTCTGTGAGGGTGTGGGTTCAATTCTCCATCGTATTGCTTTTGTATTGTATTGTAGTGTAGTGTAGTGTATTGTAGTGCTCTTTTTTGTCACAACAGATTTCTCTGTGTGAAATTCGGGCTGCTCTCCCCTTGGAGAGCATGTCGCTACATTGAGTGCCACCCATTTTTTGGTATTTTTTCATTCCAGCAGTTTTTTTAGTTGCTTTCCTCTCGAAGTGGATTTTCTACAGAATTTTGCCAGGGACAACGCTTTTGTTACCGTGGGTTCTTTTACGTGCGCTAAGTTCATAATGCACACAGGACATCGGTTTATGGTCTAATCCGAATGACTATTGTCCAGACCACCACTCAAGGTCTAGTGGAGGGGGAAAAATACTGGCGACTGTGCCGGGATTCGAACCAGTGCACTCAGATTCTCTCGCTCCTAGGCGGACACGTTACCTCCAGGCCACCACTCCACATCTCACCCTTTCTCCCATGGCAACCAAAGTGTTGTTCTCTGGAAAAAAAATTCAGAAGAAATCCACTCTGATAGGTACACAAATATACACCCATGCTCTCAAGACCTGACTAAGCATGTTGGGTTATGCTGCTGGTCTGGCATCTGCCTAGCAGATGTGGTGTAGCGTATATGGATTTGTCTGAACGCAGTGACGCCTCCTTGAGAAACTGAAACTGAAACTGACAGAATGGATGGGGTCAAGCTTGGTCCTGCAGGATTATAACTAAAATCAGATCCCCCATAAAAAGGTTTTCAAAATTCTATGTATGTTTTCCAGTCCTTAAACTGGAACAGCAACTGGATGAGCTGCTAACAATGTAAAATAATCACTGCCTGTTTTTTTCATATAATACAACGCCATGCCAAAAAATCCATGAAGTTTTACAGGAGCAAGAGGCAAAGTTTGATTTTTGATTTTCTCAAAGTTCCTCATCACAGCTTGAAGTTAAGATGATAAGTGTCTGTTTCGAACCAAGAAAGCAAAACGACACACAAACAAACAAAAACAAAGCCACACACTGACTTATTCAAACAATTTATTTATGCCCTCATCGCAGTTTTCCTAAGAATACTATATCTAGGTTAATATTCTCTTGTGTGTGTGTGTGTGTGTGTGTGTGTGTGTGTGTGTGTGTGTGTGTGTGTGTGTGTGTGTGTGTGTGTGTGTGTGTGTGTGTGTGTGTGTGTGTGTGTGTGTGTGTGTGTGTGTGTGTGTGTGTGTGTGTTTCCCCGTGACTTGTTTTGTCTATTTTCCCCTTTATCTTTTCTTATACAAGCTGTGGACTTCTGGCAGACAGAGGACACGGGCTGTCAAGGCAAGGGCAGAAGCAGCAGAAGAGTTCCAGCTGGATCAGGTCGAGGAGGATTGAAAGTAAACTTCGTAAGGATTAAATTTCCCTACTCAAACTAACATACAATAGCTCAGTGGTTAAAACGTCTGCCAGAAAAGGTGACTCAGTCCTGAAGTGGCGACCACCCTGAAGGCGCAGGTTCGAACCTGCTGAGGACCAGGAAAAAAAAGGGCGGCAATACAAGGGCATCCAGGAGTCATGACCTGGGTGCAGCCCGGCCCCCTTAGAGTGTAAGGAGTTAACGGCTGAGACACTTGACTGAGGGGGGCTTCTTCTCTGAAGACCTTGTACTGTCCAGCTCTCCCTAGAGTTTCTTATCACTACACTGTGTGTGTGTGTATCTCCATTGTCTATATGTTATCAAAATGGAAGTATAATAAAAATGTTTAACACACACACACACACACAAAGGAAACAACATGTGAAAAAACAACACTTTCCTGAAGCTGGTTCAGAGAGATTGTAAGAGATACTGGGTACGGTGAAGTCTGCTGTATTCTCACTCTTTCTTTCTATTCCCCACAGTAGTTGTTTTTCTTAGTTTGACTGTATACCTCTTTTAGTCACCTGTCACTGTAATTCCTTCCTTAAAGTTTGCATTCAACGAACAAACAAAAAACAATAACAACAACAACTGATATTTGCTTTCAGTGACAGCTGTCTTAATCTGTCCAGTTCATTTTCATCAAAATATTCTTTCTAATTTTCTGCACAAACAAAAATGAATAATAGATAAATAAATTAATGAACAAATAAATAAATAAAACATGTTGATACATACACTTGTCGTTTGAGCTGGGATCATGGAGAACAACATCCCAAAGCTATAAGAAAAAAACTGACTGTTTCAAAATTCTGTCCCTCAAACGTTGAACATGCATAAAAAAAAACAAAAATAACTGAAGGGGGGGGGGCAGGTGGGGGGTAGATCATGTGAAGTCAAGGAATATAATTCAAGTCTTCACACCTGACACCAAAACACAAAAAAAAAAATCCTTTTTTTCTCATTTCATTTATTTTTTCAATTGCCACCAGGTCCCCCAAGTTTAACTGTCAAGGCGAAGGGAGGTAATCCATGCCGTCGTAAAGTCCAATCACTCTGACCCACAAACAGGGGAGATAAAGTCATGCCATCAGGTCCCATCCCTCTGACCCCCCCACACCTCCCCCACCCTAAAAAAAATAATAAAAGGAAAAAAGGAGCAGGTTAACTGAATTCATAACACCCATCGCTGTGACTCCAAAGGGAGGTGACTGGTGGTTGGCCATCACTCAAGGTCCCGTCACTCTGACACGACCATGGCACGCAGCATCAGCTGGTACTGTTCAGAGACGTCACATTTGAGGGTCACCATCACCACCTCCTCCAGCGTCTTCGTCGGCTGCAACACCACCGGAGTTCCAGTGGTTAAAAAAAAGAACAAAAAGTATGATAAATACTAACAAATACTGCTGCTATTACTACAACATCTACAACTTCTAATAATAGTAATAATAATAATAATGATGATAATAATAATAACCACAACAACAACAATGGCTATATCAATATTATGATGACAATAATAATGATTATTACAATAATGATGATGATTATGGCCATGATGATATCAATGCAATTTCAAGCCTTTCAAAGAATTTTTTAACACCACACACACACATGGAATAAATAGTTATGCCCCCATAGAATACAGGTGTTGCTGTGTATGAACTTTTTTGATTAATTATTTTTAGTATTTGTGAGGGATGGAGTGGGACGTGGGAGGGGATGTTTGAGAGCTGTTTACAGTTCTTCTTCTTCTTCTTCGGTTTTCGTGGGCTGCAACTCCCATGTACACTCGCATATACATGAGTGCGCTTTTATGTGCATGACCGTTTTTACCCCGCCATGTAGGCAGCCATGCTCCGTTTTCGGGGGTGTGCATGCTGGGTATGTTTTTGTTTCCATAACCCACCGAATGCTGACATGGATTACAGGATCTTTAACGTGCGTATTTGATCTTCTGCATGTGTTTACACACGAAGGGGGTTCAGGCACTAGCAGGTCTGCACAAATGTTGACCTGGGAGATCGTAAAAATCTCCAACCTTTACCCACCAGGCGCTGTCACCGTGTTTCGAACCCGGGACCCTCAGATTGAAAGTCCATCACTTTAACCACTCGGCTATTGCGCCCGTCGCTGTTTACAGGTAATTTTGGAAATGATGAAGTGGATAGGAGGGATAGTACATGGTACGTGCTGTTGTTGTGGCTGTCGTTGTTCATGAATTGTTCACGGCTCTGATACTATCTGCCTGGCACAAGTCAGCTGGTCTGTACAGAGAAAGACTTCTTCTTCTTCTTCTTCATTCGTGGGCTGCAACCCCCACGTTCACTCTTATGAACATGAGTGGGCTTTTACATGTATGACCGTTTTTACCCTCCCATGAAGGCAGCCATACTCCGCTTAAGGGGGTGTGCATGCTGCGCATGTTCTTGTTTCCATAACCCACCAAACGCTGACATGGATTACAGGATCTTTCATGTGCATATTTGATCTTCTACTTGCGTATACACACGGAGGGGGTTCAGGCACAAGCAGGTCAGTTCATATGTTGACCTGGGAGACTGGAAAAATCTCCACCCTTTACCCACCGGGCACCGTCACCGATATTTGAACCCGGGACCCTCAGATTAAAAGTTCAATACTTTAACCAGTCAAATATGGGGCCCGTCCAAAGAGAAAGACAAAAACAAACAAAAACAACAAAAAAACAACATTGACAAGGGACTCACATCGTAACCAGCTGGTGGTGTCCACGTCACAGTGACTGGCTTCTTCACCCCTGCCTCCACAAAGCCCTGAAACACACACACACACATGTACACACACACACACACACACTCACACACACACACACACACACACACACACACAGAGACACACATGTACACACACACACACATGTACACACACACACACACACACACTCACACACACACACACACACATGTACACACACACACACACACACACACACAGTACAATCATTATAATTATCATCAAGAAAATACTTCCGTCATCATCTTTATGTGCAACTGTTGTTACTATACTAATAGTAGCAGTAGCAGCTGCAGCAGCAGCAGTAGTAACAGTAACAGTAGTAGTAGTAATAGTAACAGCAGCAGCAGCAGTAGTAACAATAACAGTAGTAGCAGGAACAGCAGTAGTAGTAATAGTAACAGCAACAGCAGCAGTAGTAACAGTAACAGTAACAGTAGTAGCAGCAGCAGCAGTAGTAACAGTAACAGTAATAACAGTAACAGTAGCAGCAGCAGCATCAGTAGTAATAGTAACAGTCACAGCAGTAACAGCAGCAGTAGTAATAGTAACAGCAGCAGCAGCAGCAGCAGTAGTGACAGTAGTAGCAGTAACAGCAGCAGCAGCAGTAGTAACAGTAGCAGCAGCAGCAGCAGCAGCAGTAGCAGTAGTAGTAGTCACTGCGGCCATAACTTCTGTTTCCCCTTCAACTAATGTCCTTGTCTTTCCACCGTTATCATTTGTGGCAGTGGTAGTGAAAAGTGTTTCACTGTTGGTGCTTTTAATGTTGCTGTGGTCGTCATCTTCATTCACATGAAAAAGCGACATTCTTTGACCAAAGACAATGACAAATGACAGAATTAATGCAAGCAGTGAAAAGGAACAGGATTATAATTATACAGACACAGACACAAATGTACACACATGCACACATATGCACGCACGCACACACACACACACACACACACACACACAGTCCCAACCTTAGCAGGCTCAATAGAGAAGCCTTTCTGAGTTAATGGTTGAAGATTTTCAAACTGGAACTCTCCATTCTGAAATAAAGACAACAAACAATTGTCCATTCTTTAAAAGAATAATAAACGTTTTTTTTTATAAATTGTAACAGCAGCAGCAGCAATGATGATGGCAATGTCTAACAACCTCCACCTCAGTGAAAAATGAATACACTATTATAACCACTGCACATAATCCAAACTGAAAAAAGCATGTGTATGTGTGTGAGAGACAGAGAGAGAGAGAGAGAGAGAGTGTGTGTGTGTGTGTGTGGTGTGTGTGTGTGTGTGTGTGTGTGTGTGTGTGTGTGTGTGTGTGTGTGTGTGTGTGTGTGTGGTGTGTGTGTGTGTGTGTGTGTGTGTGTGTGTGTTTGTGTGGTGTGTGTGTGTGTGTGTTTGTGGTGTGTGTGTGTGTGGTGTGGTGTGATGTGGTGTGGTGTGTGTGTGTGTGTGTGTGTGTGTGTGTGGTGTGTGTGTGTGTGTGTGTGTGGTGTGGTGTGGTGTGGTGTGTGTGTGTGTGTGTGTGTGTGTGTGTGTGGTGTGGTGTGTGTGTGTGTGTGTGTGTGTGTGTGGTGTGTGTGTGGTGTGGTGTGTGTGTGTGTGTGTGTGTGTGTGTGTGTGTGTGTGTGTGTGTGTGTGTGGTGTGGTGTGTGTGTGTGTGTGTGTGTGTGTGTGTGTGTGTGTGTGTGACCAATGGAACTAAGAAGGGGGGAGGAAAAGAAGAGAGCTGTATGATTCATACTTTTTTTTTCTTCTTTTTTTTTTTTTTTTTTTTGTGAGCTGAGAAAAACCAAAAGGTCTGATGTACAATACTGGGTCCTTGAATAACATCTCACAACAAAACAAACCAAGATGAGAGAATGAAACCTTTCATTTTGTGTTTACTGCATTTAATAATTCCTCTCTGGCTCTGTACATGTATATAATTATGCATGTATATATATGATTTGATTTGGAAAGGATACTTATATATCCTTATGATTATATACCCGTCTTTTCCACAAAATTTATCTTCCCTTTGACAAGCAGAGAAAGAGAAGAAAATGACACCAAGAAAAGTGGAGGGTTGGTGGAGGTTGGTGGGGGGTTAGTGGGGGTTGGTGGGGGGTTGGGGGGAGGGTTGGGGGGGGGGGTTGGTGGGGGGTTGGTGGAGGGTTGGGGGGGGGGGTTGGTGGAGGGGTTGGGGGGGTTGGTGGAGGGTTGGGGGGGGGGGGGGTTGGTGGGGGGTTGGTGGAGGGTTGGGGGGGGGGGTTGGGGGGGGGTTGGTGGAGGGTTGGTGGGGGGTTAGTGTGGGTTGGTGGGGGGGTTTGGGGGGGGGTGGTGGAGGGTTGGGGGGGGGGTTGGTGGAGGGTTGGTGGGGGGTTAGTGGGGGTTGGTGGGGGGGTTGGGGGGTGGTTGGTGGGGGGTTGGTGGAGGGTTGGGGGGGGGTTGGGGGGGGTTGGTGGGGGGTTGGTGGAGGGTTGGGGGGGGGGGTGGTGGGGGGTTGGTGGAGGGTTGGGGGGGGGGCTTGGTGGGGGGTTGATGGAGGGTTGGGTGGGGGGTTGATGGAGGGTTGGGGGGGTGTGGAGGGTTGGGGGGGGGTTGGTGGATGGTTGGGGGGGGGTTGGGGGGGGGGTTGGTGGAGGGTTGGGGGGGGGTTGGTGGAGGGTTGGTGGAGGGTTGGTGGGGGATTGGTGGAGGGTTGGTAGGGTGGATGGAATGAAATAGAAAAGAAAAAAGAAAGACTCAAAGAAAAGGAGCAAGAAGCCAGCACACAGGAGCGGCCAGCCAGCGAAGCCATCAGTGCCACTTCAAACGTCAAACAATGCTGCATGCGTGTCATGCTACGGCCTTCAAATGTTCAGCGTCGTTAGCTTGTCGCGCATCAGAATTGACAGCCAGACAAACAGTGACAACAGCACACGGACGAGATGGACACATCGCACAGACTCCAGCTGTCAAGCTTTGAAAAACGATGTCCTCAAAGTGGCAAGGATAGAAGCATATCGAAAACAGAATGATACAAAAGACAAAGATGAATTAATACTGAATACCAGGATAATTGTATCGTACACATTCAGGTCCCACCAAGCCTGAGATGTTTCAACAGGAATCAAGTTCAACCATTTGATCATGAAACTTAATTAGTGCACCACATCTAAAAAGAAAACAACAGCAAAAGAACAACAACAAAAAAGATAAAAGAACACATTCATTTTGTGTGTGCATCACATCTAAACAAAGAGAACGAAATTAGAACGCTCAAAAGTTTCAGGAAAGAACGAGAGAGAGAGAGAGAGGGAGTGAGAGGTAGCTGTGGTCGAAAGAAATGGCGAAGAATATAATTATCCACGTTCTTGGAAACAAAAATGGTTTTGAAATGTCACAGGTACAAAACAGGAAACAAACATCTAAAGTGAAACAACATAAAAACCCCACGCACTCAAAACTGGTCACAAAGCAAGCAAGAACTGGAAAAAAAAGCAAGCAAGATTCCACACAGATTGCCAACATTTCTTTTACCTTACCACAACAAAAAGAACTGGATAGAAGAGGAGAAAAAAATATATATATATAAGCCTCTGCCATGGATAAGCGTGTCATCCACAATACACACGTGTAGTGAACTGTGTGTGATGTTATTTTCACTTTGCTTTTGTTCTGCTCAAAGAAGTCACTGCGCTGCCTTCTGTTTCACTGTAATTATCAAAATCTGCATTATCACTGAAAATGTGTTCATTTTTCACTGTAATTATCAAAATCTGCAGTATCACTGAAAACGTGTTCATTTTTCACTGTAATTATCAAAATCTGCAGTATCACTGAAAACGTGTTCATTTTTCACTGGAATTATCAAAATCTGCATTATCACTGAAAATGTGTTCATTTTTCACTGTAATTATCAAAATCTGCATTATCACTGAAAACGTGTTCATTTTTCACTGTAATTATCAAAATCTGCAGTATCACTGAAAACGTGTTATTTTTCACTGTAATTATCAAAATCTGCATTATCACTGAAAACGTGTTATTTTTCACTGGAATTATCAAAATCTGTATTATCACTGAAAATGTGTTATTTTTCACTGGAATTATCAAAATCTGCATTATCACTGAAAATGTGTTCATTTTTCACTGTAATTATCAAAATCTGCATTATCACTGAAAACGTGTTATTTTTCACTGGAATTATCAAAATCTGCATTATCACTGAAAATGTGTTATTTTTCACTGGAATTATCAAAATCCTGCATTATCACTGAAAATGTGTTCATTTTTCACTGTAATTATCAAAATCTGCAGTATCACTGAAAACGTGTTATTTTTCACTGTAATTATCAAAATCTGCATTATCACTGAAAACGTGTTATTTTTCACTGGAATTATCAAAATCTGCATTATCACTGAAAATGTGTTCATTTTTCAAAATCTGAAGAACACAGTCCTTTTACTGAGATCTGTATCATCAGTGAAAATAGTTCTCTTTACCTTTCCTAGTTTGAAGACAACAGTCTTTTTACTGTATCATCAGTGAAAATAGTTCTGTTTACCTTTCCTAGTTTGAAGACAACAGTCTTTTTACTGTATCATCAGTGAAAATAGTTCTCTTTACCTTTCCTAGTTTGAAGACAACAGTCTTTTTACTGTATCATCAGTGAAAATAGTTCTGTTTACCTTTCCTAGTTTGAAGACAACAGTCTTTTTACTGTATCATCAGTGAAAATAGTTCTGTTTACCTTTCCTATTTTGAAGACAAGTCTTTTTACTGTATCATCACTGAAACTAGTTCTGTTTACCTTTCCTAGTTTGAAGACAACAGTCTTTTTACTGTATCATCACTGAAACTAGTTCTGTGTACCTTTCCTATTTTGAAGACAACAGTCTTTTTTACTTTTAAAAGGAGGTGTGGAAAGCCTTGGCCAAAGGAATGATTAAGCGCTTATAGTTTTTAGAGGCGTTTGATTGGCTGAGAGCGGGTGGGCCCGTCTTTTCACTGTTAGCCGCGCGAAATTTGGCCAAGCAGAGCAAACCAATAGGCCTAGTTTGCATCAGTTTGACATGGTACAGTATATGACACCAAAATAAATTTCACTGAAAATGATTCCATGATTTACTAATACATTCAGTTTTTACATTCAAACAAAACGTGGTAGAAATAAGTAAGGGCATTACTGGTGTATGACTGTGGAAAAAAAATATCAATGCACAATAATTTGTGTGGACTGAAAATACCCTAAGATGGGAGCTGACAGCTAACGAAAATTGACTGCAACATTCTCTGCAAGGTGATCAATTTCATTCTTTGCTCATATTTACCAAATGTCATGAAACAGCTTCGCATTTTATTTTGATTGATGGAAACTTTTAAAACAAAAGTTAAATATTTCTTTTCAACATGAAACATATTTGCTGTTTGCTTTTTTTTTTTTTTGCTTTTTTTTTTTTTGCTTGACTGATGAAAAGTTTTGAAACAAAAGTGAAATATTTCTTTTTCCGTTACACATTTTTCAAACGTTATCTTAATAGATGACAAGTTTTAAATTAAAGTGATTTTTTTTTTCATCAACAGATAAAGATTGAAAAGGGGTGGGTGGTGAGGGTGGTGGTGGTCAAGGTGTTCAGGGGGTGGAGGGGGGGGGGGAGGAAAGAAGCCACACTATACTTGGGAAAAAGGAACAATTTATTCAAATACATGCAACAAAAACCAATCAGTCATAAAGCTTGCAAACTATGGTGGTGAAAAAAAACCCAGCAGATAGAAGCTTTAAAGAAAAAGAACAAAAAAAAGGCAACAGTGAAAATGCAAGCAAAAAAGCAAAGAAGCTGAAAAAACAACAAACCCCAAAGTGACAACCAATCCAGCGTGACCCATCGCAAAACACAAACAACAAAAAAAAACCCTGACAGTCGGCCACAACAACCTACCTGCTTCTTCGTCTCCTGTTTTGTTTTTGAGTCAGTCGGGCACAAATGAATCAAGGAGGTCAGAGGTCATATGCAAAAGAAAACCAACAAAGCATGCACGGTTAGTCAGGTGACATTAAAGAACAACAACTGGGTGCCCAAGGGGGGTTAACCAGGGTGTGAACAGACCAACACCAAGGCACCACACACACACACACACACATGGACCAAGTCCACTTCATTTTCTTCAACCCTTCATCCCATGGCCACCCAAACGGAACAGCGCTACAAAAAAACAAAACAAAAAACAAACAAACAAAAAAACCCCCCCAAAAAAACAAACAACCTGAAGTAAATTGATACAGTATGTTATAATTTTTTTCTTTTTTTTAGACATGTTTCTACATCCTGAGCCTTGGCTTTTGTGTTAACACAGCAAGCATTCTACAACCTCTACCTCTGCAAAAGGAAGAAATCATATATAAAGTTTGATGACGCAAGCAATGATAACTGTCAGGTCTGCTTTTACTGCTACCGCAACGGGATTAAGAACATCATGGAAAAGGGAAAAAAACAACAATAACAAAAACAACTGCAAACACCAAAGCTGGGACCATCTCCCAAAAGCCAAGAAATCAGCACCAGCCACTATGATCTTTGACCCCCACCACCCCCACCCTGACCCCACACAGGAGCAAGCTGGCTTCCCCTTAAACCAACTACAACAACAGCGTCAACAATACGACAAAAACTGTCCGTGAGTGGAACAAGCATGAACCCACCTGTACTCAGGTTCCCAAGAGGAAAAATAACAAAAACAATACACATCATACCCCCAACAAAAACATGGCCAATGTTGCCTTTTCTGTTTCTCTCTCTCTCTCTCTCCCTTGCTTTAATTCTTCTTTTGTCATCATCAGTAGAGTGTGTATATTTTGTCCACAGCTACAAACACTACCAGAACTTTCTCAAAATTCTGTCATTTTGTTTTTTTCTTCTCCTTCATGTTTAACTTCTTCTTCATCATCTCCTGCTCCTGTATTAGTGGGCCCCAAGTCTGCAGTTTAAACTTATTTAATTGTCAGGAACCTTTGTGTACACATTGACAACTGTTTCTCTGTATTAGTGGGCCCCAAGTCTGCAGTTTAAACTTATTTAATTGTCAGGAACCTTTGTGTACACACTAACAACTGTTTCTCTGTATTAGTGGGCCTCAATTCTGTAGTTTATACTTATTTAATTGTCACGAACCTTTGTGTACACATTGACAACTGTTTCTCTGTATTAGTGGGCCCCAGTCTGCAGTTTAAACTTATTTCATTGTCAGGAACCTTTGTGTACACATTGACAACTGTTTCTCTGTATTAGTGGGCCCCAAGTCTGCAGTTTAAACTTATTTAATTGTCAGGAACCTTTGTGTACACAATGACAACTGTTTCTCTGTATTAGTGGGCCCCAAGTCTGCAGTTTAAACTTATTTAATTGTCAGGAACCTTTGTGTACACATTGACAACTGTTTCTCTGTATTAGTGGGCCCCAGTCTGCAGTTTAAATTTATTTAATTGTCAGGAACCTTTGTGTACACATTGACAACTGTTTCTCTGTATTAGTGGGCCCCAAGTCTGCAGTTTAAACTTATTTAATTGTCACGAACCTTTGTGTACACACTGACAACTGTTTCTCAAATCTTTCTCCTAGCCTTTTTTCTTCGTCTTTTTTTTCAGTTTGAATATTTTTCATAGTTCTAGATCTAAAGTAATGCTTGTAAAAACATCAAACCATTTTTGAGACTTTCCTTTCTGTTGTTGTTGTTGTTGTTTTTTTTGTTGTTTTTTTTTTTTTTTTTTTTTTTAAGCTGTGTAAATGTGTACAGGCAAAAGTACAACAAGTGAGAGAGAGAGAGAGAACAACAGCATCTGTGTGTCTGTGTGTAAACACACTGCTGTAAACACCAGCTTAACACTGGGTTCTTCCAGTTCTAACATAAAAAAAAAATCCATTTTAGTACACTGTGGCAACCCACGGACATGCTGTACGGCCCAAGCTGACAAAAGCAGAAGAAGATGACATGGTAATAATTATCGCTGACTGCAGTTTTCACTGAAGTACAGGTGGATTCACACAAGCTGTTTCAACCTCATATCATGTACCTAAAACCTGACTGACATCTTCAGAATCATTATCAAACTTCCCCCCCCCCCCCACACACACACACACACACACACACACACACAGGTCCACTGCTGATATAGTTTTCTCTCTCATTTGGCCAACCTTGCCAACAACAGAAAAAAAATGTCTAAAAATATTATCATCTGCTGGAGACTTTTAACTGTTCTCCTCAGTCTGTGTCAGAATAATGAGGACTGGCATATCATTTTTCTCCTGCACAAATGTGAGACAAGTTTTTGTTAATCTTTTTTTCTCTTTCCTTTTCTTTTTTTTTTTCAAATTATCCCATTTTTATTCAGCTTAAGTTGTGGTCAGGTTCAAGAGAAAGTTATGTTACCAGGATCTCTTGGTCTCTGCAAAGACAATTACAGACAGCTATCTCCATTCTTACAAGTTAGGATTTTTTTATATTTCTATATAATTTCTGTGTAGCCGTTGCTGAAATTCTTGTGATTTCATATTCTTCTTATCTTGTTTCAGTAGAAGTTTCATGTATTTCAGCAGAAGCTTCATGTATTTCAGTAGTTTTCGTGTATTTCTGTAGTTTTCGTGTATTTCAGTAGTTTTCGTGTATTTCTGTAGTTTTCGTGTATTTCTGTAGTTTTCGTGTATTTCTGTCGTGTATTTCTGTAGTTTTCGTGTATTTCAGTAGTTTTGGTGTATTTCAGTAGTTTTCGTGTATTTCAGTAGTTTTCGTGTATTTCTGTAGTAAAAATTGAATGCTCTCATTTTGTGTGGCTTAGCACATGCCAAAATTACAATTTTATCATCAATTTTATCATTTTTTTTAATCAAAGCAAAGAAACTGACACAATACATTGTATTCATCAAAGCAATCAACATGAATGTTCTCATTACAAGTAACAAAAATAAAACATGAACAATTGGACAGGGTAGAATAGCAAGTGATGTTTAGTATGTCATGTTAGTCTTGACAGATTCCCATGAAGCCTGTGATTTACCATCGTACTTCTGTCCAAAACGTAAAGGTTAATCAACTCTGGCATGCTATAACAACAAAGGCAAAATGAGCATTCTTACTGAGCATCTGCATGGATCTTCTTTCTTCATCCAGGAAAGCAAAGTACAATGTTGTTGATTTATTTATAATAATATGTTCACACGTACCGGTCATTTTTGAATAATTCCAACAACAAATGGAGAACATATCTCCCTCACTTTTTCTCTGTTGTTGGCGATTAACTGTCTCGACTGTGTAAAGGATCTGTACTGCTGACTCATTTCTCTTCCGCTGTTTATTTTTTTCCATATATGATCTTTTAATTTTTTTGTTTAAATCTTGTGGCCAGACGATAAGGAAAATGATATCAACAAGAACAATTTTCATACAATAATGCACACACTGAATTTACAACTTGCACACTTTTTTTTTTTTTTTTTAAACATAAAAATAATGTAGGTGATAACAAAACGTGTCAACGGCAGGTGATGTGGTGTGTCATGTGTTATGTGTTATGTGATACGTGTCCTCACACAACCAGTGCCTGTGTTATCTTGTCAAGGTGCTGTGATATTATTTACGTGTTAAACAAAAACACACGACAGAGCACTGTTTCAAGCAGAACATAGTGGCTGTGAAACACTGATCATCCTGAACTGAAAACTGACGCTGCAAAGTAAACATGAATAGAGAAACCAAGAAAAGAAAAGAATAATAAATGTAACAAAACAGCAATAACACCACAACATCAACAACAAAAAACAACAATAATAATGATGATGATGATGATAATGATAATGATGATAACAGCAATAACAATACTTAATATAAAACCTTAAAACTGATTAACAACAATATAATAATACTAACACTTTTACTAATGCCATCAATAATAATAAGGGCAATTACAAAAACCTGAAATTGCCCAGATTTACTGAAACATCAACATACACTTTACAACCCTTCCAAAACAATATTAATAATCATAATGATAATATACAGAAACTTGAAATTATCCTGAAATCACTGAAACAATCAGTACATACACTCTGCAACCCTTCCAAATCAAGAACAAGAATTACAATAGTTCAGGAGCAGGGAAAATAATCAAACACAACTCTTCAGACTTCCAACAATCCTCTGACAAGAAGAGGGGAAACTGATGACACAGAGAGACACAAACCCACAGGATGTTCAAACTACAAGCAAAAATACAGGATGCAAACTATCAGTACATAAGCAGAAAGTTTTAAATTAAGAAAAAAAAGAGAAAGATACAGAAAAAATAAGAACATTTATTTATTACAATAAAAATCAAAAGGACAGAGTACAGCTGGAGACAGACACTGATATCAACAGAAGCCAACCAGAAAATAAAAACTGAAAACAAGACACAACGTTACAATAAAAATCAAAAGGACAGAGTACAGCTGGAGACAGACACTGATATCAACAGAAGCCAACCAGAAAATAAAAACTGAAAACAAGACACAACGTCATCTCCTCACCCCAGCCCTAAAAAAAGAACAGAAAAAAAAGGAAAACAAAAAACCAAAAACGAAGAACAAACCACAAATCAGAACAAACAACAGTTCTACAACATATAAATAAAAAACAACAGAAAACATAACAAGCAAACAAAAAAAACCAGTTTCAATCATATACTCAGTGTACATTATCTCAAAACACCATTTTTTATGCAGATATTTTGTGTGTGCAAGTGAATCGTGAGCAAGTCCAAAAACAGAAAATTACATATAAAAAAAATCTAAAAACCGAAAACATACAGCTGACCTTTTTCTGACTGACTGCCATGGTTCGTACACAACAGACGTAAACATCTCTGGTTGCCGGTAAAAACACTTCGTCCTTTGTCTGGCTTTTCAATGTAAACAGCATTGGTATAGCAGGCGGGTTTTTGGCGTCTGCAATCAACCAATACCCTCAATCAATCAATCAATCCAGAAATCAAACTGGCGAGGAAGAGGAGGAAGCAGAAGAAATAATTATAATAATCATACAAACAGTAAGCAGAGGAAATAATTATAATAATAATACAAACAGTAAGCAGAGGAAATAATTATAATAATAATAATCATACAAACAGTAAGCAGAAGAAATAATTATAATAATAATAATCATACAAACAGTAAGCAGAAGAAATAATTATAATAATAATAATCATACAAACAGGAAGCAGAAGAAATAATTATAATAATAATAATCATACAAACAGTAAGCAGAAGAAATAATTATAATAATAATAATACAAACAGGAAGCAGAAGAAATAATTATAATAATAATACAAACAGTAAGCAGAAGAAATAATTATAATAATAATACAAACAGTAACAGTAATAATTATGATGATGATGAAATAATAATATACATCTCCTAAAATTTCAAGCATGTATTATGGATGGGGGTGAGGGTGGGAGGGGAGGTACAGAGAGAAAGAGAGTGGGGGGGGGGGAGGGAGAGAGAGACAGAGAGAGAAAGGGAGGAGGATAGAGACAGAGAGAGAGAGGGTGGAAGAGAGAGACAGAGATAGAGAGAATCAGAGACAAAACAGTCATGGAGGGAGACAGAGGTGACAGAGACAGAGACAGAGGTGACAGAGACAGAGATGACAGAGACAGAGAGACAGAGACAGAGAGAGACAGAGACAGAGGTGACAGAGACAGAGACAGAGGTGACAGAGACAGAGAGACAGAGACAGAGACAGAGGTGACAGAGACAGAGAGAGACAGAGAGACAGAGACAGAGGTGACAGAGACAGAGACAGAGGTGACAGAGACAGAGAGACAGAGACAGCGCACAAAACAATCACAGAAAGACAGAGAAAATGAGACCACGAATACCAAACCTCCCCACCCCCCCTCCCAACCCACCCATACCATACCATACCCCTCCCACCCTCCCCCCACCACCTCCACCACCACCATTCAACCCCCCACCCCCCCACTGACCCTCCTCCCCCTCTGTGGTGGCGGGGACGACGCCCAGCGATTCGATGTCGGGGTAGAGGGGGTCACCCCCCTCCATGAACATGATGTGTGGGTGGGCCTGGCCCTTCACTTGGAAGAAGTGACTCTCCTCCTGAAACAACAACAACAACAAATCAACACAGCAATATGTACATGTAAGTATGAGTGTAACGTCAGTATCTATACAGGTAAATGTACAGATAAACTGCTAAATAAGTAAAGGGATAAATACAACACTTCCCCCCACCCCCTGCCGCTCCCTCCACACCCCTGCCCTCCAAAAAAAATTTTTTTTTATACATCTATGCATGTATGTATGTGTCTATGTATGTATGTATGTATGGATGTATCTATCTATGTATATATATATGACCAAATAAAATATATAAAGAAACAGACAAATGGACAAATAAATGAAAAACTAAATAAACAAAAAAATACATAAATTTACAATAGACAGGTAGATGAATTAATAAATGACAAATAAACAAATATAGAGATCAATAAATGAAGCAAGAAAGAAACAAAGAAATAAATATGAATAAAGATACAAACAAATGAAGAATGAAAGAGAGAAAGAAACCAACAAATAAATTAAACAAATAAATAAAAACATGGATAAGTAAATGAATAGTAGACGTGTAAGTGAATAAATACAGACATCAATACATACACACACAATTCAAGGAACGGAAGGAACAGAAAGAACAGTTGAACAATAATCAAACCAAAAAAATAAACAATAAAATAAATACATAAATAAAAACAAAATTCCAGAGCCAAAATCAACAACAACCAAAAAACCAACAACAAACCAAACTACAACAACAAAACAAAATAACTTATAACCAACTTAACACATAACCAACCACCAAACCATGTCACTGTTCAAGTACAATAAAAATCTTTAAAAAGTTTTTATTTTTAAGTAAATCAATTTCAGTCAGATAAAGTCAAACCGTATAAAATCTACTCCAATCAAATCAACTCAAATGAAATACAAAATGAAATTTTAAAAAAAGTGAAGAAGAAATCAAGAACGATAATGAATAAGTCAACTGACAGACAGACTGACAGACAGGTACAGTATGTGAACGACAAGACAACCACACAGACACTCTGACAGAAAGCAGCACGGACACCCAGACGTTACCTGACTGAACAGCTCTATGTGAATGCCGTCGCTGTAGTATGCAGATTCGTGATCAGGGGCAAAGGTCACCATAATCTCCTTGCTCTCCCCTGAAATTAGACCAGTCCTTCAAACTGAGACACAATGATGTCACTGGGACGTCATAGCAATGACATCATCATTTTATGACATCACATCAACATCATAGCAATGAGATCATAGCAAGGAGATCACAATGACATCATTTCAATGACATCACATTAACATCACAGCAATGAGATCATAGCAAGGAGATCACAATGACATCATTTCAATGACATCACATTAACATGACAGCAATGAGATCATAGCAATGACATCACAACAATATCATTGCGATGACATCACATCAAAGATCACAACAATGACATTACAATGACATCATTTCGACAACATCGTGTTTATGTCACAGCAATGACATCACAATGACATAATTGTGATGACATCCTGTTAATGTCACATCAATGAGATCATAACAAGATCACAATGACATCATGCATCATAGCAATGAGATCATAGCAAGACCACGGCAATGACATCACAATGACATCATAGCGATGACATCACAGCAATGACTTACCTACATCATAGTGAAGTCTTCAATTTCTTAGTAATATCCTGAAGGGTTCTTAGCAATCTCTTAATGGCATAATCACAATGGCATCTCAACAACATAGCAATGACATCTATCAGTGGCAATATTCTATTAATTTTTGCTGGTTTGCTTCTGATTAGACAGATGTACCAGATTTTGCTTGGAATTTCATTATTCCTTGTCCAAAAGGTCTCATAATTTGATCTAAAAATGAAATGGACTCAAAAAGAAGATATATATACACTCACACATACATACATACATATATATATATATATATATATATATATATATATGTGTGTGTGTGTGTGTGTGTGTGTGTGTGTGTGTGAGTGTATTTATATCTTCTATTTTTTTTCAGTGTCAATACACATGATGACATAATTTTCTTTCTGTTATTCTGACTTAAAGCAAAGTGTACCTCAGTTTAATGAAACTTGTGAAATGTGTTACTTGAATGAAATGTTATTGCTGTTGTTTGTTTTGATTTTTGTTTTATCTTTTTTTCTTCCATTCTTTGTCCTAACAAAAACAAAAAAAAAACCCACCTTTGTCATGCATGTTTCTGTGTCTAGAAATATAACCTTCTGTGCAAGGGGAAAAAATCAAACAAACAAAAAACAAAAATTTTAAAAAATGGAAGAAAAAAAAGGAAAAAAAAACAAAAAAAACCACCAGCAGGGCAATGCCACAATAAAGAAATTGTAAGTAACAGTGACAAAGCAATGACTTGATGACATCACAGCTCTGATTAAATGACATCACAGCAAGGATTTAACCATATCAGAGCAACATGCACATGCACACACACACACACACACACACACACACACACACACCCCAGAAAATCCCACACAGACATTACCGGCAGGAATGGTTCCTTCCGATGGCACCAAGTCAAAGACGTTCTGTCCATTGTTGTTTTGAGTCCCTGAAATCAGTGGCAAAGAAAAAATCATTTAATAATAATAATAATAATAACAATAGTAATCCTAATAATGATAATCAATTCATTTTGCACCTATCCATGTAAAACATGCTCAGCTGTACTGCACAAAGTAAAACTGGAAAGTAAAATAATGCATTTGAAGAGTAAAATGACAAATTACTATCCGTAACCCTTTCATGCCCTGTTGGCATGGTGACCTCAGCTTCAGTATCCCTCCACTTCAGTGCTTGTGGTGAGTTCTGTCAAGGTCTTCAGTGCCAGCAGAATCATGCCGGACTGTAGTCGGAGGTGGCGGTCTCCACTTGGGGAAAATGCTTGCTCAGTCTGGCTCCACAACTAAGCTTTCATTGTCGTCAGTAAGGAGAGGGGGGTGTCCTTAGTACGTTAAATCAGAACAGGCACCACTGAACACCATCAAAATGACTCAGCAGCAGTGCAGGGTATCCTATGGAGTGTGGCCTCCTGGCGACCTAAACACTGATGGATCCCTTTAGCCGGCAACAGACGAACCCAGGTCTGGCGGTGAATGGAGGTCTCAGAATGAGCGGGTGAGAGCAATGCCATTGAAATGGTGCAGAGGATTGAACAGCAAGAACTATTAAGAGCTGCAGTTCAAGAATGCAGAAGAAGCTGAAGAGAAGACAAAGACGAAGATGAAGACAAAGACAGAAGATGAAGACAAAGATGAAGATGATGAAGAAGACAAAGATGATGAAGAAGAGGCAGGCAATGAAATAAGAACAAGAAACAAAAAAACAAAACAAGAGCAAGAAGAAGACGACGAAAAAACGGAATACAAAGAAGACGACGACAATGATGATGAAGACGACGAAAGGAGACGACGGTGACGAAAGCAGACTGACCAACAAAGTTCCTGACGGTGGAGTGGGGCTGAAGATAGTGGGGCAGAGCCTGGGCCTTGCTGTGCCTCAGAAGCGACAGACTGTCCTGCTTGATCACGTAGTCGATGGCCAGCGAGGACGTGTTCTGGATCTGAGGCACCATCAAGTCAAGTCAAGTCAAGTCAAGTCTTCATTCATGGGCTGCAACTCCCACCTTCACTCATATATACACCAGTGGGCTTTTACGTATATGACCGTTTTTACCCTGCCATGTAGGCAGCCATACTCCGTTTTCGGGGATAAGTCAAGTCAAGATTTTATTTCATGATGGTAAATTGAATATGTGACAATTGCCTTTTTTTTTCTTTTTTTTTTTTACATCAAGCCATCAATGAAAAAAATATTTCAAAAATATAGGAAAGAGAGAGAGGGGGGGAGAGAGAGACACAGAGAGAGAGACAGAGACAGAGACACAGAGTGAGAGAGAGAGAGAGAAGAAACAAGCAGATGGAAAGCAACAACAAAAAATGCACACACATATATATATACAAGAATAGTGTGATCATGGAAATGCATAAACCCACGAAGAGCGACACTGATGAGGTTCTCCGACCATCGACGTATTCAGGTGTGTGTGTGTGTGTGTATGTCTGTGTTTCAGTGTCAGTGTGTGTGTGTGTGTGGTTTATTGATACTTCTTTGGGTGAAAAAGATTTTTTTTTATATTTCAGTCATGGCATACACTGTACACAGCAAACAACACTGATGACGACCACTCTCTCACACAGGACTTTTTCTGACATCTAGTGGTGACCAGGAACCAAGAGAAGCTGGGACTTTGGGGGTAACTTCTTCTTCCAGTGAAAAGATTGCCACACACATAGACATCACCACATACCCACACACTGACATCTAGTGGTGACCAGGAACCAAAAGAAGCTGGGACTTTGGGGGTAACTTCTTCTTCCAGTGAAAAGATTGCCACACACATAGACATCACCACATACCCACACACTGACATGTACACACACAAACACAAACACACAGAGTCATTTATATATATAAATAGACGCACACAGATACACACACTCATACGCACTCACCCACCACCCATCAACACACATACACACACACACACACACACACAAACACACACACACACACACACAGCAACCCCCTCTCCACACCCTCCAAGCCACAAACACACACCTTGAAAGTCTTTTCTGAGTATTCCCCGACCAGCACTGCCCCGACGTCAAACAGGTTGTTCTCAACGGTCAGGCTGACCACTGGGCTGACCCCGTGACCTGCCAACGTCAAGTGCAGCATCGACGTCTCCGTCTGTATCTTCAGTGGCTCTCGGAACTGTGGCAAAGGAGACAGGTCATCATTAATTAACCTGTTCAGTGCTGACATATCTGCCTGTATCTTCAGTGGCTCTCGGAACTGTGGCAAAGGAGACAGGTCATCATTAATTAACCTGTTCAGTGCTGATATATCTGCCTGTATCTTCAGTGGCTCTCGGAACTGTGGCAAAGGAGACAGGTCATCATTAATTAACCTGTTCAGTGCTGACATATCTGCCTGTATCTTCAGTGGCTCTCGGAACTGTGGCAAAGGAGACAGGTCATCATTAATTAACCTGTTCAGTGCTGACATATCTGCCTGTATCTTCAGCGACTCTCAGAACTAAGGCAAAGGAGACAGGTCATCATTAATTAACCCGTTCAGTGCTGACATATCTGCCTGTATCTTCAGCGACTCTCAGAACTAAGGCAAAGGAGACAGGTCATCATTAATTAACCCGTTCAATGCTGACATATCTGCCTGTATCTTCAGCGACTCTCAGAACTGTGGCAAAGGAGACAGGTCATCATTAATTAACCTGTTCAAAGCTGACATATCTGCTTGTATCCTGAGCGACTCTCAGAACTAGGGGAAAGGAGACAGATCATCATTAATTAACCCGTTCAATGCTGACATATCTGCCTGTATCTTGAGCGACTCTCAGAACTAGGGGAAAGGAGACAGGTCATTATTAATTAACCCGTTCAATGCTGACATATCTGCCTGTATCTTGAGCGACTCTCAGAACTGTGGCAAAGGAGACAGATCATCATTAATTAACCCGTTCAATGCTGACATATCTGCCTGTATCTTGAGCGACTCTCAGAACTAGGGGAAAGGAGACAGGTCATCATTAATTAACCCGTTCAATGCTGACATATCTGCCTGTATCTTCAGCGACTCTCAGAACTAGGGGAAAGGAGATGGTTCATCGTTGATTAACCCTTTCAACTCTGGGGAGTTTACAACCCTGGCAGGATTCCATGCCCCATGTTGATGTGGAAAAAAACAGCAGAAAATACCAAATTCTGTGTGGTTCTATCTGGAAATACTGTGGGAGTTGGTTCCCTTTCTGTGCAGTTTGTGCAAATGTCAGAATGTACATATGTACATATTATGTAAGAATGTGAAAACAGTTTTAATGAGACAAACTTGGATGCCAAAGAAATGCTCAAGCGCAGGGCTCAATGAGTTAACTCTTTCAATGTTGACACATCTGTCTGGATCTTCAGCCACTCTCAGAACTGTGGGAAAGAAGACAGCTCATCCATTCACTCACTCAGCCCTGGGGAGTTAACAACCTCAGCAGGCTTCCTTCCCTGCCATGATGATGTGGAAAATACAGGACGAAATATACTGTCTTCATGGATGTACATGCTGGGTATGTTCTTGTTCTTCATGCTATAATGATGTGGAAAATACAGGACGAAATATACTGTCTTCATGGATGTGCATGCTGGGTATGTTCTTGTTCTTCATGCTATAATGATGTGGAAAATACAGGACGAAATATACTGTTTACATGGATGTGCATGCTGGGTATGTTCTTGTTCTTCATGCCATAATGATGTGGAAAATACAGGACGAAATGTACTGTTTACATGGATGTGCATGCTGGGTATGTTCTTGTTCTTTGTGCCATAATGATGTGGAAAATACAGGATGAAATGTACTGTTTACATGGATGTGCATGCTGGGTATGTTCTTGTTCTTCATGCTATAATGATGTGGAAAATACAGGACGAAATATAGTGTTTACATGGATGTGCATGCTGGGTATGTTCTTGTTCTTCATGCTATAATGATGTGGAAAATACAGGATGAAATACACTGTTTACATGGATGTGCATGCTGGGTATGTTCTTGTTCTTCCTGCCATAATGATGTGGAAAATACTGTACGAAATACACTGTTTACATGGATGTGCATGCTGGGTATGTTCTTGTTCTTCCCTGCCATAATGATGTGGAAAATACTGTACGAAATACACTGTCTTCATGGATGTGCATGCTGGGTATGTTCTTATTCTTCCATGACCCACAGAAAGCTGACATGGGCGATACAGTTTGATCATTTGCATGCATACACACATAAAGGGGACTCCAGCACAAGCAGGTCTAGCAACACATGTTGGCCTGGGAGATCAGAAAAACAACAACCACTGACCTCCACCCTTCATCCAGCAAGCACTGCTGCACCTGGGATTGGAACACAGGCTCCTAAAGACTGAAACTCCAAACACTTCAGCCACTTGGCTGTTGCACTCACGACCTTTGATACCTTGTCTGGCTTTTCTTCCTGAAGGTCAGTGCTTCGCTCTGAGAGTGATAATGATCATGATCATGATAATGATGATGATAACAACACACTGTACAGGACAAGCTCCCCATATCAGGGACTTCACTCAGAGTAATAATGATAATGATCATGATAATGATAATGATAACAACACAATGTACAGGACAAGCTCCCCATATCAGGGACTTCACTCTGAGAGTGATAATGATAATGATAATGATAATGATCATGATAATGATAACAACACACTGTACAGGACAAGCTCCCCATATCAGGGCTCTTCACTCTGAGAGTAATAATGATCATGATCATGATAATGATAATGATAACAACACACTGTACAGGACAAGCTCCCCATATCAGGGACTTCACTCTGAGAGGAATAATGATAATGATGATGATCATGATCATGATAATGATAACAACACACTGTACAGGACAAGCTCCCCATATCAGGGACTTCACTCTGAGAGGAATAATGATAATGATGATGATCATGATCATGATAATGATAACAACACACTGTACAGGACAAGCTCCCCATATCAGGGACTTCACTCTGAGAGGAATAATGATAATGATGATGATCATGATCATGATAATGATAACAACACACTGTACAGGACAAGCTCCCCATATCAGGGACTTCACTCTGAGAGTAATAATGATAATGATAATGATAATGATAACAACATACTGTACAGGACAAGCTCCCCATATCAGGGCTCTTCACTCTGAGAGTGATAATGATAATGATAATGATGATGATAATGATAATGATAACAACATACTGTACAGGACAAGCTCCCCATATCAGGGCTCTTCACTCTGAGAGTGATAATGATAATGATGATGATAATGATAATGATGACAACACACTGTACAGGACAAGCTCCCCATATCAGGGCTCTTCACTCTGAGAGTGATAATGATAATGATGATGATAATGATAATGATGACAACACACTGTACAGGACAAGCTCCCCATATCAGGGCTCTTCACTCTGAGAGTGATAATGATAATGATGATGATAATGATAATGATGACAACACACTGTACAGGACAAGCTCCCTATATCAGGGCTCTTCACTCTGAGAGTGATAATGATAATGATGATGATAATGATAATGATAACAACACACTGTACAGGACAAGCTCCCCATATCAGGGCTCTTCACTCTGAGAGTAATAATGATCATGATCATGATAATGATAATGATAACACACTGTACAGGACAAGCTCCCCATATCAGGGACTTCACTCTGAGAGGAATAATGATAATGATGATGATCATGATCATGATAATGATAACAACACACTGTACAGGACAAGCTCCCCATATCAGGGACTTCACTCTGAGAGGAATAATGATAATGATGATGATCATGATCATGATAATGATAACAACACACTGTACAGGACAAGCTCCCCATATCAGGGACTTCACTCTGAGAGGAATAATGATAATGATGATGATCATGATCATGATAATGATAACAACACACTGTACAGGACAAGCTCCCCATATCAGGGACTTCACTCTGAGAGTAATAATGATAATGATAATGATCATGATAACAACATACTGTACAGGATAAGCTCCCCATATCAGGGCTCTTCACTCTGAGAGTGATGATGATAATGATAATGATGATGATAATGATAATGATAACAACACACTGTACAGGACAAGCTCCCCATATCAAGGACTTCACTCTGAGAGGAATAATGATAATGATGATGATCATGATCATGATGATGATAACAACACACTGTACAGGACAAGCTCCCCATATCAGGGACTTCACTCTGAGAGTAATAATGATAATGATAATGATCATGATAACAACATACTGTACAGGACAAGCTCCCCATATCAGGGCTCTTCACTCTGAGAGTGATGATGATAATGATAATGATAATGATAATGATAATGATAACAACACACTGTACAGGACAAGCTCCCCATATCAGGGACTTCACTCTGAGAGTAATAATGATAATGATGATGATAATGATAATGATAATGATAACAACACACTGTACAGGACAAGCTCCCCATATCAGGGACTTCACTCTGAGAGTAATAATGATAATGATAATGATCATGATAACAACACACTGTACAGGACAAGCTCCCCATATCAGGGCTCTTCACTCTGAGAGTAATAATGATAATGATGATGATAACAACACACTGTACAGGACAAGCTCCCCATATCAGGGCTCTTCACTCTGAGAGTAATAATGATAATGATCATGATAATGATAATGATAACAACACACTGTACAGGACAAGCTCCCCATATCAGGGCTCTTCACTCTGAGAGTGATAATGATAATGATAATGATAATGATAATGATGACAACACACTGTACAGGACAAGCTCCCCATATCAGGGCTCTTCACTCTGAGAGTGATAATGATCATGATCATGATAATGATAATGATAACAACACACTGTACAGGACAAGCTCCCCATATCAGGGACTTCACTCTGAGAGTAATAATGATAATGATGATGATAATGATAATGATAACAACACACTGTACAGGACAAGCTCCCCATATCAGGGACTTCACTCTGAGAGTAATAATGATAATGATGATGATAATGATAATGATAACAACACACTGTACAGGACAAGGTCCCCATATCAGGGACTTCACTCTGAGAGTAATAATGATAATGATAATGATAACAACATACTGTACAGGACAAGCTCCCCATATCAGGGACTTCACTCTGAAAGTAATAATGATAATGATAATGATAACAACATACTGTACAGGACAAGCTCCCCATATCAGGGACTTCACTCTGAGAGTAATAATGATAATGATGATGATAACAACACACTGTACAGTACAAGCTCCCCATATCAGGGCTCTTCACTCTGAGAGTAATAATGATCATGATCATGATAATGATAACAACACACTGCACAGGACAAGCTCCCCATATCAGGGGCTCTAAGTGCCTCACAGATAAACAATACTTGTACAACACTGCATCATACAACACTGCAGCACTTGAGGGCATAGAAGGGAAAAACAAAAATCTAAAAACACTAAGACAATGCCATAAACTGCAGATATTTATGAATGATCACATAAAAAAAGTCACAAAATATGTCCCCCCACCCCCACCTCCACCCCAAGCCCCCTCCCCCCTCTACACCCCTCCACACACAAGAGCACACACTTGATGAAGAGAAGGAGGGAGATGCACCCAAGCAGGGTGTAGAGGGTGGGAGGAGACAAACCACTAAGCTTCACCACACTGTGTATGTACTCACGATGCGTCCCTGACTGGGCGTGAAGGAGATGATGACAGTGTGCGTGGCACCAGGGGAGAGCATTCTCAGGGCGTTCACCCTCAGGAAGGGTCCAGCCGTGTCCAGTATGGAAGCCTTCAGCTGTCAAAAGATCACAAGTTTTGCCAAATCTGTTTGAAGCAATTAAACAAGTTGTTTTGTTTTGTTTTTTCACCACAGTACCTCATAATGCTGTTGATTGTAAGTAATAAGATAAGAAGATAAGATAAGATAAGATAAGAATAACTTTATTATCTCCACCTGGAGAAATTTGGTCAGGTGCATTATCACAACATAGACAAGTAAACAACATGGGGACCATAACTGTAAAAGCCAACAACAGCCCCAACAAATATTACGAAGATACAAATGTAAAAAATATCACATACATCGTTTCATACATACATCCACACACTGCAGGTAATAACTAGTATTCTTAATGTAAAAACAGAAAGAATTAAGAAACATTATTTGAATATAATTATAAACATAGCCTACTATACTGCACATTGATTATAATAGACAGATAAGATAAGAATAAAGATGAATTGCAGAAAACCACAACCAGATAATCAGCACACACCCGCACCGCACCCCCCCCCCCACCCCACACACGCAGATAAATTGATCAAACAAGAGTAATAAACATATGTTCTCAAATAAAAGCATTTCACATATTCGCTTTTAAAAACATTGCAATTAATTATTACATCGTAATTATTAAACAGAAATATATTTAGAATATGGACGTTAGCATTAGACATATTCATTGTACATTCATCCTGCATATTGCACATTATTCTTCCTACATATTGCACATTCATTATAACCAATTGTCACATTTTAAGCTCAGTAAACACACACACACACACACACACACACAAACACACACACACACACCACAACTAGAAAAAGGTACAGCCTATCATGCACGGACTTTCACACGTCTCACATGAGAGTGCGCGCACGCACACGCACACACAGAGTTCTCAAGAATTTAAAAGGTGGATTGAACGTGGAATAAAAGTCTTCAGAGCTCTGGATTTCAACTTAAAAGTTCTGTAGCGTCGTCCTGATGGCAATAGCTCATAATACTTTGCTAATGTGGAAGATCATCATGTTTCTAAAACTGATTCAAACCAATCACAGACTAAAAAGTAAAAAGCTAACAATCACAATTTGTTGTTGTCGTAACTGATGCTAAATGTCACATGGTTTCTTCAATCTAATCAATGTGATCATTGTTGTTTTTCTTTAAATAACTGCAGATCACAATTATTTTCACAGTAATTTGAAACCAAGGACGTTGATAAAAAAAAAAAAGAAAGAGTTTAAAATGATGATGATGTTTGCAGTGCACTCCAAACTGATTCAAAGCCATCAAACTGTCTTGGTGTTTTTTCTTAATCATGTGAAATGCTAAAAGATAATGTCTCTTAAATTTATTCAAACCAAATCACCCACTGCCCCCCCAACACCCTACCCCTTGGGGACTGGGTGCTTCAGAAGCAGCCAGTTGCTGTCAGCCTGACACAGCAACACACTTCAGTCAGACACAGCCAGTTGCTGTCAGCCTGACACAGCAACACACTTCAGTCAGACACAGCCAGTTGCTGTCAGCCTGACACAGCAACACACTTCAGTCAGACACAGCCAGTAGCTGTCAGCCTGACACAGCAACACACTTCAGAAGCAGCCAGTTGCTGTCAGCCTGACACAGCAACACACTTCAGTCAGACACAGCCAGTAGCTGTCAGCCTGACACAGCAACACACTTCAGTCAGAAGCAGCCAGTTGCTGTCAGCCTGACACAGCAACACACTTCAGTCAGACACAGCCAGTTGCTGTCAGCCTGACACAGCAACACACTTCAGAAGCAGCCAGTAGCTGTCAGCCTGACACAGCAACACACTTCAGTCAGACACAGCCAGTAGCTGTCAGCCTGACACAGCAACACACTTCAGAAGCAGCCAGTTGCAGTCAGCCTGACACAGCAACACACTTCAGTCAGACACAGCCAGTAGCTGTCAGCCTGACACAGCAACACACTTCAGAAGCAGCCAGTTGCAGTCAGCCTGACACAGCAACACACTTCAGTCAGACACAGCCAGTAGCTGTCAGCCTGACACAGCAACACACTTCAGACACAGCCAGTTGCTGTCAGCCTGACACAGCAACACACTTCAGTCAGAAGCAACCAGTAGCTGTCAGCCTGACACAGCAACACACTTCAGTCAGACACAGCCAGTTGCTGTCAGCCTGACACAGCAACACACTTCAGTCAGAAGCAGCCAGTTGCTGTCAGCCTGACACAGCAACACACTTCAGTCAGACACAGCCAGTAGCTGTCAGCCTGACACAGCAACACACTTCAGAAGCAGCCAGTTGCTGTCAGCCTGACACAGCAACACACTTCAGTCAGACACAGCCAGTTGCTGTCAGCCTGACACAGCAACACACTTCAGTCAGACACAGCCAGTAGCTGTCAGCCTGACACAGCAACACACTTCAGTCAGACACAGCCAGTTGCTGTCAGCCTGACACAGCAACACACTTCAGTCAGAAGCAGCCAGTTGCTGTCAGCCTGACACAGCAACACACTTCAGTCAGACACAGCCAGTAGCTGTCAGCCTGACACAGCAACACACTTCAGAAGCAGCCAGTTGCAGTCAGCCTGACACAGCAACACACTTCAGTCAGACACAGCCAGTAGCTGTCAGCCTGACACAGCAACACACTTCAGTCAGACACAGCCAGTTGCTGTCAGCCTGACACAGCAACACACTTCAGAAGCAGCCAGTTGCTGTCAGCCTGACACAGCAACACACTTCAGTCAGACACAGCCAGTTGCTGTCAGCCTGACACAGCAACACACTTCAGTCAGAAGCAACCAGTTGCTGTCAGCCTGACACAGCAACACACTTCAGTCAGAAGCAACCAGTTGCTGTCAGCCTGACACAGCAACACACTTCAGTCAGACACAGCCAGTAGCTGTCAGCCTGACACAGCAACACACTTCAGTCAGACACAGCCAGTTGCTGTCAGCCTGACACAGCAACACACTTCAGTCAGAAGCAGCCAGTTGCTGTCAGCCTGACACAGCAACACACTTCAGTCAGACACAGCCAGTAGCTGTCAGCCTGACACAGCAACACACTTCAGATGCAGCCAGTTGCAGTCAGCCTGACACAGCAACACACTTCAGTCAGACACAGCCAGTTGCTGTCAGCCTGACACAGCAACACACTTCAGTCAGACACAGCCAGTTGCTGTCAGCCTGACACAGCAACACACTTCAGAAGCAGCCAGTTGCTGTCAGCCTGACACAGCAACACACTTCAGTCAGACACAGCCAGTTGCTGTCAGCCTGACACAGCAACACACTTCAGTCAGACACAGCCAGTAGCTGTCAGCCTGACACAGCAACACACTTCAGTCAGACACAGCCAGTTGCTGTCAGCCTGACACAGCAACACACTTCAGTCAGAAGCAGCCAGTAGCTGTCAGCCTGACACAGCAACACACTTCAGTCAGACACAGCCAGTAGCTGTCAGCCTGACACAGCAACACACTTCAGTCAGAAGCAGCCAGTAGCTGTCAGCCTGACACAGCAACACACTTCAGTCAGACACAGCCAGTTGCTGTCAGCCTGACACAGCAACACACTTCAGTCAGACACAGCCAGTTGCTGTCAGCCTGACACAGCAACACACTTCAGTCAGAAGCAGCCAGTTGCTGTCAGCCTGACACAGCAACACACTTCAGTCAGAAGCAGCCAGTTGCTGTCAGCCTGACACAGCAACACACTTCAGTCAGACACAGCCAGTTGCTGTCAGCCTGACACAGCAACACACTTCAGTCAGACACAGCCAGTAGCTGTCAGCCTGACACAGCAACACACTTCAGAAGCAGCCAGTAGCTGTCAGCCTGACACAGCAACACACTTCAGTCAGACACAGCCAGTAGCTGTCAGCCTGACACAGCAACACACTTCAGTCAGACACAGCCAGTAGCTGTCAGCCTGACACAGCAACACACTTCAGTCAGACACAGCCAGTAGCTGTCAGCCTGACACAGCAACACACTTCAGAAGCAGCCAGTAGCTGTCAGCCTGACACAGCAACACACTTCAGTCAGACACAGCCAGTAGCTGTCAGCCTGACACAGCAACACACTTCAGTCAGACACAGCCAGTTGCTGTCAGCCTGACACAGCAACACACTTCAGTCAGACACAGCCAGTAGCTGTCAGCCTGACACAGCAACACACTTCAGTCAGAAGCAGCCAGTAGCTGTCAGCCTGACACAGCAACACACTTCAGTCAGACACAGCCAGTAGCTGTCAGCCTGACACAGCAACACACTTCAGTCAGAAGCAGCCAGTAGCTGTCAGCCTGACACAGCAACACACTTCAGAAGCAGCCAGTTGCTGTCAGCCTGACACAGCAACACACTTCAGTCAGAAGCAGCCAGTTGCTGTCAGCCTGACACAGCAACACACTTCAGAAGCAGCCAGTTGCTGTCAGCCTGACACAGCAACACACTTCAGAAGCAGCCAGTTGCTGTCAGCCTGACACAGCAACACACTTCAGAAGCAGCCAGTTGCTGTCAGCCTGACACAGCAACACACTTCAGAAGCAGCCAGTTGCTGTCAGCCTGACACAGCAACACACTTCAGAAGCAGCCAGTTGCTGTCAGCCTGACACAGCAACACACTTCAGTCAGACACAGCCAGTTGCTGTCAGCCTGACACAGCAACACACTTCAGAAGCAGCCAGTTGCTGTCAGCTATGGCACTCTTCAGACAGAAGAAACAAATGTTATTGGGATTCACAATACCAGTACCGTTACAGAGTTCCAAATTTGGACCAGCCATCCATCTCATCTGTGTGCTCACGACAACTCCAAAAGCTGTCTGGAGGTGGCTGAGATGGCTGGTGGCCAGTGTCAACACTTACCGCCTCTACCCCCCCCCCCCCCCACCCCCCACCTCCTTCTCTCTCTGCATCTGTCCACCTGCCTGTTTCTCTGTTTCTCCACCACATCTTTTGTTATTTTGGTTGTTGTTTTTCTTTCTTTCATGTTTGGCTTTCTCCCTTATCCCCTTCATTGTCTTTGTATTGTACACGTTATGCCTTTCAACATATATCATCATGTTATGTGCATGTCTGTCTGTCTGTCTGTTTACTGTATTCTATCCTCATCTCCACAGTGTAGCTGCAGATGTTCTGAATGCTATCTATCTCTCTAACTATCTTATCTCTCTCTCTCTTTCTCTCTCTCTCTCTATCTATCTATCTATCTGTCCTCACCTCTACGGTGTGGCTGGAGATGTTCTGGATGGTATCTATCTATCTATCTATCTATCTATCTATCTATCTGTCTGTCTGTCTGTCTGTCTGTCTGTCCTCACCTCCACGGTGTGGCTGGAGATGTTCTGGATGGTATCTATCTATCTATCTATCAATCTATCTATCTATCTATCTGTCTGTCTGTCTGTCTGTCTGTCCTCACCTCCACAGTGCGGCTGGAGATGTTCTGGATGGTGATGGAGCGGGAGGTGTGCTGACCGATGGACACCTCACCAAAGTCCACCACGTTGCTGCCGTTGTCGGAGATGACCACCAGCTCTGGCTTGACCAGCGGGCAGTGCACCTCCAGGTACAGAGTGTTGTGGATGCTGTGGTGGGGGTGGTGGGGGGTGGGGTGGGGGGATATCACACGTCAACATCACCATTCTGTTCACTGGTTTATTGTCAGTTTGTAGCAAGGTGATCTAAATACACATTCATATAACAGTGTGCATTAAGTGTGTGTGTGTGTGTGTGTGTGTGTGTGTGTGTGTGTGTGTATGTGTGTGTATGTGCCATACACCACAGACAGATAAGATACATGATCATCCTTGTGTGTGTGTGTGTGTGTGTGTGTGTGTTTGTGTGTGTTTTCTTTCTCTATTTGTTTTATAATAAATATTATTCAAACAAAACAAGTATGCAAAAATACTGTGTACTGTGCAATTTTCAGTCCTTTTTTTTTTCTAGGTCCTTCCATGTAATTTCATAACATGCATCCTTTGAAATAATTTTCCTTTCCTTTTTAATCATTTTTTTTTTTAATCCTAGGAGAAGGCACCCCAGTGTACAGGTCTTAAACGCAGAAAAAGAAGAAGCAACAGCAGTGACAAGGGAGGTAACCCCCCACCTGTACGGCAGCTCTCCAGGGTTGCCGGTGGAGCCGGAGGCAACGTAGCAAGGGATGACCACGGTGCTGAAGTTGCCTTTGAACTGACGCACCAGGGAACCAATGGCAGCCTTGTACTCCGCTGACCTGGGGGGGGGGGGGAACAAACAAACAACATACACTTCTGGGATATGTAAAAAAAACAGTTCTATGTAAAAGCAATTCATGAGTGGTGATGGAGATGATTGTAAAGGGTATGTAAAAAGGTAAAAGTGGTTCTGGAGGGGTGATGGAGATGATTGTAAAGGGTATGTAAAAAGGTAAAAGTGGTTCTGCAGTGATGATGGAGATGATTGTAAAGGGTATGTAAAAAGGTAAAAGTGGTTCTGGAGTGGTGATGGAGATGATTGTAAAGGGTATGTAAAAAGGTGAAAGTGGTTCTGCAGTGATGATGGAGATGATAGTAAAGGGTATGTAAAAAGGTAAAAGTGGTTCTGGAGTGGTGATGAAGATGATTGTAAAGGGTATGTAAAAAGGTAAAAGCGGTTCTGGAGTGGTGATGGAGATGATTGTAAAGGGTGTGTAAAAAGGTAAAAGTGGTTCTGGAGTGGTGATGGAGATGATTGTAAAGGGCATGTTAAAAGGTAAAAGTGGTGATGGAGATGATTGTAAAGGGTGTGTAAAAAGGTAAAAGTGGTTCTGGAGTGGTGATGGAGATTATTGTAAAGGGCATGTTAAAAGGTAAAAGTGGTTCTGGAGGGGTGATGGAGATGATTGTAAAGGGTATGTAAAAAGGTAAAAGTGGTTCTGGAGTGGTGATGGAGATGATTGTAAAGGGTATGTAAAAAGGTAAAAGTGGTTCTGCAGTGATGATGGAGATGATTGTAAAGGGTATGTAAAAAGGTAAAAGTGGTTCTGGAGTGGTGATGGAGATGATTGTAAAGGGTATGTAAAAAGGTAAAAGTGGTTCTGCAGTGATGATGGAGATGATTGTAAAGGGTATGTAAAAAGGTAAAAGTGGTGATGGAGATGATTGTAAAGGGTATGTAAAAAGGTAAAAGTGGTGATGGAGATGATTGTAAAGGGTATGTTAAAAGGTAAAAGTGGTGATGGAGATGATTGTAAAGGGACATGTTAAAAGGTAAAAGTGGTGATGGAGATGACTGTAAAGGGTATGTAAAAAACCGGTACAACCCTCCCCCCCACCCCCACCCCCCCAAAACTCCTCAGTGCCTCACTCCGTGGAGATGGTGCTGGGGTCTGGGGGGGACACGAGGCGGGGTTTGGACACAGTGCTGGATCCGGAGTGGGCTGTCTGCGACCCGCTGGGCTTCCCTCCCTTGCCCCTGCCGGGCGAGGATTGGCTCCCCTTGGGCTGCTTGCCTCCCTTGGCCCCCGCCTTCTGCCCGCATTCTTCGCACAGTCAGTTTGGTTACGGTGGCCATGGTTCTCTTCTCCCCCCCCCTCTCACCCACTCCCCACACTCCCCCTCCATCCCCACCCATGTCCCTCCCATGTTCAATGTCTGTGCCTGTAAAATTCACATCATGCAGTATCGTACAGTGGATTGTGAGGCGGGCTTTGTGGCTGACCTGGTTTGTTTGGTTTGGTTTATTTCAACACACACACACACACACACACACACACACACACACAAACACACACATACAAACAAACAAACACAACACACACACACACATACAAATGCCCCGACCAGAAGTTCATTGTCATTTAAAATCAAATTGCATGGACAGAACTGAATCTATTCCTATTTTCTGGAGTGATGGCCTAGAGGTAACGCGTCCGCCTAGGAAGCAAGAGAATCTGAGCGCACTGGTTCGAATCACCGATATTTTCTCCCCCTCCACTAGACCTTGACTGGTGGTCTGGAAGCTAGTCATTCGGATGAGACGATAAACCGAGGTCCCGTGTGCAGCATGCACTTAGTGCACGTAAAGGAACACACGGCAACAAAAGGGTTGTTCCTGGCAAAATTCTGTAGAAAAATCCACTTCGACAGGAAAAACAAATAAAACTGCATGCAGGAAAAAATACAAAAAAATGGGTGGCGCTGGGGAGAGCAGCCCGAATTTCACACAGAGAAATCTGTTATGATAAAAAAAGAAATACAAATACAAATATAAATTTTCAAGCCAAATTTGGTGTTGACAAAGCATATCCAGAGGAAATTAATCTATCAAAGTGTACCACGTACATACACACACACACACACACATATATCTATACATGCACTTATGCTCATAGACACCCAAAACGCAGGTTTATTATATAGACTCATGTTGTGTATAAAAACAAATGTTAGCCAAAAACAGCAAAAAAAAAAGGAGCAAATTAAAAACAATAAAAGATGCATGCTATTACTGAAACACACCTGGACTGCATACATACATACATACATACATACATACTGTAATTTTCAGCCTACAAGGCACTGCAGTGCATAAGATGCACCCCCTGAATTTAAAGAAAAAAAAATGTTGAACTTATATACAGCGCACGTATCAGATAAGCCACGTCTGTCACAAAGTGAAAGTGCTCCATTATGGCTTTGTTTTCCAAGTAGTGACGTCATCTTCAGAAAACTGGATTGGAATCCGACTTGTTATCGTCTGCCTGCTGACTTGGCTCTGTTACTGCATTTTCTGCTCTGTTTTCTTTATTAAAAAAAAAAAAAAAAGGGGGGGGGGGGGGGGTTACACATTCTAAAATTGTGTACAGCCTTCAGTGGAATGTACACTGTTCATTAACTTGTTCCTTAACCTGTTCCTTAACCTGTTCATTAACTTGTTCCTTAACCTGTTCATTAACTTGTTCCTTAACCTGTTCATTAACCTGTTCATTAACCTGTTCCTTAACCTGTTCCTTAACCTGTTCATTAACTTGTTCCTTAACCTGTTCATTAACTTGTTTCTTAACCTGTTCATTAACTTGTTCCTTAACCTGTTCATTATCTTGTTCATTAACCTGTTCATTAACTTGTTCATTAACCTGTTCATTAACGTGTTCCTTAACCTGTTCCTTAACTTGTTCCTTAACCTGTTCCTTAACCTGTTCGTTAACTTGTTCATTAACCTGTTCGTTAATCTGTTCCTTAACCTGTTCCTTAACCTGTTCATAAACTTGTTCCTTAACCTGTTCCTTAACCTGTTCATTACCCTGTTCCTTAACCTGTTCTTTAACCTGTTCATTAACTTATTCCTTAACCTGTTCCTTAACCTGTTCGTTAACCTGTTCATTAACTTGTTCCTTAACCTGTTCCTTAACCTGTTCATTGACTTGTTCCTTAACCTGTTCGTTAACCTGTTCATTAACTTGTTCCTTAACCTGTTCCTTAACCTGTTTGTTAACCTGTTCATTAACTTGTTCCTTAACCTGTTCATTAACTTGTTCCTTAACCTGTTCCTTAACCTGTTCATTAACTTGTTCCTTAACCTGTTCATTAACCTGTTCCTTAACCTGTTCATTAACTTGTTCCTTAACCTGTTCATTAACCTGTTCCTTAACCTGTTCCTTAACCTGTTCATTAACTTGTTCCTTAACCTGTTCCTTAACCTGTTCATTAACTTGTTCCTTAACCTGTTCCTTAACCTGTTCGTTAACCTGTTCATTAACTTGTTCCTTAACCTGTTCCTTAACCTGTTCATTAACTTGTTCCTTAACCTGTTTATTAACCTGTTCATTAACTTGTTCCTTAACCTGTTCCTTAACCTGTTCCTTAACCTGTTCATTAACTTGTTCCTTAACCTGTTCATTAACCTGTTCCTTAACCTGTTCATTAACTTGTTCCTTAACCTGTTCATTAACTTGTTCCTTAACCTGTTCCTTAACCTGTTCATTAACTTGTTCCTTAACCTGTTCATTAACCTGTTCCTTAACCTGTTCAATCAGAATCCTGTCTGCTGGCCCTGCTTTCAGTCCCATCCACCTTTCTGCTTTGCGTTCTGCTTTCTTTAAATGATCAGTTCACTCTGCTCTCACGCCATAACTTTATCCCCTGCTCACACACTGCTCTTTCTTCATGGCCTGTTGGGTGAACCGCCATCACATTAGGCTGAAATGTGGTGTAGTGTGCCATTTGGTTTCAATTTGATTTGATGCTGAACATGAACCACGTCAAATCGACCAGCGGTTATACTGAAGCTTTGCTGCTCAGTGCAATAGTGACCGTTCGTTGTGATCAACAATGTTGTCGTTACTGAGTCTGTGGTATCAGGTGGCCCCACCTGGTGGTCAGAATTTAGTTTTCAGACACAGACAGGGTGCATACAACCAATAAGACGCAGGGGTCAGAGATAAAAAAAAAAAGTAGCACCATATAGGCCAAAAATTATGGTACATACCTACATACCTACCCACCTATATACATACATTATACACAAACACATACATACGGATACATACATAAGATATTATAAAAACAACATGCATTCATATCTCCACCCATCCATACAAACATGCAAAATAAAAAAAAACATATGTACGCAGATAAGTACAACAGTTAACTGATGAAAATATGTCAACT
>NC_134903.1:1597827-1610327 GCF_041734735.1 Babylonia areolata | reverse complement strand
GTTTCACCTGAACACAACTGTACACCACACAACTCAACGTCAAACAGTGTTTTGCTGAACACAACTGTACACCACACAACTCAACGTCAAACAGTGTTTTGCCTGAACACAACTGTACACCACACAACTCAACGTCAGTGTTTCACCTGAACACAACTATACACCACACAACTCAACGTCAAACAGTGTTTTGCCTGAACACAACTGTACACCACACAACTCAACGTCAAACAGTGTTTCACCTGAACACAACTGTACACCACACAACTCAACGTCAAACAGTGTTTTGCTGAACACAACTGTACACCACACAACTCAACGTCAAACAGTGTTTTGCTGAACACAACTGTACACCACACAACTCAACGTCAAACAGTGTTTCACCTGAACACAACTGTACACCACACAACTCAACGTCAAACAGTGTTTCACCTGAACACAACTGTACACCACACAACTCAACGTCAAACAGTGTTTCACCTGAACACAACTGTACACCACACAACTCAACGTCAGTGTTTCACCTGAACACAACTGTACACCACACAACTCAACGTCAGTGTTTTGCTGAACACAACTGTACACCACACAACTCAACGTCAAACAGTGTTTTGCTGAACACAACTGTACACCACACAACTCAACGTCAGTGTTTTGCCTGAACACAACTGTACACCACACAACTCAACGTCAAACAGTGTTTTGCCTGAACACAACTGTACACCACACAACTCAACGTCAAACAGTGTTTTGCCTGAACACAACTGTACACCACACAACTCAACGTCAAACAGTGTTTTGCTGAACACAACTGTACACCACACAACTCAACGTCAAACAGTGTTTTGCCTGAACACACCTACACACCACACAACTCAACGTCAAACAGTGTTTTGCCTGAACACAACTGTACACCACACAACTCAACGTCAAACAGTGTTTTGCCTGAACACAACTATACACCTTCACATGCCACACACACACACACACACACACACACACACACACACACAGTTTATGTTTTTCGGGGGTGTCTCTTCTTTTTTTTACCCTTTATTTTTGTGTCTATAAATCTTTCATTCACAGTTTTCATGACAAATATGATTCTGATTCTGATTCTGATTCACACATGCACACACACACACACATGCAGAGACGCCAGCCCCTGTCAAGTCGAAGGCTTTCTGGGGGCTGAAGATCATGTCCAACACCCCCCCCACACACACACACACCAAGACCCCCCCCATCGCCCCCCCCAAACACTCACACTCACACCCACACTCACACCCACACCCACACAAGCAGTGAAACAGAAGCCCTCACCTGTTGATGAGGGAGTGGCAGACCAGGTCAAACTTGTAGTCGAAGGCTTTCTGGGGGCTGAAGACCACGTCCAACACCCCCCCCCCACACACACACACACACACACCAAGACACCCCCCCCCCCAAACACTCACACCCACACCCACACAAGCAGTGAAACAGAAGCCCTCACCTGTTGATGAGGGAGCGGCAGACCAGGTCAAACTTGTAGTCGAAGGCTTTCTGGGGGCTGAAGACCACGTCCAGCTCCAGCGTCTCCAGGGGCAGCAGGGTTCCAAACCCATCGTTGGGCTGCACCTCCACGTACTGCCACACAGTCAACAGGGGGTTGGGGTGGTTGGTTGGTTGGTTGGTTGGTTGGTTGGTTGGCTGGTTGTTTTTTTTCACTGACCTGACAGACCCCCCATCTCCCCCTCCCACCCCCTACCATTGCAGCTGACTGTCTTTGGTCACCAGAAGCCACACATACAGATAGACAACACACCCACCCACACACACCATCCACACCCACACACACTGACCTCCGGCAGGGCAACAAATCTAAACTGCTGAGGGAGGGACAGACCTGTTGGTCAGCACATACACACACACACACAACCCCCACCCCCACCCCCCACACACACAACCCCCCCACACTCACACAAACCCCTCACACTCACACAACCCCCAACCACCTCCCAACCCCCCCCCCCCACACACACACACCCACTCCACCCCCACACCTACACCCACACACACCCCACCCCCACACACACTGACCTCCAGCAAGGCCACAAACCCAAACTGCTGAGGGAGGATGGACTTGTTGGTCAGCATACACACACAACCCACACTCCTCCCCACACACACACAACCACTCCACGCCCCACCCCCACACACATACGACCCCCACACCCCCACACCTACACACACACACACACTGACCTCCGGCAAGCCCACAAATCCAAACTGCTGAGGGAGGATGGACTTGTTGGTCAGCATACACACACAACCCACACTCCTCCCCACACACACACAACCACCCCACACCCCACCCCCACACACATACAACCCCCCCACCCCCACACCTACACACACACACACACACACACTGACCTCCGGCAAGCCCACAAATCCAAACTGCTGAGGGAGGATGGACTTGTTGGTCAGCTTGATGGAGGCCTTCACCGACTCATACACCGTGCAGCAGCCAAAGTCAATGTCCCGCAGGTCAAACTCCAGGTCAGAGGTCGTCACCACGGCGTTCACCGTGAAGGGCACAGGAGCTGTCTGCACGTGTGATGTGCAATGTGATGTGCAATGTGATGTCTGATTTACTGTTATATGAGGGGTGTAGTACTTTTTCGTGTGTGTGTGTGGGTGGGGGGAGGGGGTTGTGTGTGCGTGTGGGAGGTTGTGTGTGTGGGGGGGGAGGGGTGTTTGTGAGTGTTGGGGGCGGCGGGGTGGGCGGGGGGGGCATTGTGTGTATGTGTGTGTGTGTGTTAGAGTGGGTTTGTGTGTATGTGTGTGTGTGTTTGTGTGTGTGTGTGCATGTGTGTTGGTGGAGGTGCTCTGTGTGTGTGTGTGTGTGTGTGTGTGTGTGTGTGTGTGTGTGTGGTGTAATTTTTGTTGTCTTCTTTGTTCGTGGCCAGTGACTCCCCTGTTCACTGGCATGTATACACCAGTCAGCTTTTAACCCACCATGCAGGCAGCCATAATCTGCCTTCGGGGTGGGGTGGGGAAGGTGAATGGGGTGTAGTGTGATGTGATGTGATGTGATAATACAGAACTTTTCTGTTCTGAACCCCGAGTAATGTAATGTAATGCAATGTAATGCGATGCAATGCAATGCAATGCGATGCAATACGATGTGGTAATCATACATAGCTTTTCTATAACGGGAGTAATGTCATGAAATGTAATGATACATAATCTTTCTATTGTGAGTAATGTGATGTAAAGTAATGCGCTGCAATGTGATGTGATGTTATGCAATGCAGTGCAATCTCTCTCACACACACACACACACATGCACACACACACACACACACACACACAATACACAACACACACACATACACACACACAAACACACACACACAACACACACACAACACACAACACACACACACACACACACGCACACACACACACACACACATACACACACAACACACACACACACACAACACACACACACAACACACAACACACACACACACACACACAGCTGATGCTTAACAGTCTACAGTCACACAGACCACCCCAGGAGCAGCGAACCCTGCCCTCTCTCACCTGGTCGGCCACCCTGATGATCATGGGAGCCTCCAGTACCCCAGTGTCCCGGTCAAAGTACTTCTCCGCTTCCTCAAACAGCGATTTCCTGTCCCACACACATGGCAGTTCCAACTGTCACATAATCCTTTCACTCCTGTTGGAAGTATGGGGGACAACTACCAAACAAGAGAGGCAAGGCCTTCAAGACTCACTTGTGATAAATTAAGTCCCCTAGCATTAATTACAGAGTAATCTCCCTTTTTTTACTATCTGCACCAAAACGTTTGCAAAATAGATAAAACTTCCATGCTTAGCAAAAGAAGTTCCTGTTTGAACAAAAAATTATAATAATGACTCCTCTTGTTGTTGTGTCAGAAGAAGAGGTCAAGGTGCCAAGTTTAGAGAATACAAAAAATATAAATATAACAGTAAATGCAGTTTGCATATAATTAGGCTTCTTTTTTATTTTTTTGTGCCCATCCCAGAGGTGCAATATTGTTTTAAACAAGATGACTGGAAAGAACTGAATTTTTTCCTATTTTTATGCCTAATATGGTGTCAACTGACAAAGTATTTGCAGAGAAAATGTCAATGTTAAAGTTTTCCACGGACACACACACACGGACACACACACACACAGACAACCAAACATTGGGTTAAAACATAGACTCACTTTGTTTACACAAGTGAGTCAAAAATACAGAATGATTTCCTGCCCAGAACAAACAATTTTCAAACGCACAACAGTGTCAAAGAAAAGACGAGAGCACACAAATGTTTTCTAACCCCAAAAGGGTATTGAGACAACATTTGTAACTTTACAGCTAATTTTGGTTTTGGTTTTTTTGTTGTTGTTTTTTTTTTTTGGGGGGGGGGGGGGGGGGGGGGGGGTTTCTGCATCCTCTGAGCACATTACAAAAATGTTTCCCAAATGGTCTTGATGCTAATAATTCACTGAATTCTGTTTGAGAAGTTTTGTTTACTCTGCTACTTTTGTTTCTTTGTTTGTTGTTGTTTTTTTGTAGTAAACAATGACATTCGGACAGTGCAATAAAAAGGTAATAACAAACATACACCACAGGGAGGGTGGCTACAGTACAGCTCCATCTAATTCAGGATGGTCACCACAGGGAGTGTGGCTACAGTACAGCTCCATCTAATTCAGGATGGTCACCACAGGGAGTGTGGCTACAGTACAGCTCCATCTAATTCAGGCTGGTCACCACAGGGAGTGTGGCTACAGTACAGCTCCATCTAATTCAGGCTGGTCACCACAGGGAGTGTGGCTACAGTACAGCTCCATCTAATTCAGGCTGGTCACCACAGGGAGTGTGGCTACAGTAGAGCTCCATCTAATTCAGGCTGGTCACCACAGGGAGGGTGGCTACAGTACAGCTCCATCTAATTCAGGCTGGTCACCACAGGGAGTGTGGCTACAGTACAGCTCCATCTAATTCAGGCTGGTCACCACAGGGAGTGTGGCTACAGTACAGCTCCATCTAATTCAGGCTGGTCACCACAGGGAGTGTGGCTACAGTACAGCTCCATCTAATTCAGGCTGGTCACCACAGGGAGTGTGGCTACAGTACAGCTCCATCTAATTCAGGATGGTCACCACAGGGAGGGTGGCTACAGTACAGCTCCATCTAATTCAGGCTGGTCACCACAGGGAGTGTGGCTACAGTACAGCTCCATCTAATTCAGGCTGGTCACCACAGGGAGTGTGGCTACAGTACAGCTCCATCTAATTCAGGCTGGTCACCACAGGGAGTGTGGCTACAGTACAGCTCCATCTAATTCAGGCTGGTCACCACAGGGAGTGTGGCTACAGTACAGCTCCATCTAATTCAGGCTGGTCACCACAGGGAGGGTGGCTACAGTACAGCTCCATCTAATTCAGGCTGGTCACCACAGGGAGTGTGGCTACAGTACAGCTCCATCTAATTCAGGCTGGTCACCACAGGGAGTGTGGCTACAGTACAGCTCCATCTAATTCAGGCTGGTCACCACAGGGAGTGTGGCTACAGTACAGCTCCATCTAATTCAGGCTGGTCACCACAGGGAGTGTGGCTACAGTACAGCTCCATCTAATTCAGGCTGGTCACCACAGGGAGGGTGGCTACAGTACAGCTCCATCTAATTCAGGCTGGTCACCACAGGGAGTGTGGCTACAGTACAGCTCCATCTAATTCAGGCTGGTCACCACAGGGAGTGTGGCTACAGTACAGCTCCATCTAATTCAGGCTGGTCACCACAGGGAGGGTGGCTACAGTACAGCTCCATCTAATTCAGGCTGGTCACCACAGGGAGGGTGGCTACAGTACAGCTCCATCTAATTCAGGCTGGTCACCACAGGAAGTGTGGCTACAGTACAGCTCCATCTAATTCAGGCTGGTCACCACAGGGAGTGTGGCTACAGTACAGCTCCATCTAATTCAGGCTGGTCACCACAGGGAGTGTGGCTACAGTACAGCTCCATCTAATTCAGGCTGGTCACCACAGGGAGGGTGGCTACAATACAGCTCCATCTAATTCAGGCTGGTCACCACAGGGAGTGTGGCTACAGTACAGCTCAGGGAGTGTGGCTACAGTACAGCTCCATCTAATTCAGGCTGGTCACCACAGGAAGGGTGGCTAAATACAGCTCCATCTAATTCAGGCTGGTCACCACAGGGAGTGTGGCTACAGTACAGCTCAGGGAGTGTGGCTACAATACAGCTCCATCTAATTCAGGCTGGTCACCACAGGGAGGGTGGCTACAGTACAGCTCCATCTAATTCAGGCTGGTCACCACAGGGAGTGTGGCTACAGTACAGCTCCACCTAATTCAGGCTGGTCACCACAGGGAGGGTGGCTACAGTACAGCTCCATCTAATTCAGGATGGTCACCACAGGGAGTGTGGCTACAATACAGCTCCATCTAATTCAGGCTGGTCACCACAGGGAGTGTGGCTACAGTACAGCTCCATCTAATTCAGGCTGGTCACCACAGGGAGTGTGGCTACAGTACAGCTCCATCTAATTCAGGCTGGTCACCACAGGGAGTGTGGCTACAGTACAGCTCCATCTAATTCAGGCTGGTCACCACAGGGAGTGGGGCTACAGTACAGCTCCATCTAATTCAGGATGGTCACCACAGGGAGTGTGGCTACAGTACAGCTCCATCTAATTCAGGCTGGTCACCACAGGAAGGGTGGCTACAGTACAGCTCCATCTAATTCAGGCTGGTCACCACAGGAAGTGTGGCTACAGTACAGCTCCATCTAATTCAGGCTGGTCACCACAGGAAGTGTGGCTACAGTACAGCTCCATCTAATTCAGGCTGGTCACCACAGGGAGGGTGGCTACAGTACAGCTCCATCTAATTCAGGCTGGTCACCACAGGAAGGGTGGCTACAGTACAGCTCCATCTAATTCAGGCTGGTCACCACAGGGAGGGTGGCTACAATACAGCTCCATCTAATTCAGGCTGGTCACCACAGGGAGGGTGGCTACAGTACAGCTCCATCTAATTCAGGCTGGTCACCACAGGAAGTGTGGCTACAGTACAGCTCCATCTAATTCAGGCTGGTCACCACAGGGAGTGTGGCTACAGTACAGCTCCATCTAATTCAGGCTGGTCACCACAGGGAGTGTGGCTACAGTACAGCTCCATCTAATTCAGACTGGTCACCACAGGGAGTGTGGCTACAGTAGAGCTCCATCTAATTCAGGCTGGTCACCACAGGGAGGGTGGCTACAATACAGCTCCATCTAATTCAGGCTGGTCACCACAGGGAGGGTGGCTACAGTACAGCTCCATCTAATTCAGGCTGGTCACCACAGGGAGGGTGGCTACAATACAGCTCCATCTAATTCAGGCTGGTCACCACAGGGAGTGTGGCTACAGTACAGCTCCATCTAATTCAGGCTGGTCACCACAGGGAGTGTGGCTACAGTACAGCTCCATCTAATTCAGGCTGGTCACCACAGGGAGTGTGGCTACAGTACAGCTCCATCTAATTCAGGCTGGTCACCACAGGGAGTGTGGCTACAGTACAGCTCCACCCATTTTTCTTTCTTTCTGTCGCTCTAAAGGTGTGTTTGTTTTCCTATTAAAGTGGATTTGTATACACGATTTGCCATGGACAACTCTTTTTGTTGCTGTGGGCCCCTTTAACTACGCTGAGTGTTTGCTACACCTGTTGCTGTGGGCCCTTTAACTACACTGAGTGCTTGCTACACCTGTTGCTGTGGGCCCTTTTAACTACGCTGAGTGCTTGCTACACCTGTTGCTGTGGGCCCTTTTAACTACGCTGAGTGCTTGCTACACCTGTTGCTGTGGGCCCTTTTAACTACGCTGAGTGCTTGCTACACCTGGGACCTCAGTTTATCGTGTTATCCGAAAACCTCAAAATATCAAAATCAAAACACAAATATATATATATAGAGAGAGAGAGAGAAGGACAGCAATTTGTCTTCAAGTCATGGTTCCTACAATGACCTGATAAAACCAACCTATCAAGCACTTGGACTGGTGGAAGAAAAAAAACACACACACAAAAAGAAAAGTTTCCAGAAAGCATGATAAAACTGACCTGGGTAGGAATTTGAGCTGGGCAGAGAACTGAGACTGCGCCTGGATGTATCCGGTCTTTGGAAGAATCTCCAGGTGGTTCTTCAGCTCCTGGCAAACCTCAAACTTCAGCCGCAGTGCCGTCGTCGCTCTGTGTGTAAACAAAACAGATTACAATAGAACAGAATAAAACGAAATAAAATAAAATAAGTAAACCCTTCTCTTTCAAATAATCATTTTCTTCTTCTTCGTTCCTGGGAAGCATTTCTCACATTCACTCATATGTACACGTGTGGGCTTTTAAGTGTATGACCGTTTTTACCCCGCCATGTAGGCAGCCATACTCTGTTTTTGGGGGTGAATAAAATAGATGAAATGAAATGAAATAAAATAAGTAACCCTTCTCTTTCAAATAACTATTTTAAAAGGTGGGAAAACAATTCAATGGGGTCTTGGGCAGAACAATATGCAATTACTTTGATCAACGAAAAAAAAAAGATTTTTTTTTTACATTTTTATATGATCTGTTATTTTACTGTTACACATATAAACTTTGATATAAATGGAAGTAGTAAAAACGCAAAGAACAGTTTAGCAGTTTTAAAACATTCCTGCAACAGAAAAAATACTCCATGTTTTTTCACCTGTCTGGATTATCTCTCATGTGTGTGTGTGTGTGGGGGGGGGGGGGGGGGGGGGGGGGTGGATGTATGGATACTATTCTCATGTTTTTATATCAATTCTTGAAGATTTAACAATCTCTTTGATAAAAAAACAAAACAAAACATATGGACTTCATGTTCAATGCTATTTTATCTACCAAAACATGACTACTTACAACTGCCGCACACATCAACAATTGTAACAATATAATCCGACATTCAACCGCACACATTATTTTATTCTTATTTGTTCTTATCATATCATGTTTTCAGTCATAATGACTGTCGTTAGATAGTGGCATCAACAACAGCAAACTTTTTTTTCAGCCATCAGATTAGTTCTTGCATCGAAATAATTTCTAACAATAATTTGTTTTACATTTTCTCAAAGTTTACAATTTAACAACATTAATAATAATAATAATAATAATGGTATTTATATAGCGCTGAATCTTGTGCAGAGACAAATCAAAGCACTTTCGCACCAGTCATTCACACGCATGCATAACTCTAAAACTGTAGAAACTAAAGACAAGGAAGGGCAGGCAAGGGAGGCTATTTTGGGAAGAGGTGGGTTTTAAGGCCAGACTTGAAAGAGCTGAGTGTGGAGACTTGACGAAGCGAAAGAGGAAGGGTCCAAAGACAGAGAAAGAACGGCGGCCAACAGTCGAGTGTTTGAATCTGGGTATGCATAAACAGAGTGGATCCGAAGCCATTCATTCACTTCTCAAAATAATTCTTTAAAAAAAATAAATAAATAAAAAAAACTTATCAATTTTCAAACATGGGTGGGGAATGTAATAGCCAGTGCTGGCATATAGCAAACCACTGAACCGTTAGAAACAAAGCGAAACCTGGGTTGGATACATCTCCCATTCATCAGACTTTCATGATACGCTTCACTGGATTAAATTTGTAAATAGAGTTCATTTTTATCAATAGAATATTGTTCTTAAAAAAATAGTTTTATAATTAAATTGTCAACATTTATAATGTGACCATTTTGGGAAAGTCAAATTTCAATACACCTTAATAGAGAGTATTAATCAAGATCTTTTTACACGAAGGGGAATAACTCTCGTGAGTCTTGTCAACCAACACTGAAAGAAAGAGCAAAACTACAGGTAAAAAGGTGTTTTGGGGTGTTTTTTTTTAATCTGGTGACTGCAAAAATTATCCTAAAGAGAAAATATTTTTTGGAAGGTTTCAATAAAATCAAACAAACTGAAATAAAACAAAACAAAACAGAATGAAATAAAATCAATTGAAAAAAAAAAACCAGCAACAGAAACGGAATGAAATTAAATAACATGAAATAAAACAAAATGAAATGAAATGAAAAGAGAATAACAGGTGACAGAAAGCAGCCAGCCATTCCATGTTCACTGATTCAACACCTTGACAACTGAACCTCAGTGAAGACAGATCAGTGTGGCCTTTGTTATCACTGCCTTTCCTTCTTTAAGTATGAACTTTTCCTGTGATGTAACTGGTGATTCTGATCATCAAATACAACATGATCAAAAGCAGAACTTCACGTAAAGAAATGGTGACCTGACATCTGTACCTGTAAGCTATAGCTGCCTTAGTGAGGTGACAGCCCTTCACTGACATCCTGACATGTAAGTTCTGTCTTATCTCAGTGAGGTGACAGCCCTTCACTGACATCCTGACCTGTAAGTTCTAGCTCTTATCTCATTGAGGTGACAGCCTTCACTGAAGTCCTGACTTACTCGACAGCAACAAGTCAAGTGTTGAAAACGAAAATCAACAAACAGACAACACCAAGAACAACAAACCACAACCGAACAGTCCTGAAATGAGAACCAGTTTCATGTACAGGCACAGGCATTGTGTTAGTACAAGTACACAGGAAAAAAGAACAAAACGAAAGAAAGACAAACATACACAACACCACAGACACACAGACACACACACAAACACACGAATGAGACTGAGACACACACGAGTGCACAGGTAACATGATGAATACATAGATGACATCAGTGATAGTTACATAAAACAAAGCAGAACTTACATAATCACTTACTTATGTACTGTTCAACATCGTGGAGAATCAAAGTCAAAACATGTGTTTGTGTTTTTGTTTCAGTTTCAGGGAGTCAAAGTGTGCAGACTGACCCACAAGCAATATTTCAGTTTCAGTTTCAGGGTGTCAAAGTGTGCAGACTGACCCACAAGCAATATTTCAGTTTCAGTTTCAGTTTCTCCAGGAGGCATTGCTGCATTCAGACAAATCCATATACGCTACAGCACATCATATGACCAGCAGCATAACCCAACACTCTTAGCCAGGTCTTGAGTGCATGTCTATACATTTGTATTTCTTCTGCAGAATTTTGCTAGAGGACAACACTCTTGTTGCCATGGGTTCTTTTTCAGTGCGCCAAGTGCGTGCTGCTCACATGGGACCTCAGTTTATCATCTCATCCAAATGACTACGATGCTCAGTTTGATTTTCCAGCCAAACTTGGGAGGAACGGAAAGAGCGGGATTCGAACCCACACCCTAACAGACTCTCTGTATCAGCAGCTGAGCGTCTTAACCATTCTGCTGCCTTCCTCCTTACGCAATAAATCATGTCTGCTGTTGACACAACAAAAGGAGAAGAAAAGAGATTCCTGACCATCACATAACCTCAACGTGTTGATCAGGCGTTGACAGTGGTCACCATCACATAACCCCAACGTGTTGATCAGGCGTTGACAGTGGTCACCATCACATAACCCCAACGTGTTGATCAGGCGTTGACAGTGGTCACCATCACATAACCCCAATGTGTTGATCAGGCGTTGACAGTGGTCACCATCACATAACCCTAACGTGTTGATCAGGCGTTGACATGGTCACCATCACAGACGGGAGATTGGGAGGGCGCGGGTTCCAGCCCCAACAGAAGCTGGGATTTTTTTCTTTCAGCCCATCACTGTCTTCTTCCCCAGAGCTGAATGTGCCATGGACTCCAATGGGAAGTGCGGGACCACGCTGTCAAGCGTCATCCACGATGTGTCTTCAGGAGCACTGCTCAGGACTCCAATGGGAAGTGCGGGACCATGCTGTCAAGCGTCATCCACTTCACGATGTGTCTTCAGGAGACCTGCTCAGGACTCCAATGGGAAGCACAGGACCACGCTGTCAAGCGTCATCCACTTCACGATGTGTCTTCAGGAGACCTGCTCAGGACTCCAATGGGAAGCACAGGACCACGCTGTCAAGCGTCATCCACTTCACGATGTGTCTTCAGGAGACCTGCTCAGGACTCCAATGGGAAGCACAGGACCACGCTGTCAAGCGTCATCCACTTCACAATGTGTCTTCAGGAGAACTGCTCAGGACTCCAATGGGAAGCGTCATCCACTTCACGATGTGTCTTCAGGAGACCTGCTCAGGACTCCAATGGGAAGCGTCATCCACTTCACGATGTGTCTTCAGGAGACCTGCTCAGGACTCCAATGGGAAGCGTCATCCACTTCACGATGTGTCTTCAGGAGACCTGCTCAAATGTCCTGACCAACACCAAGTGCCTGTATCTCTCCACATCTGGACAGGAGTCGGACACAAGTAGAGAAGTGGACTGATGGCCTAGAGGTAACACGTCCACCTAGGAAGCCAGACAATCTGAGCGCGTTGGTTCGAATCACGGCTCAGCCGCCGATATTTTCTCCCCCTCCACTAGACCTTGA
>NC_134903.1:1555327-1592827 GCF_041734735.1 Babylonia areolata | reverse complement strand
TAGAGTAAGAAGTATAGAAATCACTTTTCCAAACTTGCAGGTTAAAAGATTATATAAAATGGAGAGAGAGAGAGAGAGAGAGAGAGAGAGATTATACAAAAAAGTTTTCAAAGAATGGAATTCTTTTCCCCTGGATCGTTCTCCAAAGCTAGTAAGAGTAGAAAACAAATGATATCATTGCACAGGTGATGCATATATGCAAAACAAGATTGGGGCATTTTGTTTATCAATTTTGTTCCAGTTTATGACGTTAATAATCTATTTGTTTACTCATGTATGTGTGTCATATAAACTTTTAGGTTTCATTACAATAAAGTTTATTCTAATCTATTCTGTTCTCTCTCTCTCTCTCTCTCTCTCTCTCTCTCAATCGCTGTTTTTTAGATGTTCTACTACTGCTCTGAGATAAACACAGCACAGTGTCCCATTCCGTTTAGGTTTTTTTTTTTTTTTAGCTAAAACCTACAGGTAACATGTCATTACCTTCCCTTTCATACAGAAAAACAAACAAACAAAATTTGTTTTACCTAAGGAGGCAACCCACTGTGTGTTGTTGTTGCTGTTGTTTGTTTGTTTGTTTTTAACAAGACTTCACGTGGAAATAACTGGATCCCTCCCCACCCCTCCTCCCCCTTCAGACCTGAGGTATACATTTGTCTTATCACAGATTTCATATGGTAGAATGACTATGAAGAGTTTTCTTATTGCTTGCTTAAAATCAGCAGATGAAATTGCTCGGATGACTCATCATTAATGATTTCTGTAACGTAAGAAATGTACATGTTGCTAATGTCTTTTCTATTACTTTACAAATGCACTCAAAGATAATGTCTTTTCTAATACCTGGGAAATGTTTATGCTGCTAATGTCTTTACAATAACTTGAGAAATGCACATGTTGCAAATGTGTTTTCTATTACTTTAGAAATGCACATGCTGCTAATGTTTTTTCTATTACCTGGGAAATGTTTATGCTGCTAATGTCTTTTCTACTACTTTAGAAATGCACATGCTGCTAATGTTTTTTCTATTACCTGGGAAATGTTTATGCTGCTAATGTCTTTTCTATTACTTTAGAAATACACATGTTGCTAATGCACATGCTGCTAATGTCTTTTCTACTACTTTAGAAATGCACATGCTGCTAATGCACATGCTGCTAATGTCTTTTCTACTACTTTAGAAATGCACATGCTGCTAATATTGATTCTCCATGCCCCAAAAGGGAGTCAAAAGAGAAACATTTTTCTTCATTCTTAAATCATATAGCTGCATGCACGCGCACTCGACTCACACACCCAGAGACGCAGACAATCAGAGACACAAGATAGTAACAACCTACCTTCCACTGAGCGTTTCTTGGCATCGCCTCCCTTGTCAGTGGTGGAGCCACCAGTCTTGGACTTCTCTCCTGCTTTGTCCACCGCCATCTCCGAGTCTGGGCTGACCCCTCGCATGGAGTCGTTCGTCTGTGTGTGTGTGTGTGTGTGTGTGTGAGACAGAATCATTATTATTGTTATTGTCATTATTATCAACATTAGTATTATCATTATCATTATCATTCATATATATGATAGTCAGTCGTGTCCGACTATGACCATCAGAACAGTAGAGGAGGCAACTGCTGTTCCGACTATTAGGGCTAGAATTTGATTATAGTGGAGAGTGTCTTGCCAAAGTCACATCCCCACTCTCTTGGCCAAAAGGGTTTTAGGACAGTCGGCGTTGGGATGGTTCCCAAAGGCCAGCTAGCCCCCAAGGCTGCAGCACTAAGAGCCAGTGCAATTTTGCCTCCTAGTTTGAGAGTCATAGTCCTTCACAAAAGACTAAGCTGTAAATGATTTCCCATTGACTGGAGAAACCATTGATAATACAGCTCTCACTTTGCTGTTGGCCCAAATGTAAACTTACATCAATCTGTGATATAAGCCGAGTGTTGGGCATTATTAGCATCAGTATTAGTATCACTATTATTATTATCAATACTACTACTACTACTACTACTACTACTACTACTACCACTACTATTACTACTGCTATAAGTATTAACATTATTATCATCATTAGTAGTATTATCGTTATCATTATTATTATTACTATTATTACTGGAACTATTATCACATCTATCCTCAATCAGAGACCAAGCTCTAAACGCTTTACAAACACAGAGACATGTACACAACAAGCTATCTCAGTTTCAGTTTCAGTTTCAGTAGCTCAAGGAGGCATTACTGCGTTCGGACAAATCCATATACGCTACACCACATCTGCCAAGCAGATGCCTGACCAGCAGCATAACCCAACGCGCTTAGTCAGGCCTTGAGAAAAAAAAAAGAAAAAAAAAGAAAAAATAAATAAATGAATGAATAAATAAATAAATAAATAAATGAATAAATAAATAAATGAATAAAAAATAAAATAAAGGTGAATAAATAATAGATAAGCTTACATAAATAAATAAATACATATATAATAATTATAATATATAATATAATTATAATATATAATAACAAGCTGTCTATGTGGACAGAGCTGACGGCCACCCTGATCATTCAGTTCCTGTGCCATTCAGCCAGGCGTGTCACGTCAACACACACACACACACACACGTGTATCAACAGTGGATTTTACACCTAAATTCTGCCAGGGACAACTCTCTTGCTGCTGTTGGTTCTTTAACATGCGCGCTGCACACAGGGCCTGGCTTTATCTTCTCATCCCAGTGACTCGTATCCAGACCAGCACTCAGGGTCTAGCGTGGGAGGAGGAAGTTCTGGTGAGTGTGGGGTTCAAACCCATACCCTCACCTTCCTTCACTCCATGGGTGAAGGCGCTACCACTACGCCACCACACCACTTCACAGAGATAGAGAGAGAGATGTATGAAGTGGTTATGTATGCACAGGAATTTATTCATGCATATGCACATATGCCATCTGCGTTTGTAAATGGACAGAGACACGCAGGGCAACTGTTATGGACATGACGCACTTACTCACGTGTGTATGCACAGGAGTGTCAACGTGTGACACATTGTAAGAGAGGTGTGGAGACAGAAACAAACGTGTATGTGTAAAGACATGTACACAGACAGCAAACATAAAGACGTACACAGACAGCAAACATAAAGACATGCACACAGACAGCAAACATAAAGACATGCACACAGACAGCAAACATAAAGACATGTACAGACAGCAAACATAAAGACATGTACACAGACAGCAAACATAAAGACATGTACAGACAGCAAACATAAAGACATGCACACAGCAATCATAAAGACATGCACACAGACAGCAAACATAAAGATGTACACAGACAGCAAACATAAAGACATGCACACAGACAGCAAACATAAAGACATGTACAGACAGCAAACATAAAGACATGTACACAGACAGCAAACATAAAGACATGTACAGACAGCAAACATAAAGACATGCACACAGACAGCAAACATAAAGACATGTACACAGACAGCAAACATAAAGACATGTACACAGACAGACAGCAAACATAAAGACATGCACACAGACAGCAAACATAAAGACATGCACACAGACAGCAAACATAAAGACATGTACACAGACAGCAAACATAAAGACATGTACACAGACAGCAAACATAAAGACATGTACACAGACAGCAAACATAAAGACATGTACAGGCAGCAAACATAAAGACATGTACACAGACAGCAAACATAAAGTCATGTACACAGACAGCAAACATAAAGACATGTACACAGGCAGCAAACATAAAGACATGTACACAGACAGACAGCAAACATAAAGACATGCACACAGACAGCAAACATAAAGACATGCACACAGACAGCAAACATAAAGACATGCACACAGACAGACAGCAAACATAAAGACATGTACACAGACAGCAAACATAAAGACATGTACACAGACAGCAAACATAAAGACATGCACACAGACAGACAGCAAACATAAAGACATGTACACAGACAGCAAACATAAAGACATGTACAGACAGCAAACATAAAGACATGTACACAGACAGCAAACATAAAGACATGCACAGACAGCAAACATAAAGACATGTACACAGACAGCAAACATAAAGACATGCACACAGACAGCAAACATAAAGACATGTACACAGACAGCAAACATAAAGACATGTACACAGACAGCAAACATAAAGACATGCACAGACAGCAAACAAAGGAACATAACACCATGCACACACACACACACACACACACATGTTCATTCATCACGCATGTGCACAGACACACACAAACATCTTTATCCCTGCATTGCACAAGCACACACACACATGCATGCAAATATACACTGAGCACACACACACACACACACACACACACATACACTCCCCTACACCCCCCACACACAACTCACCAATCTTCCAAGAGAGGTACCAGCAGTTGTAAGTGTTCTCTGCTTCATCCCTGTTAAGACACACAAACATCCTTTCGTTTATTCCTTTTTAATTCAATCAGTCATTCATTGAGTGTTCACAATGTTTCTCCATCAGCTGTCCACCACTCAAACTGGCACAAAAATACTGAGGATGTCATGTCAATATCTAATGAACTGTTTGAATCAGAATTTCAATTAAAAAAAAAAAATCTTAAAAAAAATATGGAGATTCAAGCATTAAGTATTCTTTACCTCTCTCTCTCTCTCTCTATTGTTTGTATTTGTATTTCTTTTTATCACAGCAGATTTCTCTGTGTGAAATTCGGGCTGCTCTCCCCAGGGAGAGCGTGTCGCTATAATACAGCGCCACCCATTTTTTTGTATTTTTTCCTGCGTGCAGTTTCATTTGTTTTCCCTTCACACAAAAAGGTACATTCATTCCTTCATTACACACTTCATGGTGAAAATCCGTACTGACTGTGGATGAAGTAAAAGAACGAAGTCAGCATCTTATTGCACAACTTAAAATCAGTCAACAGAGTTCCGGAAACAGTAAAGTTACAGATACTGAATGAATCGACACCAATATCAACAGGACACGCAAGAAATACTTAAGCTGCTGGTGGTGAAATCTGGTCCATGATAAATGAACACAAATAACACACACACACACACACACACACACACCAAAAAAAGAAAACAACAACAAAAACAAAAACAAGTGAAGCAGCACAAATGAAAAATTGCTCATTCCCGGCACTTCCACACCCAACACCCAAGTGTTTCTCACACTGCCTCCCACAGAGCACAATCTTTTTAACTCTCTCTACACGCCATACATGCAGCCTGCAACAGGAGTACTTCATGACTTGCAGTCTACTTTTGTTTTACTCATCACTGTGAAGATCAAAACATTTCCTGTGACCTTAGAACTAACTGAGCCCCATGCCCAAGCGTTGCTCCGGCGTCAAAATCTGTCTCACTAAAACGCTTTTCATGTTCACACATATGTATAAACCGCAAAGAAAGGGAGCTAACTTCTGCAGTATTTCTGGATGTGTCCACAGGTAACCTGGAGGAAAACTGTATTTTTTCTGCCCTTTTTTCCCCGACATCAGCATGGCAAGGAAGCCTGGCCAGGCTGTAGACTGCCCGGGGTGGAATGGGTTAACCATCCAACATCAGTATGGCAAGGAATGGGTTAACCATCCAACATCAGTATGGCAAGGAATGGGTTAACCATCCAACATCAGTATGGCAAGGAATGGGTTAACCATCCAACATCAGCATGGCAAGGAAGCCTGGCCAGGCTGTAGACTGCCCGGGGTGGAATGGGTTAACCATCCAACATCAGTATGGCAAGGAAGCCTGGCCAGGCTGTAGACTGCCCGGGGTGGAATGGGTTAACCATCCAACATCAGTATGGCAAGGAATGGGTTAACCATCCAACATCAGTATGGCAAGGAATGGGTTAACCATCCAACATCAGCATGGCAAGGAAGCCTGGCCAGGCTGTAGACTGCCCGGGGTGGAATGGGTTAACCATCCAACATCAGTATGGCAAGGAAGCCTGGCCAGGCTGTAGACTGCCCGGGGTGGAATGGGTTAACCATCCAAAATCAGTATGGCAAGGAAGCCTGGCCAGGCTGTAGACTGCCCGGGGTGGAATGGGTTAACCATCCAAAATCAGTATGGCAAGGAAGCCTGGCCAGACTGTAGACTGCCCGGGGTGGAATGGGTTAACCATCGACATCAGTATGGCAAGGAAGCCTGGCCAGGCTGTAGACTGCCCGGGGTGGAATGGGTTAACCATCCACATCAGTATGGCAAGGAAGCCTGGCCAGGCTGTAGACTGCCCAGGGTGGAATGGGTTAACCAGCCTTCATCTTCTGCCTTCATGGGCTGCAACTCCCACGTTCACTCATGTGTTCACCAGTGGGCTTTTACCTGTGTGACCATTTTTATCCCACCATGTAGGCAGCCATACTCCGTTTTCTGGGGTGTGCATACTGGGTATGTTCTTGTTTCCATAACCCACCAAACGCTGACATGGATTACAGGATCTTTAACGTGCGTATTTGATTTTCTGCTTGTGTATACACATGAAGGTGGGTTCAGGCACTAACAGGTCTGCACATATATTGACCTGGGCGATCGGAAAAATCTTCACCCTTTACCCACCAGGCGCCGTCACCGAGATTTGAACCCAGGACCGTCAGACTGAAAGTCCAACGCTTTAACCACCCAGCTATCGCACCCGGCGGATAACCATCCATTACAGAGAAATACCTCTGGCGTGAAAGTCTACAGCTGATCTGAATTCAGATCAGCAGAAGTGAACAATGCATTCTGCAAAAAAAGAAAAACAGTTTGAATGTTTGGCAGTACTGGTCAGATTTACTGGGGCAAATCATTTCAGTTTCAGTTTCAGTTTCTCAAAAAGGCGTCACTGCGTGTGGACAACATACATAAACGACACACCACATCTGCCAGGCGCACATCTGACCAGCGACATAACCCAACACGCTTAGTCAGGCCTTGGGTGCATGCCACTACATTTGTGCACTTATCAGAATACATTTCTTCTTTAGAATTTTATCGGAAGACAACATTGCCATACGTTGTTTTTTTTTCAGTGTGCCAAGTGTGTGGGACCTCGGCTTACTGTCTCGTTCAAATGACAAGACGCTCAGTTTGATTTTCCAGTCAGACCTGAGAGAAACATGGACAAGCAGAAGCAGCACAAGCAGACTGACTTGGTGGGACAGGGGTTCACTGACCGGTGACCTTGAAGAAGTCAAACTTGGTGCCCAGGGCCCCGCGGTTGGTGAGGGTGAAGGACCGCCTCACTGTCTCTCCGATGACCATGGTGCCAAAGTCGATCAGCCCCACGTCCAGTTGTAGCTGTCAACACAATGACCACCCCCCCATGTTTCACTTTCAGTCTCTCAAGGAGGCTTCACTGCATTCAGACAATACATATACACCACTCCACATCTGCTTGGCAGATGCCTGACCAGCATGCAAAATGCTCCAACAGTCATACATGCAAAATGCTCCAACAGTCATACATGCAAAATGCTCCAACAGTCATACATGTAAAATGTTATGTCTGTCTGAGTGTGTATCTATGCGTGCATGAAATCTGATTGAATGACACCGGAAACGAATGATGAGCGCCCAGTGGCAGCCGTCAGTCGGCTCTACCCAGGTAGGCAGCATGTTGTGCAAATGACCCTGTGTTTGTAAAGCTTAGAGCTTGGTCTCCGACCGAGGATAGGCGCTGCAGAAGTATCCATATCAATCAATCAATCAATTTCTTTTTCTCTCTTCTCTTTGTCTGGAAATGAACACTGATTATTAGATTTGTTCAATTCTGTGGATGATAGGAAGCTGTCCTATAGAAAAAACATTATTACAATATGATTTTGAGGGTGCATTGGATGGACAGTGACAGACTGAAGGGTGTAGGCTATAGGATGCACTGGATGCACAGCGACAGACTGAAGGGTGTAGGCTATAGGATGCATTGGATGCACAGCGACAGACTGAAGGGTGTAGGCTATAGGATGCATTGGATGAACAGCAACAGACTGAAGGGTGTAGGCTATAGGATGCACTGGATGGACAGAGACAGACTGAAGGGTGTAGGCTATAGGATGCATTGGATGGACAGAGACAGACTGAAGGGTGTAGGCTATAGGATGCATTGGATGAACAGTGACAGACTGAAGGGTGTAGGCTATAGGATGCATTGGATGAACAGAGACAGACTGAAGGGTGTAGGCTATAGGATGCACTGGATGGACAGACTGAAGGGTGTAGGCTATAGGATGCATTGGATGAACAGCAACAGACTGAAGGGTGTAGGCTATAGGATGCACTGGATGGACAGAGACAGACTGAAGGGTGTAGGCTATAGGATGCACACACAAACATGCGTAAGTATTTGTTGGAACGCGTGTACCATTATGTTCTTGCATGCGTGCAGGCTGGCATGTGAGTATTATATGTATACAAATACACGTGAATGTATCTAGAATCGAATTTTCCATTCTTTGATCCAACTTCAACTTATGTGTGGGGAGCAGAGCTTGAAAGGAACATGGATGTTTATTCAATAAAATGTCATTGTGTCACTGCATTTGTCTGGAAAGGAACATGGATGTTTATTCAATAAAATGTCATTGCATCACTGCATTTGTCTGGAAAGGAACATGGATGTTTATTCAATAAAATGTCATTGCGTCACTGCATTTGTCTGGAAAGGAACATGGATGTTTATTCAATAAAATGTCATTGTGTCACTGCATTTGTCTGGCAATGAAGCAAGCAAGCAAGCAAGCAGCCACGGGAGCAGCTGGTAGCAAGCGACTCACATCACACTTCTTGGTGGTGCAGCGAAGCGGGATGCTGAAGGGGCCGGTCTGTGAGAGAAAGTTCACCTCTCCAACCAGGTCTTCGTTGATCTGTTCCAACAGTCAGAACAACACTTACTTAGCCTCTTCCTTTACTATTACTACTACTACTACTACAACTACTACTACTATACTAACACTACTACACTACTACTACTACTACTACTACTAACAATAATAATAATGATGATAATAATAATAATAACAACAATACCAATGCTGCTACTACTACTACTACTACTACTACTACTACTACTACTACTACTACTACTACTACTACTACTACTACTACTACTACTACTACTACTACTTCTACTACTAATGAAGATGATGATAATAATAACAGCAACAACATCATGAAGAAGAAGAAGTGGTGGAGGAGGAGAAGAAAAAGAAAAAGAGGAGGAGGAGGAAGGGGAGGAGGAGGAGAAGAAGAAGAAAAAAAGAAAAAGAGGAGGAGGAGGAGAAGAAGAAGAAGAAAAACAATGGCAATAATGATGATGATGAAAATAGTAAAATCAACACTGATGATAATCATAATACTAATAACATTAACAGTATATCAAACAATATAAATGGAAACAATAACAATAAAAGAAGAAAAAGAAGAAGCATATAAGATGATGATGAAGATGACTGTAATGATGATGATAATGACGATGATGACAGTGATGATGAAGATGACGACGAAAATGATGATGATGAAGAAAGAAAAAGTCTGGTGAGAGAAACCACCGGACACCCTTACCATGGGTTTGAACGTGACCAACATGTCGCATGTCATGCCAGCTGACATTTGACCTGGTGGGTTGAACCTGTAAGGTCAACACAACATTGACAGATCAATCTGGTTTGAAACAGAATGGTTCTCAACAAAAAGGAATACTGACAGAATATTCTGGTTTGAAACAGAATGGTTCTCAACAAAAAGGAATACTGACAGAATATTCTGGTTTGAAACAGAATGGTTCTCAACAAAAAGAAATACTGGCAGATCAATCTGGTTTGAAACAGAATGGTTCTCAACAAAAAGGAATACTGGCAGATCAATCTGGTTTGAAACAGAATGGTTCTCAACAAAAAGAAATACTGGCAGATCAATCTGGTTTGAAACAGAATGGTTCTCAACAAAAAGGAATACTGACAGAATACTCTGGTTTGAAACAGAATGGTTCTCAACAAAAAGAAATACTGGCAGATCAATCTGGTTTGAAACAGAATGGTTCTCAACAAAGTAGAATACTGACAGAATAATCTGGTTTGAAACAGAATGGTTCTCAACAAAAAGGAATGACAGATCAATCTGGTTTGAAACAGAATGGTTCTCAACGAAAAGAAATACTGGCAGATCAATCTGGTTTGAAACAGAATGGTACTCAATAAAAAGAAATACTGACAGATCAATCTGGTTTGAAACAGAATGGTACTCAACAAAAAGAAATACTGACAGATCAATCTGGTTTGAAACAGAATGGTACTCAATAAAAAGGAATACTGACAGAATATTCTGGTTTGAAACAGAATGGTTCTCAACAATAAGAAATACTGACAGATCAATCTGGTTTGAAACAGAATGTTTCTCAACAAAAAGGAATACTGGCAGATCAATCTGGTTTGAAACAGAATGTTTCTCAACAAAAAGGAATACTGGCAGATCAATCTGGTTTGAAACAGAATGTTTCTCAACAAAAAGGAATACTGGCAGATCAATCTGGTTTGAAACAGAATGGTACTCAATGAAAAGGAATACTGACAAAATAATCTGGTTTAAGCAGAATGTTATTCAACAAAACGGAATATTAAAACAATAATCTGGTTTTAAACAAAAACAAGAGAATAACCTGGTTTTAAACAGATTATTATTCACCAAAATAATCTGGTTTGAAATGGAATGTCATTCAACACAACAGAACAACGATAGAATAATCTGCTTTCGAAAAGAATGTTAAGCAACAAAATGAATATTGATCAAATAACCTGGTTTTCAACAGAATTTTACTCAACAATAAAAGAATACTGACATAAAAAAGAAAATTGGCAGAATAATCTGTCAAAAGCGAGAAATATATTTCCTTCTTCTGTCTCACCGTCATCGTCACAACACCCACACTTTTCTCACACACCCCTCCTCCCACCCCCCAACAACCCAGCAAGGTTGCCATGGCGACTCACTCGATGTTGATGAAGTCCTTCAGTCTCTCGGTGATGTCCACAAACTTGCAGTAGTTGATGGAGTAGGACACGTTGGTCAGGGTGACGCGCTTCTTGTACGTTGACCCCACGTCAAAGTCCTGCCCGGGGAAAAAAACAAAAACCATGCAGTGCAACTACTGTGAACTGCCTCGTACATGTCCAGTATCTAGTACACATGAACACCCCCTCCCCCACTACCTCGTACATGTCCAGTATCTAGTACACATGAACACCCCCTCCCCCACTACCCTGTACATATCCAGTATCTAGTACACATGAACACCCCCTCCCCCACTACCCTGTACATATCCAGTATCTAGTACACATGAACACCCCCTCCCCCACTACCCTGTACATGTCCAGTATCTAGTACACATGAACACCCCCTCCCCCACTACCTCGTACATGTCCAGTATCTAGTACACATGAACACTCCCCCCCTCCCCCACTACCTTGTACATGTCCAGTATCTAGTACACATGAACACCCCCCTCCCCCACTACCTCATACATGTCCAGTATCTAGTACACATGAACACCCCCCCCCTCCCCCACTACCTTGTACATGTCCAGTATCTAGTACACATGAACACCCCCTCCCCCACTACCTCGTACATGTCCAGTATCTAGTACACATGAACACCCCCTCCCCCACTACCCTGTACATGTCCAGTATCTAGTACACATGAACACCCCCCCCTCCCCCACTACCTCGTACATGTCCAGTATCTAGTACACATGAACACCCCCTCCCCCACTACCTCGTACATGTCCAGTATCTAGTACACATGAACACCCCCCCCTCCCCCACTACCTCGTACATGTCCAGTATCTAGTACACATGAACACCCCCTCCCCCACTACCCTGTACATGTCCAGTATCTAGTACACATGAACACCCCCTCCCCCACTACCTTGTACATGTCCAGTATCTAGTACACATGAACACCCCCTCCCCCACTACCTTGTACATGTCCAGTATCTAGTACACATGAACACCCCCTCCCCCACTACCCTGTACATGTCCAGTATCTAGTACACATGAACACCCCCCCCCCTCCCCCACTACCTCGTACATGTCCAGTATCTAGTACACATGAACACCCCCTCCCCCACTACCCTGTACATGTCCAGTATCTAGTACACATGAACACCCCCTCCCCCACTACCTTGTACATGTCCAGTATCTAGTACACATGAACACCCCCCCCCTCCCCCACTACCTTGTACATGTCCAGTATCTAGTACACATGAACACCCCCTCCCCCACTACCTCGTACATGTCCAGTATCTAGTACACATGAACACCCCCCCCCCCCACTACCCTGTACATGTCCAGTATCTAGTACACATGAACACCCCCTCCCCCACTACCTTGTACATGTCCAGTATCTAGTACACATGAACACCCCCCCCCTCCCCCACTACCTTGTACATGTCCAGTATCTAGTACACATGAACACCCCCCCCCCCCCACTACCCTGTACATGTCCAGTATCTAGTACACATGAACACCCCCCCCCCCCCACTACCCTGTACATGTCCAGTATCTAGTACACATGAACACCCCCCCCCCCTCCCCCACTACCCTGTACATGTCCAGTATCTAGTACACATGAACACCCCCCCCCCCCCACTACCCTGTACATGTCCAGTATCTAGTACACATGAACACCCCCCCCCCTCCCCCACTACCCTGTACATGTCCAGTATCTAGTACACATGAACACCCCCCCCCCCACTACCCTGTACATGTCCAGTATCTAGTACACATGAACACCCCCCCCCCCCACTACCCTGTACATGTCCAGTATCTAGTACACATGAACACCCCCCCCCCTCCCCCACTACCCTGTACATGTCCAGTATCTAGTACACATGAACACCCCCTCCCCCACTACCTTGTACATGTCCAGTATCTAGTACACATGAACACCCCCCCCCTCCCCCACTACCTCGTACATGTCCAGTATCTAGTACACATGAACACCCCCCCCCCCCCACTACCCTGTACATGTCCAGTATCTAGTACACATGAACACCCCCTCCCCCACTACCTTGTACATGTCCAGTATCTAGTACACATGAACACCCCCCCCCTCCCCCACTACCTTGTACATGTCCAGTATCTAGTACACATGAACACCCCCTCCCCCACTACCCTGTACATGTCCAGTATCTAGTACACATGAACACCCCCTCCCCCACTACCTCGTACATGTCCAGTATCTAGTACACATGAACACCCCCCCCCTCCCCCACTACCTTGTACATGTCCAGTATCTAGTACACATGAACACCCCCTCCCCCACTACCTCGTACATGTCCAGTATCTAGTACACATGAACACCCCCTCCCCCACTACCTCGTACATGTCCAGTATCTAGTACACATGAACACCCCCTCCCCCACTACCTCGTACATGTCCAGTATCTAGTACACATGAACACCCCCTCCCCCACTACCTCGTACATGTCCAGTATCTAGTACATATCCCCTTCCCCCCAATTCTGAGTTAAAAACCATATTCAGGTAAAATACCTTGTAAATGTTCACCTCCTCCCCACTTTGAAAACAAACAAAAAAGGAAGAAAATCGTCATGAACTAATGATAATTCAATTTACAATTTTTTTTAGTGTGTTGCTTTTTACTGCAGTGCAGATTTAGATCCAGAGAAAAACAACAGCATGCCTGCAATGAGATGTTGACGCGTCATTCAATACACAATAGTGCAGGTTTAGATCCAGCATGCCTGCGATGAGATGTTGACGCGTCATTCAATACACAATAGTGCAGGTTTAGATCCAGAGAAAAACAACAGCATGCCTGCAATGAGATGTTGATGCATCATTCAACAACTACATAGAGCATAACGTCACTCCATTGCTTCAGTAGCCATTCTGTGCATGACCACCCCCAGCCCAGCAAGAGGTGGTGGAGTGCACATGGATTTGTCCGAACCCAGCAACACCTTCCTGGAAAACCTGAAACTGAACCATTCCCGTCTAACCCTATGCCATACTGCTAAACACCCTGAATCTCCTTAATGTCTCCAACTGAACCATTCCAGTCTAACCCTACACCATACCACTAAAAACCCTGAATCCCCTTAACGTCTCCAACTGAACCATTCCCATCTAACCCTATGCCATACTGCTAAACGTCCTGAATCCCCTTAACGTCCCAAACTGAACCATTCCCGTCTAACCCAATGCCATACTGCTAAACGCCCTGAATCCCCTTAACGTCCCAAACTGAACCATTCCCGTCTAACCCTATGCCATACTGCTAAACGCCCTGAATCCCCTTAACGTCCCAAACTGAACCATTCCAGTCTAACCCTATGCCATACTGCTAAACGCCCTGAATCCCCTTAACGTCCCAAACTGAACCATTCCCGTCTAACCCTACACCATACTGCTGAAAACCCTGAATCCCCTTAACGTCTCCATCTGAACCATTCAAGTCTAACCCTATGCCATACTGCTAAACACCCTGAATCCCCTTAACGTCCCAAACTGAACCATTCCAGTCTAACCCTATGCCATACTGCTAAATGCCCTGAATCCCCTTAACGTCTCCAACTGAACCATTCCAGTCTAACCCTATGCCATACTGCTAAACGCCCTGAATCCCCTTAACGTCTCCAACTGAACCATTCCAGTCTAACCCTATGCCATACTGCTAAACGCCCTGAATCCCCTTAACGTCTCCAACTGAACCATTCCCGTCTAACCCTATGCCATACTGCTAAACGCCCTGAATCCCCTTAACGTCTCCAACTGAACCATTCCAGTCTAACCCTATGCCATACTGCTAAACGCCCTGAATCCCCGTAACATCCCAAACTGAACCATTCGTGTCTAACACTATACCATACTGCTAAACGCCTTGAATCCCCGTAACGTCCCAAACTGAACCATTCCAGCCTAACCCCACACCATACCACTATAGCAAGACGTCTGAATAAATAAAATAACCCTATACCATACTGCTTAATGCCTGAATCCCCCTGAACGCTTCCAACCACTGAAACTGAGCCATACCAGTCTAACCCTACACCATACCACTTTAGTAAGACATCTTACTAATGAAAATAACCCTACACCATACCACTAAACACCCTGAATCCCGTTAACATCCCAAACTGAACCATTCCAGTCTAACTCTACACCATACCACTTAATACCCTGAATCCCCTTAAAGCCTGAACCGGACTATAAATGGCGGGCGATTTGAATCAAGCCAGTTTCTCACCAGAGTCTGACACTGTGACGTCGGTGAAGGTTTATTCAAAATAAAAGCCTAATAAAGCTACGGTTTGGCTTCATTTATGGCAGAGAGCGAGATTTGCCTAGCAGCTTCCAATCTAGACCTGAATTGACTTTGGAAAGTACAAAATGTGTCAGCTACACGTAATACAAAATTTGAATGCAGAGAAAAGGGGCAGAGCTAGAACCGAAACCTTGCTCTCAGGAGTTAAGACTTTAACGTCCCCAACTGAGCAATTCCAGTCTAACCCTACACCATACCACTAAACACCCTGAATCCCCCAAACGTCTAATCCCTCAGATACCACTACAGTCTAACCCTACCCCATACCACTAAACACCCAGAATCCCCCAAATGTCTAATCCCTCAGATACCACTACAGTCTAACCCTACCCCATACCACTAAACACTTTGAATCCCCCAAATGTCTAATCCCTCAGATACCACTACAGTCTAACCCTACACCATACCACTAAACACCCTGAATCCCCCAAATGTCTAATCCCTCAGATACCACTACAGTCTAACCCTACCCCATACCACTAAACACTTTGAATCCCCCAAATGTCTAATCCCTCAGATACCACTACAGTCTAACCCTACACCATACCACTAAACACCCTGAATCCCCCAAATGTCTAATCCCTCAGATACCACTACAGTCTAACCCTACCCCATACCACTAAACACTTTGAATCCCCCAAATGTCTAATCCCTCAGATACCACTACAGTCTAACCCTACCCCATACCACTAAACACTTTGAATCCCCCAAATGTCTAATCCCTCAGATACCACTACAGTCTAACCCTACACCATACCACTAAACACCCTGAATCCCCCAAATGTCTAATCCCTCAGATACCACTACAGTCTAACCCTACCCCATACCACTAAACACTTTGAATCCCCCAAATGTCTAATCCCTCAGATACCACTACAGTCTAACCCTACACCATACCACTAAACACCCTGAATCCCCCAAATGTCTAATCCCTCAGATACCACTCCAGTCTAACCCTACCCCATACCACTAAACACCCAGAATCCCCCAAATGTCTAATCCCTCAAATGAACCATTCCAGTCTAACACTACGTCATACCACCATAGCAAGACGTCTCAATAAATAAAAATAACCTGGCACCGTACTGCTAAACGCACTGATTCAACCTTACCACCTCCAGCCTCCTCTCACACCTGAGCCACTCCCACCCCCCACCCCCACCCCACCCCTCCTCACCTTGAAGTGGATGACGTCAGGCTTGCTGTAGAAGGGGCAGCCGCTGAACTCCCCCCCCCCCCCCCCCCCCCCCCTCACCTTGAAGTGGATGACGTCAGGCTTGCTGTAGAAGGGGCAGCCACTGAACTCACCACCCCCCACACCCCCCACCCCTCCTCACCTTGAAGTGGATGACGTCAGGCTTGCTGTAGAAGGGGCAGCCACTGAACTCACCACCACCACCACCCCTCCTCACCTTGAAGTGGATGACGTCAGGCTTGCTGTAGAAGGGGCAGCCGCTGAACTCGCCAACCCCCCACCCCCACACCCCCTCCCCCCTCACCTTGAAGTGGATGACGTCAGGCTTGCTGCAGAAGGGCCAGCCACTGAACTCACCAACCCCCCACCCCCACCCCCCTCACCTTGAAGTGGATGACGTCAGGCTTGCTGTAGAAGGGGCAGCCGCTGAACTCGCGGCCGGCCGCCACCTGCTTGACGACGATGCCCTGGCGGGTCTTGTCCAGCGTCCTCTGCAGGATCTCCCGGTCCATCTTGCTGGCTCCCGGGGGTTGTCTGGGGCCCTCCAGGTCCCTGGGCACGCGGTACGGCTTGTGCTGCTCCCACAGCCCCGCAAACTCCGGCTGGGCCAGGTCCTCCACGTCTTCGTCTGATCCATTGCCATCATCATTATCCTCATTGTTATCGTCATCATGACCATCTTCATTATCGTCATCGTCATCATCATTGCTGTTGTCATCATCATTGTCATTATCACTGTTGTCATCGTTATTATCATCGTCATCATCATCGTCATCATCTTATCATCATCATCATCGTCACTGTCGTTGTCGTCTTCATCATCATCATCATCATCATCATTATTGTCATTGCCATCATCATTATCATCATCGTCGTAATCATTGTCATAATCATCATTGTAGTCATCATCATCATTGTCATCATCACATCATCAGCATCATCATCTTGCCATCATCATCATTGTCATCATCATTGTTCTCATCATCATCATGGTCATCATCATCATCATTATCATCGTCTACTACTACTGATGATGATGCAAATGATAATGATGACATTGACAATGATACCAATAATCATGATAACAATAATAATAACAATAATGATCATGATAATAACAATAATAATTATAATGATACTAATACCAATACTAATGATAATGATATCAATAATAATGCATGTCATTTGTGTGGAGCATTTCTCTAAGTCAATTCAAACTCAGTTCTCTGGCAATCAAGCAGCCTCATCCACAACTGACCAGCCCCACTCCATCACACACACTCACTCACACTCACACACACACACACACACACACTCACACACACACACACACACACACACACACACACACACACACACACACACACACACACACACACACTCACACACACACACACACACACACACACACACACTCACACACACACACACACACACACACACACACACACACACACACACACACACACACACACACACACACACACACACACACACACACACACACACACACACACACACACACATGCACACATGAGCAGAAAACAGCTGAAATTAACAGTGGAAAAAAACAACAAAACAATGCCAAACACACCTAACAGAACAGATGAGTTTTTAGCTGGGATTTGAACAGAGTCTCGCTTGGTGCAAAAGACCTGAACAGGCAGAAAATTCCTGACAGCGGAAGCACAAAAAACAAAAGAAAAACAAGTGCCCTGTTGAAATACAGTTTGTGTCCTTTCCTGTCCATTCATCTCCTGGATGACTAGACTGCGTGTTTGGTGCATATCTGTTATGCATGTGTGGGTGTATATGTGAATGTGTGTCTTCATGTTTTACATCTATTTGCTTATTTATCATCATTGTTGTCTTATTTATTTATTTATTTATTTATTATTATTATTATTATTATTATTATTATTATTATTATTTTATTATTATTTTCATTACTACTACCTTTTTTTATATCATAATTATTATTTATTTATTTATTTATGTAAGCTTATCTATAATTTATTCACCTTTTTTTTTTTTCTCAAGGCCTGACTAAGCGCATTGGGTTTCGCTGCTGGTCAGGCATCTGCTTGACAGATGTGGTGTAGCGTATATGGATTTGTCCGAACGCAGTGACGCCTCCTTGAGCTACTGAAACTGAAACTGAAACTCATCTCCTGGCTGTCAGTGCTGTGCTCACCGTTGTGCTCCGAGTCGCTGGAGTCAGTGGAGTCGTGGCGCGGCCCCACCACGTCATCAGCCACGTCCTTTTCCTCGTCTTGTTTCTCCTCGTCATCGGCAGTCACGCTTCGCAGCTGTCACAGAATCATGACTACGTACAGAGAGCGATACTCAGAGGCGAGAGTGATAGGATTTCTGCTTCAGTCTGAAATCAATGCAGTACCTCCATAATGACTTGGAAAATTGTAAGAAACATTAGACGGGTGCAATAGCCGAGTGGTTGAAGCGTTGGACTTTCAATCTGAGGGTCCTGGGTTCAAATCTTGGTAAGGGCGCCAGGTGGGTAAAAGATGGCCATGGAGATTTTTCCAATCTCCCAGGTCAACATATGTGCAGACCTGCTAGTGCCTGAACCCCCTTCATGTGTATACACACGCAGAAGATCACATACGGTTGTTAAAGATCCTGTAATCCATGTCAACGTTCGGTGGGTTATGGAAACAAGAATATATCCAGCATGCACACCCCCGAAAGCCGAGAATGGCTGCCTTCATGGTGGGGTAAAAATGGTCATACAGGTAAAGGCCAACTTGTGTACACACCAGTGAACATGCGAGTTGCAGCCCATGAAGGAAGAAGACAAAGATAAGAAGCATTAAAGTGAAAGGTGTGACTGCCTTGTGTGGCCTCTGGGGCAGTGAATTAACATCCAGTGTGTCTAGGGCTGGGTGTAGGCAGGCAGTGAATTGACATCCACTGTGTCTAGGGCTGGGTGTAGGCAGGCAGTGAACTGACATCCACTGAGTCTAGGGCTGGGTGTAGGCAGGCAGTGAATTGACATCCACTGTGTCTAGGGCTGGGTGTAGGAAGGCAGTGAATTGACATCCACTGTGTCTAGGGCTGGGTGTAGGCAGGCAGTGAACTGACATCCACTGAGTCTAGGGCTGGGTGTAGGCAGGCAGTGAATTGACATCCACTGTGTCTAGGGCTGGGTGTAGGAAGGCAGTGAATTGACATCCACTGTGTCTAGGGCTGGGTGTAGGCAGGCAGTGAATTGACATCCACTGTGTCTAGGGCTGGGTGTAGGAAGGCAGTGAATTGACATCCACTGTGTCTAGAGCTGGGTATAGGCAGGCAGTGAACTGACATCCAGTGTGTCTAGGACTGGGTGTAGGCAGGCAGTGAATTGACATCCAGTGTGTCTAGGACTGGGTGTAGGCAGGCAGTGAATTGACATCCACTGTGTCTAGGGCTGGGTGTAGGAAGGCAGTGAATTGACATCCACTGTGTCTAGGGCTGGGTGTAGGCAGGCAGTGAATTGACATCCAGTGTGTCTAGGGCTGGGTGTAGGCAGGCAGTGAATTGACATCCACTGTGTCTAGGGCTGGGTGTAGGCAGGCAATGAATTGACATCCAGTGTGTCTAGGGCTGGGTGTAGGCAGGCAGTGAATTGACATCCACTGTGTCTAGGACTGGGTGTAGGCAGGCAGTGAATTGACATCCACTGTGTCTAGGGCTGGATGTAGGCAGGCAGTGAATTGACATCCACTGTGTCTAGGGCTGGGTGTAGGAAGGCAGTGAATTGACATCCACTGTGTCTAGGGCTGGGTGTAGGCAGGCAGTGAATTGACATCCACTGTGTCTAGGGCTGGGTGTAGGAAGGCAGTGAATTGACATCCACTGTGTCTAGAGCTGGGTATAGGCAGGCAGTGAACTGACATCCAGTGTGTCTAGGACTGGGTGTAGGCAGGCAGTGAATTGACATCCAGTGTGTCTAGGACTGGGTGTAGGCAGGCAGTGAATTGACATCCACTGTGTCTAGGGCTGGGTGTAGGAAGGCAGTGAATTGACATCCACTGTGTCTAGGGCTGGGTGTAGGCAGGCAGTGAATTGACATCCAGTGTGTCTAGGGCTGGGTGTAGGCAGGCAGTGAATTGACATCCACTGTGTCTAGGGCTGGGTGTAGGCAGGCAATGAATTGACATCCAGTGTGTCTAGGGCTGGGTGTAGGAAGGCAGTGAATTGACATCCACTGTGTCTAGGACTGGGTGTAGGCAGGCAGTGAATTGACATCCACTGTGTCTAGGGCTGGGTGTAGGCAGGCAGTGAATTGACATCCACTGTGTCTAGGGCTGGGTGTAGGAAGGCAGTGAATTGACATCCACTGTGTCTAGGGCTGGGTGTAGGCAGGCAGTGAATTGACATCCACTGTGTCTAGGGCTGGATGTAGGCAGGCAGTGAATTGACATCCACTGTGTCTAGGGCTGGATGTAGGCAGGCAGTGAATTGACATCCACTGTGTCTAGGGCTGGGTGTAGGAAGGCAGTGAATTGACATCCACTGTGTCTAGGGCTGGGTGTAGGAAGGCAGTGAATTGACATCCACTGTGTCTAGGGCTGGGTGTATGAAGGCAGTGAATTGACATCCACTGTGTCCAGGGCTGGGTGTAGGAAGGCAGTGAATTGACATCCACTGTGTCTAGGGCTGGGTGTATGAAGGCAGTGAATTGACATCCACTGTGTCTAGGAAGGCAGTGAATTGACATCCACTGTGTCTAGGGCTGGATGTAGGCAGCCGGGGCCCAGGCCTCTCCTGTTGTTTCCACCTTCTCCAACTGATGTCAGGTTCCTTTCACACCTTACCTGGGTGGAGTGAGGATAACTCTGTGTGTGTGTGTGTGTGTGTGTGTGTGTGTGTTCATTCTTTCTTCCTGTCTTCCGGTCCTCACAGACAGCACTGTGCGGCACAACACTCACCAGAGGCTGGGCGGAAGTGGGCGCTGAGGTGTCAGTGGTGGTGGTGGTGGTCTTCACGTAGTCCTCAAAGAACTTGACCGGCACCGGCTTGTGAGGAGGGACACGCTGGAGGAGAATGGTGCCAATGTATGTGTGTGATAGTGATGGTGTTCACAGGAACATGCACACACACACACACACACAGGCATTCACACACACAGGCATTCACACACACACACACACAAAACACACACTCATAGTAGACAACCCCCCCCTCTGCCCCACCTCCCAACACACACACAACCACCACCTCATCCCCCCCCTCCCCCCGCACTCACACACAAACACTCACACACCCTCCTAACACACGCCCACACACAACCACCACTAACCCCCCCTCCAACACACACACACACACACACACACACAAACACTCACACACCCTCAGAACACACACCCACACACAACCACCACTACCCCCCCTACCCCACTCTCCCCCCCCCCCCAAACACACACACACGCTCACACACCCTCCGAACACACACCCACACACAACCACCACTACCCCCACACACACATGAACACACACACACACACAACCACCACCACCAACAACACACACACACCCCTACACACACACACAACCACCCCCATACCCACACCTCCACACCCCCAGACACATACCAGGGACTTTTCCCACTTGGGCTCCCCCCACAGCTGGGGCTGTGTCTTCTTCCTCTTCTTCATGCGCCGCTCCTCTGTCAGAATGCGGTCCATGATCTGCATCTGGCGCTGAGTCTGCTCTCTCTCAAACTCTCTGCAACACAGCCGTCAACATTACGCTGTCACACTTCTCTACTTCTGCTCTCTCTCAAACTGTCTGCAATGCCAACATTACGCTATCACACTTGTCTACTTCTGCTCTCTCTCAAACTCTCTGCAACACAGCCACAGCTGTCAACATTATGCTATCACACTTCTCTACTTCTGCTCTCTCTCAAACTGTCTGCAACACAGCCACAGCTGTCAACATTACGCTGTCACACTTCTCTACTTCTGCTCTCTCTCAAACTGTCTGCAACACAGCCAGCAACATTACGCTATCACACTTCTCTACTTCTGCTCTCTCTCAAACTCTCTGCAACACAGCCAGTTGTCAACATTACGCTATCACACTTCTCTACTTCTGCTCTCTGCAACACAGCCACAGGTGTCAACATTACACTATCACACTTCTCTACTTCTGCTCTCTGCAACACAGCCACAGCCGTCAACATTACGCTATCACACTTCTCTACTTCTGCTCTCTCTCAAACTCTCTGCAACACAGAAACAGCCGTCAACATTACGCTGTCACGCTTCTCTACTTCTGCTCTCTCTCAAACTCTCTGCAACACAGCCAGTTGTCAACATTACGCTGTCACACTTCTCTACTTCTGCTCTCTGCAACACAGCCACAGCCGTCAACATTACGCTATCGCACTTCTCTACTTCTGCTCTCTGCAACACAGCCACAGCCGTCAACATTACGCTATCACACTTCTCTACTTCTGCTCTCTGCAACACAGCCACAGCCGTCAACATTACGCTATCACACTTCTCTACTTCTGCTCTCTGCAACACAGCCACAGCCGTCAACATTACACAATCACACTTCTCTACTTCTGCTCTCTCTCAAACTCTCTGCAACAGAGCCACAGCCGTCAACATTACACGATCACACTTCTCTTCTGCTCTCTCTCAAACTCTCTGCAACACAGCCACAGCTGTCAACATTGCGCTATCACACTTCTCTACTTCTGCTCTCTATCAAACTGTCTGCAATGCCAACACAAAACCACACTGAAGAATGTGTATATTTACTTGCATAAAGACTTGAGAGATGAGATCATATTATTCTTAGTTAAGAAATGCTTAACTACAAACTACTGCTCATTTATCAGATTATTATTTTGATATGGATCAGATTTGTCAGTATATTGAACTTGGTAATTATGTATGGTATTCATATGTGTGGATATATGCATATGGGTATATATAAGTGTGTGGATGCGTGTTTATATGTGCATATACGTATGTGTGTATACATATCATATAGTAACAGCACATGTTGTCATTATCAGTTTCCTGTCTTTGTATCCCTCTTCAGGAGGGGCCTTGGCCTAAAGTGAATACATTTCATTTCCTTCATTTGGCTTCTGTAATGTCAACATTACACCACCATACTTCTGATCTCTGTCAAACTCTCTGCAATGTCAACATTATGCCGTCACACTTTTCTACTTCAGCTCTCTGTCAAACTCTGTAATCAACATTACGCCATCATACTTCTCCACACCCACACACCCACCCACACACACACACACACCAGGCACCATCAAGCTCTCTGTCTTCTCATCTTTGGCGTGCTGCTCTCAGAAACAAAGGGGACACAACCCAATGACGGGATTGACTCACTGATGCTTCTTCTCCTGGTTGAGTTGTCTTTTCTTGATCAGCATCATCTGATCAGGGTTACCGCCCTCTTCCAGGATGCTCCGTCGCTCAGCATCATCAGCCTCTTTCTGAGCATTCTCTGCCGCCTTGTCGCGGGCACGGATGGCTTTCAGGTTCTCCTGAAAATTGGTCACAAAAATGCTCTGACTTTGTCTTGAAAACTGATCACAAAAATGCTCTGACTTTGTCTTGAAAACTGGTCACAAAAATGCTCTGACTTTGTCTTGAAAACTGGTCACAAAAATGGTCTGCTTTTTGTCTTGAAAACTGGTTAAAAAAATTAAATTAAAAAAAGCCCTGGTTTTTTACTTGAAATTGGTCACAAAAATGCTCTGATTTTTGTCTTGAAATTTGGTCACACACACACACACACACACACACACACACACACACACACATATGCATCCCCGTCCCCTCCCCACACACACACTCCCCCTTCCATGATCCCCACTCACTCTCCCTTCCACACACACACACACACACAGTGCTGACCCACCCTGTTGGAGGTGATGTCGTTCTTCAGTTTAATCAGCATGTCCATTTTACGCTGCATGTCCGCCTGGTACGACTCCTCCGCCGCCTGCTGTCTCTGACGCATTCTGTGACACAATGGTGCAGGTCAGTGTTTCATGTCATCATTGATACTCACACTGTGCATTCTGTGACACAATGATGCAGGTCAGTGTTTCATGTCATCACTGATACTCACACTGTGCATTCTGTGACACAATGATGCAGGTCAGTGTTTCATCATTGATACTCACACTGTGCATTCTGTGACACAATGATGCAGGTCAGTGTTTCATCATTGATACTCACACTGTGCATTCTGTGACACAATGATGCAGGTCAGTGTTTCATGTCATCATTGATACTCACACTGTGCATTCTGTGACACAATGCTGCAGGTCAGTGTTTCATGTCATCATTGATACTCACACTGTGCATTCTGTGACACAATGATGTAGGTCAGTGTTTCATGTCATCATTGATACTCACACTGTGCATTCTGTGACACAATGATGCAGGTCAGTGTTTCATCATTGATACTCACACTGTGCATTCTGTGACACAATGTTGCAGGTCAGTGTTTCATGTCATCATTGATACTCACACTGCATTCTGTGACACAATGCTGCAGGTCAGTGTTTCATGTCATCATTGATACTCACACTGTGCATTCTGTGACACAATGATGCAGGTCAGTGTTTCATGTCACCACTGATACTCACACTGTGCATTCTGTGACACAATGATGCAGGTCAGTGTTTCATGTCATCATTGATACTCACACTGTGCATTCTGTGACACAATGATGCAGGTCAGTGTTTCATGTCATCATTGATACTCACACTGTGCATTCTGTGACACAATGATGCAGGTCAGTGTTTCATCATTGATACTCACACTGTGCATTCTGTGACACAATGATGTAGGTCAGTGTTTCATGTCATCATTGATACTCACACTGTGCATTCTGTGACACAATGATGTAGGTCAGTGTTTCATGTCATCATTGATACTCACACTGTGCATTCTGTGACACAATGATGCAGGTCAGTGTTTCATGTCATCATTGATACTCACACTGTGCATTCTGTGACACAATGATGCAGGTCAGTGTTTCATGTCATCATTGATACTCACACTGTGCATTCTGTGACACAATGGTGCAGGTCAGTGTGTCATCATTGATACTCACACTGTGCATTCTGTGACACAATGCTGCAGGTCAGTGTGTCATCATTGATACTCACACTGTGCATTCTGTGACACAATGCTGCAGGTCAGTGTGTCATCATTGATACTCACACTGTGCATTCTGTGACACAATGATGCAGGTCAGTGTTTCATGTCATCATTGATACTCACACTGTGCATTCTGTGACACAATGATGTAGGTCAGTGTTTCATCATTGATACTCACACTGTGCATTCTGTGACACAATGTTGCAGGTCAGTGTTTCATGTCATCATTGATACTCACACTGTGCATTCTGTGACACAATGGTGCAGGTCAGTGTTTCATGTCATCATTGATACTCACACTGTGCATTCTGTGACACAATGATGCAGGTCAGTGTGTCATCATTGATACTCACACTGTCCATTCTGTGACACAATGCTGCAGGTCAGTGTTTCATGTCACCACTGATACTCACACCACCCCTATCTCAGGTCAGAAACCCAGCTCTAAGCAGCTCTCAAACCCAGAGTGGTTTGCTCAGAGGACTGCCTTCCCGGGTAGACCCACTGACAGCTGCCTTTTGGCGCTCATCGTTGGTTTCCTGAGTCATTGAATCAGGCTTCAAATGATTCAAGGAGTTACTGGCTGCATGCTGTGTTACTGTGGTGGATGATGGTGTGTCTGGCTAATCCCTGTTTGGCCATGATGATCATGTCTGTATGCTGTGTTACTGTGGTGGATGATGGTGTGTCTGGCTAATCCCTGTTTGGCCATGATGATCATGTCTGTGTGCTGTGTTACTGTGGTGGATGATGGTGTGTGGCTAATCCCTGATTGGCCATGATGATCATGTCTGCATGCTGTGTTACTGTGGTGGATGATGGTGTGTCTGGCTGATCCCTGTTTGGCCATGATGATCATGTCTGTATGCTGTGTTACTGTGGTGGATGATGGTGTGTCTGGCTAATCCCTGATTGGCCATGATGATCATGTCTGTATGCTGTGTTACTGTGGTGGATGATGGTGTGTCTGGCTAATCCCTGTTTGGCCATGATGATCATGTCTGTGTGCTGTGTTACTGTGGTGGATGATGGTGTGTCTGGCTAATCCCTGTTTGGCCATGATGATCATGTCTGTATGCTGTGTTACTGTGGTGGATGATGGTGTGTCTGGCTAATCCCTGATTGGCCATGATGATCATGTCTGCATGCTGTGTTACTGTGGTGGATGATGGTGTGTCTGGCTAATCCCTGTTTGGCCATGATGATCATGTCTGTGTGCTGTGTTACTGTGGTGGATGATGGTGTGTCTGGCTAATCCCTGTTTGGCCATGATGATCATGTCTGTGTGCTGTGTTACTGTGGTGGATGATGGTGTGTCTGGCTAATCCCTGTTTGGCCATGATGATCATGTCTGCATGCTGTGTTACTGTGGTGGATGATGGTGTGTCTGGCTAATCCCTGTTTGGCCATGATGATCATGTCTGTGTGCTGTGTTACTGTGGTGGATGATGGTGTGTCTGGCTAATCCCTGTTTGGCCATGATGATCATGTCTGCATGCTGTGTTACTGTGGTGGATGATGGTGTGTCTGGCTAATCCCTGTTTGGCCATGATGATCATGTCTGCATGCTGTGTTACTGTGGTGGATGATGGTGTGTGGCTAATCCCTGTTTGGCCATGATGATCATGTCTGTGTGCTGTGTTACTGTGGTGGATGATGGTGTGTCTGGCTAATCCCTGTTTGGCCATGATGATCATGTCTGTATGCTGTGTTACTGTGGTGGATGATGGTGTGTCTGGCTAATCCCTGATTGGCCATGATGATCATGTCTGCATGCTGTGTTACTGTGGTGGATGATGGTGTGTGGCTAATCCCTGTTTGGCCATGATGATCATGTCTGTGTGCTGTGTTACTGTGGTGGATGATGGTGTGTCTGGCTAATCCCTGTTTGGCCATGATGATCATGTCTGTATGCTGTGTTACTGTGGTGGATGATGGTGTGTCTGGCTAATCCCTGTTTGGCCATGATGATCATGTCTGTGTGCTGTGTTACTGTGGTGGATGATGGTGTGTCTGGCTAATCCCTGTTTGGCCATGATGATCATGTCTGTATGCTGTGTTACTGTGGTGGATGATGGTGTGTGGCTAATCCCTGTTTGGCCATGATGATCATGTCTGTGTGCTGTGTTACTGTGGTGGATGATGGTGTGTCTGGCTAATCCCTGTTTGGCCATGATGATCATGTCTGTATGCTGTGTTACTGTGGTGGATGATGGTGTGTCTGGCTAATCCCTGTTTGGCCATGATGATCATGTCTGTGTGCTGTGTTACTGTGGTGGATGATGGTGTGTCTGGCTAATCCCTGATTGGCCATGATGATCATGTCTGTATGCTGTGTTACTGTGGTGGATGATGGTGTGTCTGGCTAATCCCTGATTGGCCATGATGACACTGGTCCATAGTCTCCTTGCTGTAACTTCTTTTCTTTTTCCTTCATAAGTTGATGGTGCTGCTCATTCTGTTGATATCTCAGTCTCTCATTGTCCTGAGTCCTGAGCAGGTATTCACTGGTGTGCTGGTCACACACACACACACACACACACTCTCTCTCTCTCTCTCTCTCTCTCTCTCTCTCTCTCTCTCACACACACACACACACACACACACACACACACACACACACACAGAAATAACTGACTTGTCCAGAGTGCGGTGCAGGTATTTACTGGCGTGCTGGTCACACACACACACACATATATACACACACACACATACACACACACACACACACACACACACACACACACACAGATAACTGACTTGTCCAGTGTGCGGTGCAGGTATTTACTGGCACGCTGGTCACACACACACACACATATACACACACACACGCATACACAGAGAGTTTCAGTTTCAGTACACAGAGAGAGAGAGAGAGAGAGAGAACTGACTTGTCCAGAGTGCGGTGCAGGTATTTACTGGCACGCTGGTCACACACATACACACACAGACACTCTCTCTCTCTCTCTCTCTCACACACACACACACACACACACACACACACACACACACACACAGATAACTGACTTGTCCAGAGTGCGGTGCAGGTATTTACTGGCACACTGGTCACACACACACACACATATACACACACACACACACACACACACACACACACAGAGAAATAACTGACTTGTCCAGAGTGCGGTGCAGGTATTTACTGGCACGCTGGTGACTGCGGTCAGCCTCCTCCAGGGCGTGTCGGTGCCTCTGTTCCTGCTCCTTCATGGTCTCCCTGATCCGTCTGCACGGCAACCCCACACCCACACAGTGACACACTTCTTTCCTGCCTTTCATCCGTCTGCATGTCAACCCCACACCCACACAGTGACACACTTCTTTCCTGCCTTTAAAGTGTACATCTGTCTGCATGTCAACCCCACACCCACACAGTGACACACTTCTTTAAAGTGTACATCTGTCTGCATGTCAACCCCACACCCACACATGACACACTTCTTTCCTGCCTTTAAAGTGTACATCTGTCTGCATGTCAACCCCACACCAACACAGTGACACACTTCTTTAAAGTGTACATCTGTCTGCATGTCAACCCCACAACAACACAATGACACACTTCTTTCCTGCCTTTAAAGTGTACATCTGTCTACATGTCAACCCCACACCCACACATGAAACACTTCTTTCCTTCCTTTAAAGTGTACATCTGTCTGCATGTCAACCCCACACCCACACAGTGACACACTTCTTTCCTTCCTTTAAAGTGTACATCTGTCTACATGTCAACCCCACACCCACACACTGAAACACTTCTTTCCTTCCTTTAAAGTGTACATCTGTCTGCATGTCAACCCCACACCCACACAGTGACACACTTCTTTCCTGCCTTTAAAGTGTACATCTGTCTGCATGTCAACCCCACACCCACACAGTGACACACTTCTTTCCTGCCTTTAAAGTGTACATCTGTCTGCATGTCAACCCCACACCCACACAATGACACACTTCTTTCCTTCCTTTAAAGTGTACATCTGTCTACATGTCAACCCCACACCACACAGTGACACACTTCTTTCCTTCCTTTAAAGTGTACATCTGTCTACATGTCAACCCCACACCCACACAATGACACACTTCTTTCCTGCCTTTAAAGTGTACATCTGTCTGCATGTCAACCCCACACCCACACAATGACACACTTCTTTCCTTCCTTTAAAGTGTACATCTGTCTACATGTCAACCCCACACCACACAGTGACACACTTCTTTCCTTCCTTTAAAGTGTACATCTGTCTGCATGTCAACCCCACACCCACACAGTGACACACTTCTTTCCTGCCTTTAAAGTGTACATCTGTCTGCATGTCAACCCCACACCCACACAATGACACACTTCTTTCCTTCCTTTAAAGTGTACATCTGTCTACATGTCAACCCCACACCACACAGTGACACACTTCTTTCCTTCCTTTAAAGTGTACATCTGTCTGCATGTCAACCCCACACCCACACAGTGACACACTTCTTTCCTGCCTTTAAAGTGTACATCTGTCTACATGTCAACCCCACACCCACACAATGACACACTTCTTTCCTTCCTTTAAAGTGTACATCTGTCTGCATGTCAACCCCACACCCACACAATGACACACTTCTTTCCTGCCTTTAAAGTGTACATCTGTCTACATGTCAACCCAACACCCACACAATGACACACTTCTTTCCTTCCTTTAAAGTGTACATCTGTCTACATGTCAACCCCACACCCACACAGTGACCCACTTCTTTCCTTCCTTTAAAGTGTACATCTGTCTGCATGTCAACCCCACACCAACACAGTGACCCACTTCTTTCCTGCCTTTAAAGTGTACATCTGTCTGCATGTCAACCCCACACCAACACAGTGACCCACTTCTTTCCTGCCTTTAAAGTGTACATCTGTCTACATGTCAACCCCACACCCACACAGTGACCCACTTCTTTCCTGCCTTTAAAGTGTACATCTGTCTGCATGTCAACCCCACAACAACACAATGACACACTTCTTTCCTGCCTTTCATCTGTCTGCATGTCAACCTCACACCCACACAGTGACCCACATCTTTAAAGTGTACATCTGTCTACATGTCAACCCCACACCCACACAGTGACACACTTCTTTAAAGTGTACATCTGTCTGCATGTCAACCCCACACCCACACAGTGACACACTTCTTTAAAGTGTACATCTGTCTGCATGTCAACCCCACACCCACACAGTGACACACTTCTTTAAAGTGTACATCTGTCTACATGTCAACCCCACACCCACACAGTGACACACTTCTTTAAAGTGTACATCTGTCTACATGTCAACCCCACACCCACACAGTGACCCACTTCTTTCCTTCCTTTAAAGTGTACATCTGTCTGCATGTCAACCCCACACCCACACAATGACACACTTCTTTCCTTCCTTTAAAGTGTACATCTGTCTACATGTCAACCCCACACCCACACAATGACCCCTTCGTTCCTGCCTTTAAAGTGTACATCTGTCTACATGTCAACCCCACACCCACACAATGACACACTTCTTTCCTTCCTTTAAAGTGTACATCTGTCTGCATGTCAACCCCACACCAACACATGACACACTTCTTTCCTGCCTTTAAAGTGTACATCTGTCTACATGTCAACCCCACACCAACACATGACACACTTCTTTAAAGTGTACATCTGTCTGCATGTCAATCCCACACCAACACATGACACACTTCTTTAAAGTGTACATCTGTCTACATGTCAACCCCACACCCACACAGTGACACACTTCTTTCCTTCCTTTAAAGTGTACATCTGTCTGCATGTCAACCCCACGCCCACACAGTGACACACTTCTTTAAAGTGTACATCTGTCTGCATGTCAACCCCACACCCACACAGTGACACACTTCTTTCCTGCCTTTAAAGTGTACATCTGTCTGCATGTCAACCCCACACCCACACAATGACACACTTCTTTCCTGCCTTTAAAGTGTACATCTGTCTGCATGTCAACCCCACACCCACACAGTGACACACTTCTTTCCTGCCTTTAAAGTGTACATCTGTCTGCATGTCAACCCCACACCCACACAGTGACCCACTTCTTTCCTTCCTTTAAAGTGTACATCTGTCTGCATGTCAACCCCACACCCACACAGTGATACACTTCTTTAAAGTGTACATCTGTCTGCATGTCAACCCCACACCCACACAATGACACACTTCTTTCCTTCCTTTAAAGTGTACATCTGTCTGCATGTCAACCCCACACCCACACAGTGACACACTTCTTTCCTTCCTTTAAAGTGTACATCTGTCTGCATGTCAACCCCACACCCACACAGTGACACACTTCTTTAAAGTTTACATCTGTCTGCATGTCAACCCCACACCCACACAGTGACACACTTCTTTCCTTCCTTTAAAGTGTACATCTGTCTGCATGTCAACCCCACACCCACACAGTGACACACTTCTTTCCTGCCTTTAAAGTGTACATCTGTCTGCATGTCAACCCCACACCCACACAGTGACACACTTCTTTAAAGTGTACATCTGTCTGCATGTCAACCCCACACCCACACAGTGACACACTTCTTTAAAGTGTACATCTGTCTGCATGTCAACCCCACACCCACACAGTGACACACTTCTTTCCTTCCTTTAAAGTGTACATCTGTCTGCATGTCAACCCCACACCCACACAGTGACACACTTCTTTAAAGTGTACATCTGTCTGCATGTCAACCCCACACCCACACAGTGACACACTTCTTTAAAGTGTACATCTGTCTGCATGTCAACCCCACACCCACACAGTGACACACTTCTTTCCTGCCTTTAAAGTGTACATCTGTCTGCATGTCAACCCCACACCCACACAGTGACACACTTCTTTCCTGCCTTTAAAGTGTACATCTGTCTACATGTCAACCCCACACCCACACAGTGACCCACTTCTTTCCTTCCTTTAAAGTGTACATCTGTCTGCATGTCAACCCCACACCCACACAATGACACACTTCTTTCCTTCCTTTAAAGTGTACATCTGTCTACATGTCAACCCCACACCCACACAATGACCCCTTCGTTCCTGCCTTTAAAGTGTACATCTGTCTACATGTCAACCCCACACCCACACAATGACACACTTCTTTCCTTCCTTTAAAGTGTACATCTGTCTACATGTCAACCCCACACCCACACAGTGACCCACTTCTTTCCTTCCTTTAAAGTGTACATCTGTCTGCATGTCAACCCCACACCAACACATGACACACTTCTTTCCTGCCTTTAAAGTGTACATCTGTCTACATGTCAACCCCACACCAACACATGACACACTTCTTTCCTTCCTTTAAAGTGTACATCTGTCTGCATGTCAACCCCACACCCACACAGTGATACACTTCTTTAAAGTGTACATCTGTCTACATGTCAACCCCACACCCACACAATGACACACTTCTTTCCTTCCTTTAAAGTGTACATCTGTCTGCATGTCAACCCCACACCAACACAGTGACCCACTCCTTTAAAGTGTACATCTGTCTACATGTCAACCCCACACCCACACAATGACACACTTCTTTCCTGCCTTTAAAGTGTACATCTGTCTGCATGTCAACCCCACACCACACAGTGACACACTTCTTTCCTGCCTTTAAAGTGTACATCTGTCTACATGTCAACCCCACACCCACACAGTGACACACTTCTTTCCTTCCTTTAAAGTGTACATCTGTCTGCATGTCAACCCCACACCCACACAATGACACACTTCTTTCCTTCCTTTAAAGTGTACATCTGTCTACATGTCAACCCCACACCCACACAGTGACCCACTTCTTTCCTTCCTTTAAAGTGTACATCTGTCTGCATGTCAATCCCACACCAACACATGACACAATTCTTTAAAGTGTACATCTGTCTGCATGTCAACCCCACACCAACACAGTGACACACTTCTTTCCTGCCTTTAAAGTGTACATCTGTCTACATGTCAACCCCACACCCACACACTGAAACACTTCTTTCCTGCCTTTAAAGTGTACATCTGTCTACATGTCAACCCCACACCCACACAATGACACACTTCTTTCCTTCCTTTAAAGTGTACATCTGTCTACATGTCAACCCCACACCAACACAATGACCCCTTCTTTCCTGCCTTTAAAGTGTACATCTGTCTGCATGTCAACCCCACACCAACACAGTGACACACTTCTTTCCTGCCTTTAACTCACTCAGTATGGCCAGTCCTCTCTTCTCCTCTGCACAGACCCCTCGGATGTCCAGTGGGTGTCTGAATGACCCAACCTTTAGCTTCCGTCGTCAGAATTGTGGTATTCTTTGTCAACATTCACCTCTTCAGTATAAGAGCCTTCCGCTTGATTTTATTTTGATGATGGTAACTGGGGTGAAACGCTGTTATTGTCGTCTCTTTCGCCGTTCGCATGGAGAGAGTTAAAGTGTACATCTGTCTGCATGTCAACCCACACCGAATATAACCCAAAAGGCCTTGACCATCAGTAGTCTACAGAAAGGTGCACCCATGTAAAACAAAAGGCCTTGCCCAGTCAGTAAAAACAAAAAACACAGGGCAGGTCTGTGGCCCCACCTTCCAGCATCACACCTGTCCTCACCTGGAGTCCTTGATCTTGTTGCGGCGTGCCTCCCCGGCCAGACTCTTCTCCTTCTGCAGGCGGTGCAGGGCGGCGTGCGTCTTGTCCTTGGCCAGCTGCTGCTCCTGCTGCAGGAGGTCGTCCTCCGCCAACAGGAACTTGCCCCGCTCCACCTCCACCAGGGCCAGGTCGTACCTGGTGGGACACCGTACAGTGCAGCACAGGACAGGACAGGACAGCACAATGCAGTACGATACACTGCAGTACAGTACAGTACAGTACAGTACAGTACAGTGCAATGCAGTATGATACATTGCAGTACAGTACAGTACATTACAATGCAGTATGATACATTGCAGTACAGTACAGTACAATGCAGTACGATACATTGCAGTACAGTACAGTACAATGCAGTATGATACATTGCAGTACAGTACAGTACAGTACAGTGCAATGCAGTATGATACATTGCAGTACAGTACAGTACAATGCAGTATGATACATTGCAGTACAGTACAGTACAGTACAGTACAGTACAATGCAGTACGATACATTGCAGTACAGTACAGTACAGTACAGTACAGTACAATGCAGTACGATACATTGCAGTACAGTACAGTACAGTACAGTACAGTGCAGTACAATGCAGTATGATACATTGCAGTACAGTACAGTACAGTACAGTACAGTACAGTACAATGCAGTATGATACATTGCAGTACAGTACAGTGCAATGCAGTACGATACATTGCAGTACAGTACAGTACAATGCAGTATGATACATTGCAGTACAGGACAGCACAATGCAGTACGATACATTGCAGTACAGTACAGTACAGTGCAATGCAGTATGATACATTGCAGTACAGTACAGTACAGTACAATGCAGTATGATACATTGCAGTACAGTACAGTACAGTACAATGCAGTATGATACATTGCAGTACAGTACAGTACAATGCAGTATGATACATTGCAGTACAGTACAGTACAGTACAGTACAGTGCAGTATGATACATTGCAGTACAGTACAGTGCAATGCAGTACGATACATTGCAGTACAGTACAGTACAGTACAGTACAATGCAGTACGATACATTGCAGTACAGTACAGGACAGCACAATGCAGTACGATACATTGCAGTACAGTACAGTACAATGCAGTACGATACATTGCAGTACAGTACAGTACAATGCAGTATGATACATTGCAGTACAGGACAGCACAATGCAGTACGATACATTGCAGTACAGTACAGTACAGCACAATGCAGTACGATACATTGCAGTACAGTACAGTACAGTACAATGCAGTATGATACATTGCAGTACAGTACAGTACAGTACAATGCAGTATGATACATTGCAGTACAGTACAGTACAATGCAGTATGATACATTGCAGTACAGTACAGTACAATGCAGTATGATACATTGCAGTACAGTACAGTACAGTGCAATGCAGTATGATACATTGCAGTACAGTACAGTACAATGCAGTATGATACATTGCAGTACAGTGCAGTACAGTGCAATGCAGTATGATACATTGCAGTACAGTACAGAACAATGCAGTATGATACACTGCAGTACAGTACAGTACAGTACAGTACAATGCAGTATGATACATTGCAGTACAGTACAGTACAATGCAGTATGATACATTGCAGTACAGTACAGTACAGTACAATGCAGTATGATACATTGCAGTACAGTACATTACAATGCAGTATGATACATTACATTACAGTACATTACAATGCAGTATGATACATTACATTACAGTACATTACAATGCAGTATGATACATTGCAGTATAGTACAGTGCAGTACAGGACAGTACACTACAGTACGATACATTGCAGTATAGTACAGTGCAGTACAATACATTGCAGTACAGTACAGTGCAGTACGATACATTGCAGTATAGTACAGTGCAGTACGACACATTACAGTACAGTACAGTATGACACATTACAGTACAGTGCAGTATGACACATTACAGTACAGTGCAGTATGACACATTACAGTACAGTACAGTATGACACATTACAGTACAGTGCAGTATGACTCATTACAGTACAGTACAGTATGACACATTACAGTACAGTGCAGTATGACACATTACAGTACAGTACAGTATGACACATTACAGTACAGTACAGTATGACACAGTACAGTACAGTGCTGTATGACACATTACAGTACAGTACAGTGCAGTACGATACATTGCAGTACAGTACAGTGCAGTACGATACATTGCAGTATAGTACAGTGCAGTACGATACATTGCAGTACAGTACAGTGCAGTACGATACATTGCAGTACAGTGCAGTACGATACATTGCAGTACAGTGCAGTATGACACATTACAGTACAGTACAGTGCAGTATGACACATTACAGTACAGTGCAGTGCAGTATGACACATTACAGTACAGTACAGTGCAGTATGACACATTACAGTACAGTACAGTGCAGTATGACACATTACAGTACAGTGCAGTACGATACATTGCAGTACAGTGCAGTATGACACATTACAGTACAGTACAGTATGACACATTGCAGTACAGTGCAGTATGACACATTACAGTACAGTGCAGTACAGTATGACACATTACAGTACAGTGCAGTACGATACATTGCAGTACAGTACAGTATGACACATTACAGTACAGTGCAGTACAGTATGACACATTACAGTACAGTGCAGTATGACACATTACAGTACAGTGCAGTATGACACATTACAGTACAGTGCAGTATGACACATTACAGTACAGTGCAGTGCAGTATGACACATTACAGTACAGTACAGTGCAGTATGACACAATGCAGTACAGTACAGTACAGTATGACACATTACAGTACAGTGCAGTACGATACATTGCAGTACAGTACAGTATGACACATTACAGTACAGTGCAGTACAGTATGACACATTACAGTACAGTGCAGTACGACACATTGCAGTACAGTGCAGTACGACACATTGCAGTACAGTGCAGTACAGTATGACACATTACAGTACAGTGCAGTACGATACATTGCAGTACAGTGCAGTACAGTATGACACATTACAGTACAGTGCAGTACAGTATGACACATTACAGTACAGTGCAGTACAGTATGACACATTACAGTACAGTGCAGTACTATACATTGCAGTACAGTA
>NC_134903.1:1497827-1550327 GCF_041734735.1 Babylonia areolata | reverse complement strand
CTGTTAGGTTCTGTCTGGGGGGTGGAGGGGGTGGAAGGGGTGGGGGGTGACAGAGGTGATGATGTCTGTTAGGTTCTGTCTGGGGGGTGGAGGGGGTGGAGGGGGTGGGGGGTGACAGAGGTGATGATGTCTGTTAGGTTCTGTCTGGGGGGTGGAGGGGGTGGAGGGGGTGGGGGGTGACAGAGGTGATGATGTCTGTTAGGTTCTGTCTGGGGGGTGGAGGGGGTTGGGGGTGACAGAGGTGATGATGTCTGTTAGGTTCTGTCTGGGGGGTGGAGGGGGTGGGGGGTGACAGAGGTGATGATGTCTGTTAGGTTCTGTCTGGGGGGTGGAGGGGGTGGAGGGGTGGGGGGTGACAGAGGTGATGATGTCTGTTAGGTTCTGTCTGGGGGGTGGAGGGGGTGGAGGGGTGGGGGGTGACAGAGGTGATGATGTCTGTTAGGTTCTGTCTGGGGGGTGGAGGGGGTGGAGGGGTGATGATTCTGTTAGGTTCTGTCTGGGGGGTGGAGGGGGTGGGGGGTGACAGAGGTGATGATGTCTGTTAGGTTCTGTCTGGGGGGTGGAGGGGGTGGGGGGTGACAGAGGTGATGATGTCTGTTAGGTTCTGTCTGGGGGGTGGAGGGGGTGGGGGTGACAGAGGTGATGATGTCTGTTAGGTTCTGTCTGGGGGGTGGAGGGGGTGGAGGGGGTTGGGGGGTGACAGAGGTGATGATGTCTGTTAGGTTCTGTCTGGGGGGTGGAGGGGGTGGAGGGGGTGGAAGGGGTGGGGAGAAGATGTGTGTGTGTGTGTGTGTGTGTGTGTGTGTGTGTGTGTGTGTGTGTGTGTGTGTGTGTGTGTGTGTGTGTGTGTGTGTGTGTGTGCGTGCATGAACATCTTTGTGTTTGTGTATGCATGTGTATGTCTGTGTCTCTTTTTGTGCTTCTGATGTTTTTGTTTTGTCTTGTTTGTTTTCTTTTTTTCTTTTTTTCCACCAGTTTGATCTTTCTGTGTTTTCTTTGTAAATACTATATGATGAGCACTCATTAAAAGTAAATGTATAAATACTATATGATGAGCACTCATTAAAAGTAAATGTGTAGATATAATACTATATGATGAGCACTCATTAAAAGTAAATGTATAAATACTATATGATGAGCACTCATTAAAAGTAAATGTATAAATACTATATGATGAGCACTCATTAAAAGTAAATGTGTAGATATAATACTATATGATGAGCACTCATTAAAAGTAAATGTGTAGATATAATACTATATGATGAGCACTCATTAAAAGTAAATGTGTAGATATAATACTATATGATGAGCACTCATTAAAAGTAAATGTATAGATATAATACTATATGATGAGCACTCATTAAAAGTAAATGTATAGATATAATACTATATGATGAGCACTCATTAAAAGTAAATGTATAGATATAATACTATATGATGAGCACTCATTAAAAGTAAATGTATAGATATAATACTATATGATGAGCACTCATTAAAAGTAAATGTGTAGATATAATACTATATGATGAGCACTCATTAAAAGTAAATGTGTAGATATAATACTATATGATGAGCACTCATTAAAAGTAAATGTGTAGATATAATACTATATGATGAGCACTCATTAAAAGTAAATGTATAGATATAATACTATAATTATGATGAGCACTCATTAAAAGTAAATGTATAGATATAATACTATATGATGAGCACTCATTAAAAGTAAATGTATAAATACTATATGATGAGCACTCATTAAAAGTAAATGTATAAATACTATATGATGAGCACTCATTAAAAGTAAATGTGTAGATATAATACTATATGATGAGCACTCATTAAAAGTAAATGTATAGATATAATACTATAATTATGATGAGCACTCATTAAAAGTAAATGTATAGATATAATACTATAATTATGATGAGCACTCATTAAAAGTAAATGTGTAGATATAATACTATGATGAGCACTCATTAAAAGTAAATGTATAGATACAACAGGGATTAGAATCAGTTAAACTTGTCCACTATATACAAGATCTATTAGAATTACATTGACCATCACTTGTTGCATAGGCAAGTTTAATATTCAAGATGGAATTGTGTTCTGTAGAACAACAATAAAAATATCATATTCTTCAATAGAATCATAAGTGATCACAACTTTCTTTTCTATATTTCCTTTTCAAACACACACACACACACACACACACACACACACACACACACACACACACACACACACACACACACACACACACACACACACACACACACAAAGCCTTCACATGTCATGAAATGTACATTGCACATATATGTCATTTTGCAACATCTTCAATATTTGGGAGGAGGGGAGTGGTTTAGTTGGGGGCAGAAGGTGTTGTTTTTTGTTGCTGTTTTTCAGATGAATGCAAAAGTCAAGAAATGTAAATGTCCTGAATTCACAAAAGTGTTTTTTATGATTCTTTTTTTCTCTTTTTTTTGTTTTTTTTTGTTTTGTTTTTGTTTTTTTTGTTTTTTTGTTTGTTTGTTTTCTTGACACGTTTCATTCCATATGATTGTCTGATGTCTCCAAAATTCTCCAGCGTCCTTGCGGATAACCAAAAAACAAAACGAAACTGGAATATGATAAAATAAAACACAAAAATGCCAATATCCGTTCACTATGCACAGAAATACTCCTGCCCGCGCGAGCACCGAAGTGTTTGCGTGTTGTATGACTGCATGCATGGCTGAAGACAGCCAGATGTGTGTACTGTGTGTACCGTGTGTACTGTGTGTACTGTGCATACTGTGTGTACTGTGTGTACTGTGTGTGTACTGTGTGTACTGTGTGTACCGTGTGTACTGTGCATACTGTGTGTACTGTGTGTACCGTGCGTACTGTGTATACTGTGTGTACTGTGTATACTGTGTGTACTGTGTGTACTGTGTGTGTACTGTGTGTACTGTGTGTACCGTGTGTACTGTGCATACTGTGTGTACTGTGTGTACTGTCCACTCCACGCCCACTCTCCAAAGCAAAGCCAGTGTCATCCTCAGAGCACCACCACCACCCTCAAGGAATGAGTCAAGCCGTGACAACAACCAGCAGCGTGACAATATGGACCAGAGCATCAGAGCGTCAAGGAAGGAAGGAGGGGATGAACAAGAATGGGTGAAGGAAGGGCTGAGATCTTTGTACAATGGATGCATTAACTCTCTCTCTCTCTCTCCTCCTCCCTCTCTCTGTCTCAGACTCACTATTTCTCTCCTCTTCTCTCTCTCTCTCTTACTCTGTCTCTACCATCCTCTTTCTTCCCATCTCTCTCCCTCCTCCTCTCTCTCTCTCCCACTGCCCCTCTTTTTCTCCCCCCCCCCCCCCCCCCTTCTTTCTCTAAGCCTCATTCTTGTATCCCACTCTCTCTCTCTCTAACCCCCTCTTTTCTCTCTCTCCCCCTCCCTCCATCCGTTCTCTCGGAGTCTCACTCTCACTCCTGTGCCGCACTCTTTCTCTAACCCCCTGTTATGCCCCCCACACCCCTCTCTCAGCCCTGACTCACTCTCTCCCTCTTTCTCTTTCCCCCCTCTCTCTCAGCACAAATCTTAAACACCCTCTTTCTCTTTTTTCAACTATAAAAAAAACAACCCTTCATGATCTATAAATACTAGCAAAATACAGAAACCAAAAAGTGTGCTCTGCAAAAGCTGAAAAGCAAGAAGCGTGTGATGTCATGATAATGATTTGCACAAACAACTCTTGCCGTGAAACTTCTGTCTCCGGTGCAGGTGTTATTCCTTGTCCTCTGTAAGAACAGCGATCAACATCAATGACAGACATTATCTAAACTTTCACTAGTTTCAATAACAACAAAAACAAAAGATTTTAACTTTTTAAGGCTTTTTTTTCAGAATTAGAGTTGTTAAATATTGCATCACTTTCTCGCTAATTAGAAAATATGTTGTATATGGCTGTGTACAGTTTTCAGATTATGTATATTCATACTCCTTTATAGATGTTATAAAAAGTGTATGTATGTGTGTGCGTGTGAAATCTGCACGTCATACAAGAAGCTTTCCACCAATAACATCAAAACATGATTAATGTACTGCCCACAGATTTCTCAACCTTGACAAAAATCTGTGTACACTGATATATATATGAAAAATTTTAATAACCAATACTAACATAGAGAAAGAAACTAAGACAAAATAATGACGAAGATAAAAGCACAGAAAATGTAGGGGAAAAAACATTACCAACAAAATTATACAACATGAAAGACACAAAAAACAAAAAAAGAAATGGAAAGTAGTCTAGATCTGAACACAACCACCCGAACACTTCGACCACCTCATTCATAACCAGACACTGAAGATTCTAAACAAAACAAATCTGAGTCCATAATCAAATACTCTCAACTATAATTCCACAAAACAAAACTCACTCAATGATGCTCTCCACGTCCTCCTCATCATCAGAGCTGAGGTCATCAAGATCATCTCCGTCATCATAGTCCAGAATGCCGTCCATGTCGGCCATCATCATATCCATGTCCTCCGCCATGGTGATCCCGTTTCAGGCAGCAAGGGCGTAGGTATGGTCTTCCTGTGAACTGCCTGAGGGGAAGGAAGGAGGGTGAATGGTGAGGACGCTTACCTGCCAATACAGTGTCTGTCAGCATCTGGATTTGAAGCCCAGTCTCCCCCTTTCTCCCAAGTTTGGCTGGAAAATCAGACTGAGCGTCTAGTCATTGGGATGAAACGACAAACTGAAGCAGAGTTGAACTGCATGTCCAGGGTGCAATGATAAAGAATGTGTGGCAACATGATCAAGTGTACTCGGGCAAAATTCTGTAGAAGAAATCCACTCTGATAGGTACACACATGCATGCACTCAAGGCCTTACATTCAGTTATACTGCTGGTCAGACATCTGCCTAGCTGATGTGCTATAGCCTGGTAATCCCCGTATACATCTGAATTTGTCCACAGTGATGTCTCCTTGAGAAACAGAAAGTGAAAATGAGCCGTGAAAAGAAATAATCTTGGAACAATGCTCTGAGTATACTGTGCTTTGAAGTGAAAATTTTCCCGAATGTTCTCTCTTTTTTTTCCAGTTTATTCAGTATTTCTTCCACAGACATTTCAAGAGCATCGTGGTGGTTGTACCTGCTCTACTTTTTTCTTTCTTTCTAACACTGTGAATTCCTTGGTGTGTGTGTGTGTGTGTGTGTGTGTGTGTGTGTGTGTGTGTGATTGTGTGCATAATCCCTTGATCATAACTTAATGCTAAGCCGTGTTTTGAATCTTTTCCTCTCCATTTCTAACCAGGGTGTCACCAGCAGCTGCAGCTGTTCATGTACTACATAGTCTGTGTTTCATGACTGGACCATCACGATCAACCATCCAACACCAAATAATTGTATTGTATTGTATTGTATTGTATTCTCTTTTTTGTCACAACAGATTTCTCTGTGTGAAATCTGGGCTGCTCTCCCCAGGGAGAGCATGTCGGTACACTGAGAGTGCCACCCTTTTTTTAAATTTTGTTTCCTGCATGCAGTTTTATTTGTTCTTCCTATCGAATTGGATTTTTCTACTGAATTTTGTCAGGGATAATCCTTTTGTTGCCGTGAGTTCTTTTATGTGCGCTAAGTGCATGCTGCACAAGGGACCTCAGTTTATTGTCTCATCTGAATAACTAGCGTCCAGACCACCACTCAAGGTCTAGTGGAGGGAGAGAAAATATTGGCCACTGCACCATGATTTGAACCAGTGTACTCAGATTCTCTGGCTTCCTAGGTGGACACCTTACCTCTAGGCAATCACTCCACAACCATCATGGACTATTAAGGTGTTTGATAAGCAGAATTGGAAAACACAAATCTATAAAATAAAATAAAAAATCTCCTGCACGAAAATAAAAAATAGCAGATTTTTTTTCTGTCTCAAGAACAAATCCTGAATGTCTGCAAGCCAGTTCATCAGTCAGTGTGTGTGTGTGTGTGTGTGTGTGTGTGTGTGTGTGTGTGTGTGTGTGTGTGGTGTCTGCCTTTGTGTGTGTGTGTGTGTGTGTGTGTGTGTGTGTGTGTGTGTGTGTGTGTGTGTGTGTGTGTGTGGTGTCTGTCTGTCTGAATGTCTTTACGTGTATGTGCAAGTGTGTGTTGGTGAGTTGATTACAAAATATTTAAACCTGATCCTGTGTTTCACATGACCATTACATAGGCACATACCGGACATTTGCAAATTTAAACCATTTAAAAATGCCCAACCTTTGATAAGCTTGATTACACCCGTCATGTGAAGTTAGAAACAAATATATGTATTTTTTGTCAACAAACCCCAGGCTTGTGCATTGTCCATTGTAATGTTCAGTTGACACAGAAGCAGATTTTGTTTTTGTCATTTTACATTCCACCTATTCAACATGCAAGCTTGTTTTTACAATCAGTCATTCTATGTCCATGTCAGCATTAAATGTCTGTCCTCACCACACTTTCCAAAAGTCGGACCAGAAAAATGCCGCTTGCACTGTCCGTGTCACTGAGTGTGTTTACTGCCCGCCATGTTCGTGGCAACGAGGTCTCGTCATTTCTCGCACTGAGAAATCTGTTGGTCTGGAGACAGTTGTCGTTCTTTGCCTGTGCATTTGCAGAGAGAGGCATTGGCACGACCGTAACATCTCGGTTCTGCAAAAGACTATCGCGTATGCTTTTCTTGAGACTTTTCGTTCTTAGTTAGCTAGCCCGTCAGTCAATATACACTTTTTACCAGAAAGAGGGAACACTAACAACTTGGCAATCAATGCTATTAACGGGGAGGAAAACAACAACAAAACAAAACCAAAATTGAATAAGCTTAGCACAGACTGAACAGAAAAGGCGTGAATTGTTATAAGTGCTCTAACCACCGCGTGTCACACAAAATGTCAAGCAATTTTATGCAGCATGCAAGTCATTTATTGTTCCGTTAATTGCGCACACAGTCAGGTGGTAGGCATCTGTTACCATGGCTGAGGCTGCCACTGACGCGGTCTACTACTGCAGTGCAGTATAGCGGGCCTAGATAAGGCGGTGCAGCTCTGTGGTTCACGTGTCAGGTCAGTCAGTACACCGGGCGTTTTTTTTTTTTTTAAAAAAAAAAAAAAAAGGTTCAAGTTAACACCATGCACTGATTCGGGCCTATAAATATTGGTAAGTCAGTGACTGATTCACCGTGACGGCGGCGCGCGCGCGCACACACACACACTGGCACTGACACACTGACACACACACACGGCACACCGTGACACACACGCACGCACGCACGCGCGCACACACACACACACACACACACACACACACACACACACCGACACACACACACACACAGGCCGCTGACGCACGCACGCATGCACGCACCGGCGGCACACGGCACACACACACACACACACACACACACACACCGGCACACTGACACACACACCGTGACACACTGCACGCACGCACGCACGCACACACACACACACACACACACACCGTGACACACACACACACACACACACACACACACACACACCGTGACACACACACACACACACACACACACCGTGACACACACACACACACACACACACACACACACACACACACACACACACACACACATCTAAGACTGAGAGAGTGATGAGACTGAGACTGTGCCGGAGGGACGCACGCACATACCTCACACTAGGCACACACAGTAACACGCACACACACACTCACTGGCATAAACACTCTCTCTCTCTCTCTCTCTCTCTCTCTCTCTCTCTCTCAGAGATAAAGAAATATGACTTGAAGTATTGTGTGTTTTTGATCGATAAACAGCTCCTTGGTGCAGACAACATGTGCTGACTGTGTGTGCATTTGTTTAACCAGAAGGTTCTCCTTTTTAATATTCTCACTTTGATTTTGATAATGAAATTGCCGAGGCTACATCAGAAGAATGTCTAACTGATTGTGTACTTGGAAAAGATGTTTATCTTATCTTATGTGGAGATCTGAACAGTAGAACATCAAACATTTCTCAAGATTACCTTGATAATGATGTTTTTGATATACAGTGTAAAAGTGAAACATATTCATCCAAACGTGTCTCTGAAGACAGTCATCTGAATAATTATGGTAAGTTACTTTTGAATGTATGCACTGCTTTAGGTTTATGTGTACTAAAATTAATGCTAAATGTAAGGGCGACCTTCAAGGCCGTTATACATATATATCTGGATGTATAGTGTCACTGATTATTTTATTTTTTTCAAATGATCTCATGTCTCTTGTCTGTGAAACATGTGAATCTGAAAATAGATGAAAGGATAGATTCTGATCACATGCCTGTTGTAGCCAATGTTTATTTTCCCAGTTTCAGTTTCAGTAGCTCAGGGAGGCGTCACTGCGCTCGGACAAATCCATATACGCTACACCACATCTGCCAAGCAGATGCTATACTAACCCTAACCCTAACCCTATTATTTTCCCAATGAGAACGAACTGTGTTGTTGTAAAAGGAGAAATAGTGTTGAAGTTTTAGAAAAGATTGTTTGGAACGAAACAAATGCAAGTGTTTGTAATGCTAATTTATCTGGGGAAGACACATGTACAAGGCCGCGACGTCGCTATCAGTTTGATAGATTTTGATGTCAGTAAATGCTGCTCTAAACATGTTTACTGAATGTATCAAACAATGTGCTGTGTGTATGAAGAAACGTGTTGTTAATCAAAGTGGAAAAGAACGTGAATGGTTTGATCAGGAGTGTAAAGCTGGTAGACGAAAATGTTAGGTTTTTATTAAGAACGTGTAGAAGGACATTAAAGGTTGAAGGTCGACAAAAGTTTCTTATTGTCAGACGTGAATATAAAAAAAATTAAAGAAGAGAAAAAACAACAACAATGTAATGATGAAATGCTGAATAAGGTAGTTAATTCAGTCAGAAATCAAAAATAATTTTGGGATACAGTTCGTAGAGTTTCATTTAAACACAAACAGTCTAAAAGTAACACAGACATTGATGTATGGTTTTATCACTTTAAATCTTAATTGGATTTTTTTTTAAGTAAAAAAAAAAGTAGTTTTACTGAAAATTTACAAGACTAAGAAAATGATGGCTACATGAACCGTCCTACAACGAAAGAAGAAATATTACTAGCCTTAAGAAAACTTCAAGATAAAAAAGGCAGCTGGTCCTAATGGTATAATAAGCGAGTTATTAAAACATGATAATAGTCTAGTAACGGATTTTTTTCTTGAAATTGTTCAATAGGCTTTTTGATTATGGAGAGTTTCTCTTGAATTGGACCGGCTGAATCAGTTATTTTGCCACTTTTCAACTGAGAAAGGTAATACCCAAGATCCCAATAATTATAGAGGAATTTGTCTTCGTGATGTAAGCAGTAAAGTATTTGATTTGGTTATCAATAACAGGTTGCAAGAGTGGAGAGAAGAAAATAACATTACTGGTGAACATCAAGCAGGTTTCAAAAGAGGATATTCTACCATAGATCACATGTTCACATTACTTGCACTCATACAGAAGCAGTTTTCATTTAATCGTAAATGTTATGTAGTGTTCATCGACTTTGAAAAAGCGTTCGATTCTATTAAAAGAAATCTTAGTATGGCCTATGTTGTTTTAAAATGGTATTAAAGGTAAATTTGCACAAATGTATTGAATGTATGTACGATAATGTTAAATCAAGAGTTAGATGTGGGGCGTGATTAACTGACTATATCAACTGTACAGCAGGAGTAAGGCAAGGAGACCCATGCAGCTCACTACTGATTATTTTCTGTCTTTATAAATGAGCTGGCAATAGAGGTTATCAACAATGGTAGGCATGGAGCAACATTTTTAAATGATCCATTTGAATTGTTCATTCTTCTTTTGGCTGATGATGTTATTTTGTTTTCAGAAACTGTTGTTGGATTACAAACTCAGCTGAACAATTTACACAAGGCAGCTTTATCACTTAAATTAAATGGTAACATGCCCAAAAGTAATATGATTGTTTTTCGAAAGGGTGGCTATCTAGGAGCAAGGGAAAGGTGGGTTTATAACGGTATTATAATGCCTGTGGTGAATGTTTACAAATATTTGGGAATTCTTTTTTTCTACTCGTCTTAGTTTCGTAGCAATTGCTTGTAAAGATCTTGCTAGTAAGGCCGAAAAACTTTATTACGTATCATGCAAAAGTTATATGTTCTTAATAATAATTCATCTGAGTTGTTTATAAAACTGTTTGATGCACATGTGCAACCAATTGTGCAGTATGGTTCTCAATTATTGGGGTTGGACAAAGCTGTTGTTCATTGTGAGTCTGTTCATGCATTTGCAATTAAACGAATTTGAGGGGTACATAGGCGAAAACCAAATGATTTAGTGTACGGTGAAATCAATCGATATCCAATATATGTTAACTGTAACTGTGCAATTAGTTGTATTCGCTATTATTTAGGACTATTACAAATGGAAGATTTTAAACTGCCATACAAAGATTACCAAATGTTAAATAAATTGGATAGTAGGGGTAGAACTGATTAATTGGGCATCAAATGTGCGCCTCTGTTTGTTTAAACATGGTTTTGGACATGTGTCAACTCAAGGTGTGAGCTGTGAAAGAGGTTTTATAAATGCTTTTCGACAACGTCTAATAGATTGTAGATGGCAGGAATAGAATCAGCATATTTCTACCAGTGAAAAATTTGAGTTATATAGAACATTTTCTCAGTCTCGCATGTTGTGAAACCATAATTATTTGCTTTTGAATCTTGATAAACATATAAAATATATCACTACGAGGTTTAGACTGGGTATTTCTGATTTGGCTGTGCATCGGTATAGATACAAAAATGTTAGAGAATCTGATTTCATTTGTCCCATGTGTAAACGTTCAAAAGAAGACGACGTTCATTTTGTTGTGAAGTACTGAAAGAAATCGGTCAGAGAAACATTTTATTGACCCAGATTCTATCGACTACCTTGTCTTTTAAAACTGGTTTTATTGTTGTCTTGTACTGACCACTGTGATGTTGTGCGAAATTTGTCTCCGTTTTTCTACAAAGCCTTTAGATATAGGGAACTACTTATTAAAATTTTCTTAATATTCCTGATTAACCTGATATATCCATAGCTGCATTGCTTTAATCTTTATGTCTATATTTGGTATGATTATTGTCTGTTCACATTACCCTTCATGAGGGGCCTAGGACTAAAATGAATAAACAATCTGAATCTGAATCTGAATCTCTCTCTCTCTCTCTCTCTCTCTCTCTCTCTCACACACACACTAATTGTGAAAAGTGTAGGAGGGAGGGAGGGAACGAGGGTGTGTGTGTGGAGGGGAGGGAGTGGGGGAGAGGTGGGGGGGTGGGGGGGAGCGTGTTTTCCACTTGGTGATATGAGCATGTTGCTAAAGTCATTAAACCATTTGAATCTGTGTGTGTGTGTGTGTGTGTGTGTGTGTGTGAGTGTGTGCCGTGGAAGCTGCGATACGTAGACTAGAAATGAGTGTGTGGAGGAGGGGGGTAGAGGAGGTGCAGGGTAATGTGTGTGTGTGTGTGTGTGTGTGTATGTGTGTTGGAGCTCATGTACGTTTATATGTATTTGACTGTGCTTTCATATCTGTGAAACTGCATATTTGGTGCACATCTGTTATGCATGTGTGGGTGTATGTGCGAATGTGTGTCTTCATGTTTTACATTTATTTGTTTATTTATCATCATTGTTGTCTTATTTATTTATTTATTTATTATTATTATTTTATTATTATTATTATTACTACTACCTTTTATATTATAATTATTATTTATTTATTTATGTAAGCTTATCTATTATTTATTCACCTTTTTTTTCTCAAGGCCTGACTAAGCGCGTTGCTGGTCAGGCATCTGCTTGGCAGATGGATTTGTCCGAATGCAGTGACGCCTCCTTGAGCGACTGAAACTGAAACTGATCTCTCTCTCTCTCTCTCTCTCTCTCTCTCTCTCTCTCTCTCTCTCTCTCTCTCAGCGTAGAGTCTCTCTTTCTCAGTTTCTGTCTGTCTGTCTGTCTGTCTGTCTCTCTACGAAATCGGGTCAGTGGCGTCGGTTGGCATAATACTGACGATCTGAAGCGGCAGAGCACGAAGACTGTGTGCACGCACACGGATAATGTTTTCCATTTGGTGATATGTTGATTGCGTCATTAAACCATTTGAGTCTTGAGTATTGATTCTCTCTCTCTCTCTCTCTCTCTCTCTCTCTCTCTCTCTCTCTCTCTCTCTCTCTCTGTCTGTCTGTCTGTCTCTCTGTGTCTCCGAGTCTCTCTCTCTCACACACACACTGGTACACTTTCGGCGGCACCGCCGCCGGGCGTACGCCGGCACCGTGACGCACGCACACACACATACACACGCGCACGCACGCACCTGTTTTTCAGGTCAGTTTTATCCCGGGACAAATATGCATGGATGATGCTTACAACCATAAAAAATTATGGTATTTCCGATGCGGCTGGCTGGGCATTTATGATAGTACTGAAAGAGCACTGAAATGTTTTGCCGCTAAACCCGTGTGCACCCCCACTGAGCGTCCCTTTCCCGGCCCACTGACCCCACTGACCCCATCCTCTCCCTCACACTCACATTAGTCTCAGTTGGGGTTCACATGTGTGACTGACAGTTGGATTTCTTGTCACTGTCAGCTGAGCTCTGTGCTAATAAATACAGCCCATTAATTGAGATTTGACAGACAAAAGAATTTATCAATACGGTCTTCTCGACTGATTCAACGAAAACGAACTAACTGATTGGGGGAAAAGACCATACCACGCGACGTTGACGGTTTTATGTTTTAATTTCAATAATTTGTGAATGAGAACAAAAAAATCCTGGCTTCTCATCTAGAACATTTTCATTGGCATTATCTAGAACTGTTAAAAGACCTCTAGCCAACTGATTTCAGAATTCTATATAACAATGCCTTACAGAAACCACTGAACCACAGAAACCCAATATACGGCTTTGATAATTACCATACACGATGTATATCGGTACCGCGTATTACTTCAGTTTCACCGGTTGATAATTATCATGCACGATATACATCGGTACCGCGTATTACTTCAGTTTCACCGGCTTCAGTCTCGAACTGAGGCCGCAGCATATATGTATCAGTTATCAATCATAGTGGTGAAGCCGAATGAATATAGAACTATATCCATGTTGTCATGGCCGATTGAGTACTCAGTACCTACGACTGACCGGCAAAATGCTCAGAGGCGTGTGCGCGCCATACATATCATTAGTGCACTCAGAAGCACTTACGCCGGCAAGCATGCGCGCGCGCGGCGTCCCTTCATTAAACAACGATAATGATTTCTTCAGTAAAACTCAATTTATTTATTTGATGTTCACGCGTCTTCATGTACGGGTGCGGTTTCGATGTTGACAAGCTCATCCCAAATCCAGGCTATATTCTTGACCCGGTCACCATGCGCATGAATGACCTTATTCGCTTCCGGGAAAACTGTTGTAAACGTGGAAGATAACGATGCCCGAATGAAATGTTACTGTAAGCGCAAGCAGTGTGTGTTTAGAGCTCGTCAGTATTGATGAAACGGGCGATTAGGGTATCAATGAAACAGCATATTTACATTACTCTGAAAACGAAACAACGATTCGACATTGCTCTGCCCCGGAACGTGTATAAAACGACCTTGATCTCTCAAGGTCACGAGGACGCTGCACCCACTGCAAAGGACGGCTGTTACAATCGTCTGCAACCATTGCACCAGGGAAGCGTGAAAACTCGAAGCTCTCGGTTTGAGATAGTCCGGCGCGCTGTTGCAGAGCACATAAGCAGAGCTTAGCTTTCTGAGAAAAGTACGAATATGTCTTTTAAAGTTTATATTACGAGAAAACTGCCAGAGGATGAAGTCTCAGTTTTGAAAAAGAAGAGTGACAAACTCAACATCTCGACATGGGAATCCGAAAACGTGGTACCCAGAGACGAATTGTTAAAGAACGTTGCTGGGGCACATGGCGTTCTCTGTACCATTACCGACAAGATTGACGGAGAATTTTTGGATGCAGCAGGTATGTAAATTTTAGTATTCAGAAGTTAAATTGTTTGTGTGAGTGACTTGTTTGCATTTTCTTTTCCAACGGTTGTGTTTGCCATGTGATAACGATCAGTGTATTATTTTCTGTATGGTTTTTGTTTTTGAAGTAATTATTTTCCATTTGATGTGAAATTAATGGCCATAGAAAATAAGTTGAATTTCACACACTTTACAGTTAGATAATAATAATAATAAGTATTTATATAGGGCTGAATCTTGTGTAGAGACAAATCACAGAATCACAGAAATGTTTGGCTATAGGCTAAAAGACACCATTCAAAGACACCACCCAGTTGTTTCCTTTTTTCCTTTTAGTATTAAAAACAAAACAAAAAAAACCCCAGGCTTTTAGTTTTGTATGATTTAACAATAATTTTGATAAATCAACACGTTCTTTTTATGAAGGCAATAGAAATGAATTATAACCATGTCAGGTCAGTACTGAAAATCTGCACAAATACACATGCACACACAATCCCAACTATGTAGGTGCATGCACACATGCACATACATGTGCAGGCATGTGCACGCACGCATGCACATGCACATGCACACACACACACACAGTGTATAACTGGAGACATTAAAAAAAGGGCATTACGAACACAACTGTCAAAATGTGCACACAGCCATCTAAAATGGTGGCACACAAAATGGGTTTTCAGTCATTCATGCTCATGGGCACACAATGTACACATCACATACATGCCCAATATAGTGGATTCAGGATAAAAGGTGAATAGGGTAATACTACTGAGATGGCTCACATTCCCTTGTTTGAAAAACCACAACTTTGAGAGAACATATATGAAGGGAAGCAATCCTTGATGGTCTATATGCTTTGTTTGTAGCATGTTCCCCCCCCTCTTTTTTCAGGGGTGCTCAGTGAAATTATTGTAAGACAAGATCTATATTTTTGGGGCAGTGAAAATAGAATGCTGAGGTAGTTTTGCTTTAAAAACTGACTCCCCTATTTATAATTTTGCTTGGCTGGGTTCTAGGAGCCTGGAAGTAAGGAATGGTTGAGGTCTTGAACACTTTGAACTTTGACCTTACACAGCACACATTTGCAGTAATATGTTTGTGAAAGACCTATATTTAGTCTGAGTCAGTCACTGAGTCTGTCACACACTGTGTTTATGAGATAATCATCATAATGCAAATGTTTTTAATTAAATTAGATGAGCATAGTCAGCAAGTCATTTATTCCAGTCTTTATTTAAAAAAATATTATTATTGTTTTTTGTTTGTTTTTTAATTGTTTATTTTTGTGTTAGTTTCTTTACAGGTATTAACTATTATTTTCATGAATAATATATATAGTCAGACACAGTCACTGAGTCAGTATTTACAAGACACACATGCAGCCTTTTTTTATAATTTTTTTTTTTATTCATCATTGATCAAATGAATATATTCCGCATTTCAATTATTTCAGTCATTTTTATATTTTACTTGTATATTTTTGTATTTGTTTCTTTCAAGTTATTGTCATTCAGTTTCAATACAATATGTCTGTAGTTCATTTTTTCACCAGAGTGCATTAATGTGCTTTCAGTTTCACTTACACACACACACACACACACACACACACACACACACACACACACACACACACACACACACACATTTAGATATGTTTCTTGTTAGAATACATAGATGTGTTTGTGGCATGTAAGTTTTAACTAAAGTTAATGTGAATATCCTGTTGTATGGTTTGAGTTGCCAATGGCAGTGGTCTTTGCTATTTTAGGCCCTTCAGTTTCAGCTGCCAGGGATCATGTAGCTATGGTCTTTTGTTTTTCCCCACTAGTCTAACACCCTGGCTCAAGTATGATTATTATAATGATGACAATGGTTATAATATAACTCATATAGCACCTGCACTACGTCAGAGACTAAATTTGAAAAGTGCTTTACAGACAGTCATGTGCACAACAGGCTACCTATAACAGTATAAGGGTTGAGCTGACTGACAGTAGCTGCCTTTAGGCGCTCGTCATTCATTTCCTGTGTCATTCAGTCAGGCTTCAAGTGCACACATACATGTCAGCTCTATATGCAAAACTGAGCTTACATTCAATCAAAACATGGAAAACAGGGAGACATTTTATTTTCATAGTATTGTGCAGTGTTTGAAGCTGTTCTGTTTCAGAATATTATTATTAAGGAATACTCGAATAGGCAGTGGCAGTGTGATGGTTATCCTCAAAGAAAAAACTGAATGTAATGTTTTACTTATATTTGTATAATTTCTCTTTTTGCATTGGTTATATCTTGCTTTTATTTGTGTGGTTGACCATTCTGTGTAACTTTTGGTGGGTGTGTCTAGTTGACCGTTCTGTGTAACTTTCGGTGGGTAATAGTACACTCAAGTAATGTGTCTTGAGCTTTATACGTTAGTGTCTTTATGGAAGGCGCAGTGTGAAAAAACTGTTTTTATTATTATTGTTGTTATTATCATTGGGTGTGTTTTTTTGTTGTTTTTTTCCTTCATGATGTTGTTTGTTTATTTTTATTTCTGAAGGTTTCTTTTTCAGGATCCCAACTGAAGGTGATCTCAACGGTGTCATCGGGCATGACTCACATTGACCTGGCCGAGTGCAAGAAGCGCAATGTGCAAGTGTACAACACCCCGGACATGGCGTCGGACAGCGCTGCTGAGTTTGCCGTCACTATGGTTTTGCTTGTGGCCAGGAGATCGCTGGACGGTGAGATCCGGGGGTCATGTCTTATTGAAATGATGCCATCCTGTTCACTGCTCCTCTGGCAACAAAGGAGTTGCCCCTGGCAAATTTATATGGAAAAATCAACCTTGATTGGAAAACAAATACACTTGCAGGCAGAAAAAAACAGAGGTGCTCTCACTGTAGCAGCACACTCTCTTTGAAGAGAGCTGCTTGAATTTCACTGAGTAATCTGTTGTTACAAAAGTGTGATGCAGTATAATACAAGAGTACTACTGATGATAGATATTTTATTCATATGCTGATACAGTGCTTAGTCTTGTGTGGAGTCAGATCAAAGCGCTTTTACACCAGACATTTGCATGTATGGGTAACTGTGAATGAAACATTGAAAGGGATGTAAAAGAGAAAATTTCTGCTACTGAATTGAAAAGGATCAGTTGTGAACAAATATAAACATTCAGGCAACTAACTGGGAAGAGCCTAATAATTTTTTTCTGGATCCAGAACTTCAGTGGAATAAATCACCATTGATTTGGAACTATGGTTTAATCTGGAAGACTTACAACCTGTCATTGGTATGACTGTAAAGTATTACTAGAGAAAACAAGTTTGCTAAAGTTTAGACCTTGACACACACAGTAAACACACACTCTCACACTTATTTGCCTTCACCTCTACACTCCATCTCACTCTCTATGATCGGCTTCGGATCCACTCTGTTTACGCATACCCAGATTCAAACACTCGACTGTTGGCTGCTGTTCTTTCTCTGTCTCTGGACCTTGTAATTGGAATGAACTTCCTCTTTTACTTCGTCAGGTCTCCACACTCAGCTCTTTCAAGTCTGGCCTTAATCCTTTGAGCCCTGACCACCGCTTTACTGGTGGTAAAGAAAAATGACATAATGCCTAGCCACCGGTTGAGCGGTGCGTAAACACTTGTGTCGTGTTTTGCTATTGGTTGACTTATATTGAAGAGCTAATCAGAAAAACCGTAATATTCTGACGTCAGCGAACATAGTACCAACATGGCCGCGCCTGTTTACTGTGTTTTGTGCATGTGGTTTGGATAAAAAAGATCGATTTCAGTATGTCAACCAATAGCAAAACACGACACAAGTGTTTATGCACCGCTCAACCGATGGCTAGGCATTATGTCATTTTTCTCTACCACCGGTAAAGCGGTGGTCAGGGCACTCTTTTTATATCTGCCGTGACACATTAAATAACAATTATTTGCAAAGTTTGGCTCAGGAGCTCAGGCAGAAGGGTTAAAATTGCTCAGGAACTCAGGGCTCAAAGGGTTAAAACCCACCTCTTCCCAAAATAGCCTCCCTTCCCTGCCCCTTCCTTGTCTTCAGTTTTTTCCAGTTTTAGAGCTATGCATGCGTTTGAATGACTGGTGCGAAAGTGCTTTGATTTGTCTCTGCACAAGATTCAGCACTATATAAATAAATATGATAAGTATGAACACATTGACGCCTTCTCAAGGAACTGATACTGTGCTGTGGTGATTGCAGGCATGGATGCGGTGGTGCGGGGTGAGTGGGGCCTGTGGAAACCCATGTGGATCTGTGGCTTTGAGATGGGCGGCAGGACCCTGGGCATAGTTGGCTTTGGACGGGTTGGCTTTGGCGTCGCCCGTCGCCTGAAACCGTTCAACATCAAGGAGATCATCTACTATGACGTGTGTGAGAAGGAGTTTGGGTCCAGCATCGGGGCTAAACGAGTGCAGAAACTTGATGACCTCCTCACCCAGTCCGACATCGTGTGCATCTGCTGTGCTGCTACCCCCTCCACCATCAAATGTAAGTGTGGATGACGGCTGGGAAGGAGAAGTATGGGGTTGGGGGGGGTGTTCATGGGGGGTATGTGGGAGGGAAGGCTTTGTGAGGGTAGCCTCATGCCTAGGAAGTGAGATTCCTGGTCTGTGGTGTGAGTCCGGCACAAGCACGAGTCATGTTTCTTTCCTCCACCACCCCCTCTCCATTAGACCTTGAGTGGTGGTTTGATGTTAGTCTTTCAATGCGATAATAAGCTGAGGAACTCTGTGTGTGTGTGTGTGTGTGGCTGTAGCATGCATTAAATAGATGCTAAAAGGCATGACAAGAACAACTTTGTCTATGATGAAAATATGTGTAAAAATCCAGTTGGACAGGTAAATGACTGGTTGTCTATGATGAAAATATGTGTAAAAATCCAGTTAGACAGGTAAATAACTGGTTGTGAAGTACCATTAGTTTAGAGAAATGTATTGATATCTACATTCAGTGACACCACATGGATGTTGAAGGTGCTTATGTTGCCAGCATGAAATGTCCAGCATGTTAGGCCATTGGCTTTAGTAGTGGCTTTAGAAGTTTTGAAAGGATCAATATAAACAGTGGAGATTTAACTTTGCTTATCAGTGGCTTAGTAGAAGTGAAAGTTAATGTCCATAGCCCTAGTTTTAGCATTTTGGAACTGATAAATGTGTAGAGCTGAGATTTTATTGCTCTTACAGACAGCTTTGGGAGTATATGTGTGAGGCCATGTACATTATAGTAAATGTACAGGTTTGTTGTTGTTGCTGCCTTGAATGACACTGTTTTGTTTCACCTTCAGCATCTTTGGAAGATACAGTCACGACTGTAAACAGTGTTACAGAAGATATGAAACCAAAAGGTACTGTCATGATTGTAAACAACAGTTACACACCTGCAGCCGTTTGCATGAGCAGCTGCTACATATTGCAGCTATGATCCATTCCCAGATGACAGCTATCCTTGCTGCTAACTGTCATAACAAGGCGCATGCATGAGACCAACATTGAGATGAAGGTAGCTTGCAGCCGGTCTCTACAAATTGGTGACACAGCAGGGAATCCCTTCATGAGGATGCTGGGGATCTCAGTGTTATGAATAGTATCTGTCGTCTTTAAATTCTGTGTAAAAAGTGTACTCTTTTCTATCGCTCTCTGGCTGTTTCCTTTTCTTTCTTTCTGTCTCTTCCTTTCTCATCATCTGCCTTGATGGTTTATATTGGTGTTGTTTTTTCCAGAATATTGTCTTTTTTTTGTCTTTTTTTTTTTAGGGGTCTTTTTCTGTACTTAATGATTGGGTATTCTTACCGCGTTTCATTTTTTTTATATGTGCACCTAGGAAGTATGAGTACCTGCTCTAGCAGTGCGTTCAGTGCAGTCTCCACTCCGCTGTTAATAAAAACTCCAGTCCATATTCAGTGTTCATAAGTTTTAGACAGAAGGAGGAGACAGTGTGGCTTCTTCTCCAGCTATCAGAATGCTGTCTTCACACACATGCTCACGATGTAATACACATGCACTCGCTTTGTAACACACACATGCTCACACATAATACACATGCATTAGCCGGAGGTATAGTCACAGGCATACAACACTCCATAGGCACACAACATGAAATCCCCTTTCTTCCTTAAAAATAAAAACCTAAAAAAATGAAGTGTAAAGTGACTAATTTAAGACCTTCCACAGATAAGACTCAACCACTAACAATTATTCCAGACAACAGAAGACACTTGAAACCTATCTCATACAAGCATCTGAAACTCAAAGCAAAATTTCTCACACACAGATGTACTTCAAAATTTGAAAGCACAAATATGAAATAATGAAAAGTATTAACTCTGAACCTTGCCCTTTCTTTCATTTTTTGTTAGATATTTATTTGTATTGCATTGTATTGCTCTTTTTTTTTTGTCACAACAGATTTCTCTTTGTGAAATTCAGGCTGCTCTGGCCCCGGGAGAGCGTGTCGCTACACTGAGAGCGCTACCCATTTTAAAATACTTTTTCCTGTGTGCAGTTATAATTGTTTTTCCTATCAAAGTGGATTTTTCTACATAATTTTGCTAGGGACAATTTTGTTGCCATGGGTTCTTTTATGTGCGCTAAGTGCATGCTGCACACAGGACCTCGGTTTATCATCTCATCCGAATGACTAGCGTCCAGACCACCACTCAAAGTCTGGTGCAGGGGGAGAAAATATCAGCGACTGAGCCCTGATTTGAACCAGCGCGCTCAGATTCTCTCGTTTCCTGGGTGGACGCATTACCCCTGGTCATCACTCCACATACATACATACATGTACTGGACTAACATAAAGCTAACATTGTGTTCTCATGGCTGGAATAATATATCCAAAATTAACACCGTCTCAACTGAATTACCAGTATTTACCGGAACTGTGATAAACAACCCCACAACACATGCCAAGTCAAAACACTATGAAACGGCACAAATTGAAATACGTTTGAATAAGTACAACCTTGAAAACGATACATGTCATTCCAGCATCCACATGTTCATATTTTTTATCTACATATCTGTTTTGTCACAGGCTTCAGTGTTTTTTGCCCACGTATAATTCCAACATTGAAGTCTTTGAGACTGCCTGGTGTTTTGACTTTTTCGAGTGATGTTTTGACTTTTTCGAGTATATGAACTCAAGTGGCTAACACTTCTTTTTCTGTTTGATAATGTCTTTGCTCAGTATAAGTGAGGTGGTGGCACGCATAGTAGATCGGTCCATCACCACGTTATAAGTTTAAATCAAAAGTGCACCCAAACCAACTTTACATGCATCAGCAGTGATTCCTGTCTGTGCTTTCAGATCAAATATGCTTGTTCAGTTGCTTTCGCAGGGTCATCTTTCAATGTTCTGAAAAACACTTTTTCCTGTTCCTGCCCCCTCTTGAATGCAGTGCCTTTTCTCGTCAGGTTTTTACAGTGCTTCTGACTTTGTCAGGAGTTTGGGAATAAATTGCATACTGAAATTGACAAGTCCAAGAAAGCTTCTGGCCACAGACGTTGATTTAGGTCTTTCAGCATTTTGACTGCTTTGACCTTTGTGGATGACAGGTCTTTTCTTTTATCAGATAAGAGAAATCCCAGGAACTGAAGTTAGTTCATTCTGTACACACACTTTTTTTTGTTCATTGTCAGTCCATTTTCTTTCAGTGTTGTCAGCACTTTATCCAGTCTTCTGATATGTTCTTGTACAGTCAGCACAGATGATTATGTCATCTGTCGTGTTTCTACTGCCTGGGCAATCCTGCTGCATTTGTTGCGCAGAAGTTTAACCAAACATCAGTCTTTTGCACCAGCACAGCTCAGTGTGTGTGGCGAAAGTTGTGATTGGGCGAGAAGCCTAATGGAGTTCCAGCTGATGAAAACCCATATTGATATCTAATTTTGAGAATACTTTGCTTCCATTCATCTCTAAAAGTGTTTCTTCAATTGTGGAATTGGAAGACGATCGCATTCTAGTCTCATTTGTTTGTTGCATGTCTATGCAGAGTCTACAGTTACCGTTAGGTTTCAGAACTACCACAATTGGATTCAGGAATGAAGTTGGACTGTCAGCTCGTTCATTAATGTCTGCCACTTCAAACTCCACAATTTTCTTCTCAGTGTTCGGTCTCAGACTGAATGGAGTGGGTCTTGTGCTTTCTGAACAACTGGTTTTGCTTCTTTTCATGAAGCTTGACTTGTTTGTTTTTCAGTTTCCCCAGCCCTTTGTACAAAAGTCTGTATTTTGATTTCTTTTTTAGTTTTTCTGTCACAGAACAAGCATGTATTTCCTTCTTCAGTCCTACCCTGAGCACATTGAGCTTTTCTGCACTTTTCCCAGGCAGTGTGACAGCTTTCTTTTTAATAGCACCTGTTTTTATTTTGTTCCTTTTCTAAGGTACTATGTACAGATAATGGCTTGTCTTTACCACAAGCAAAGAGTTTTCTGTTACTTGTTTACTGTGATGTCCATTTGACTTGCTTTCTCTTCAGCATTTCCTATGTCTGTCTGTCCATAATGTTGCTGCAAGCTCCAGCATCCATCACAGCTGACAGATGGACATCACCTACAATTAGATAAACACAAATTACAGACTGGTTGAGTGCCGTGTGAAGCGCTGAATGCATAGTCACCATCATTCACACCAGTATGATTTTCAACACATACCTCAATTTTTGAACATATTTTCGACACATATATATGTGTGTGCATCAACATGCATATCATCATCAATGTCGTCATTTGCATCAACATGCACATCATCATCAGTGTCTTCTGCATCAACATGCGCATCATCAATGTCTTGAATGTCAAGCCTGGAACTTTACAAAACTAGTGCTCTTTTCTGCCTGCCCTTGAGCCTTCCCCTTGCCACCAGATTATATATCTGAATCCTTGTTTCCACCGTTTACAAGTTGACACCTGCTGGGGATTTTTTTGTTGTTGTTGTATGTCTGTATTTTATATAGTTTTGTGTACTATTGTTGTTGTTTTTTTGTGTGTTTTTTTTGCGTGTGTTCAGATTTTGTTTTTTTTTAATCCCCTGGCAAGATATTGTCAGAGTTCAGTATCAAAAGAATGTATTAGCTTACTTCATGCAGATGAACGTGACTGCACTTGTACTTAATTTTCTTTTCCAGATTTCTTTCTTTTAAGGTTTTAGTGGATCAGTATTGACTGGTTTCATATTGCATTATGTGGTTGGCTGGATAATCAGTGACACTGAAAATGACTGGAGCGCACCTTCAGTTCATGGAAAAGTGCCAAACTGTGGCACACTGGCTGTGTATGCAATATGTGTTTACCAGACTGAATTGTCAGATAACACAATTCACAAGTATGCCCAAACTGAAACTTGAACCTTATTGGATATCGATGAATTGATGTTTCTGTTTCTTTTCTGAAAGGTCTGCTTTGTTACTTTCATTATTTGCGTATCTTTTTATATATATATATTTTAATCTTTGCAGCTGGTTGTATTATTATCAGCCAGTGAGTAATGTATTTAATGATAAGTTCAAATATTGAAAGTGAAAATGAAGAGAGTTCCGGTTTTACCTCCGACGTCGGCAGGTACCTTTCTTAATAGTATTTAAATATCGTGTTTTATTCAAGTGTTAGAAGTGACATCCTGTTGGGAAAATCATCGCCTGCAGTCTGTGTGGATCTGGTGTATCACCTGTGTTCGTATTTTGTGGTGCAAGTGTGTTCAGTGTGAGGAGCCCGCGGGTTAGTGCTGTCAGTGGTGTATACCAGGCCCAGCCACGTGTTCCGCCATGGCGGTGGACACGGAGTGCGGGCCGGTGTTCGTCACGGCGAGAGCCCTGCCGAGCTTCAATGGCATGCCTGACACTATAGACTTATGTATAGCAGCAGAAAGAGTCACGGGTAGAGGCACCATCAGAGGTGCTCAACGCATTAGAGGTTTGTGGCGCCTTTACCCGCAACAAAAACAATTCAGAGACAAACTGCTGATAGAGGGCATTGAATTAAGTGGAATACACATAAATTTGTTGGACAAGAACCCTTTTGCCTTCAGTGACAGTGACGGCGAGGAAAAACCAGCCACCAAAGTCTGGATTTCAGACATCCCACTGCATTGTGGAAACAAAGACATTGAAACGGCGCTGAAAAAGATAGGCTCAGAAATTCGATCGCCTATAAAGAACGAACTCGCAAGAGACAAAAGCGGGCAATTGACAAAATGGGAAACGGGGAGGAGATTTGTGATTATCTCCACCCCAAAAGAACCTCTACCCCCCAAAATAAAAGTTGGCATCTTCCATGCCGGAATATACCATAAAGAACAAAAGCAGGGACAACAGAAAAAGTGTAATAAATGTTTAACAGTGGGACACGTTGCGGCAGAATGTCCCAACCAAGTTGTGTGTATCTCATGTGGTGTTGAAGGGCACAAGAGGGGGGATCCTGTGTGCAAACCACCACCCCACTCCCACTCCCAGGCAAACACACAACACACCACAGAGAGGTGTGCTCAACCAAGCAGTGTGCAGGAAGAGAGTGAGAACGATGCTGCCACACATGAGCCCTCGCCTGCCGCGAGCAGGAGAGCAGTGCCAGAGGAAAGGAACAACACGCAGCGCTCACGCTCACACAGCACAACAAAGAGAAGACGCAGCCAGTCTTCGGAGGAGGAGAGGAGTAATCTTCGCCGCTCGCGGATTGAGGATTTCTTCTCGCAGAAACTAAAGGAAACGGGAGACAGCAATGAAAGAACGGAGCCACCAGCAGCAAACAGCGCCATGGGTGATACCTGATATCACCGGTGTTCTCTCCATGTCTTCCCCCACCACGACCCCGGCTATGTTTTACGGACTTTATGATTGAATGAACAACGATTTTTGATGTGATGTTACCACTTCAATGGCTAACGAAATTAGCATCGGAACTTTGAACGTTAGAGGGCTCCGAAATAAGCTAAAAAGAATGGCCTTGTTCAAATACTTGAGAGAAAGGAAATTAGATATAATCTGCCTACAAGAGACATATATTACAGAAGATTTAGCTTCCCAAATTAAAAGAGAGTGGCATGGAGATATTTTTTACAGTGTAGGAACAACAAAAAGTAATGGTCTCCTTACTCTTATAAGTAAAAAGCTACATTATGATAATATGGACCTAAAACATTCCACCAGCAGAATATTAAGTCTTCAAGTTAGTATGAAAGATAAACTACACACAATTATCAACTGCTATGCACCAAATACCACGGCAGAGAAAGTAGCCTTTATTACACAGCTCACAGCAGTGCTACAGGATAGTGAATCAGATCATATATGGGTAAACGGTGATTTCAACATTGCTCTGAACGAAATTGATAATATATCAGGATTACAACATGCTGAAAGAGAAATTCAGTCGCTCACGGAAATGGTAGCCAGTTTAGACCTGCATGATGCATGGCGATCCCAACACCCAGACACAGTGGCTTACACGTGGTCACGACCCAACCCTTTCACTGCCAGAAGAATAGATTATATCTTTTGTGATGCCATTGCTAAGACGAAAATCAAAGAGGCGAATATTGAAACGTTCCCACAATCAGACCATAGACTTGTTACAGTCACCGTAAAGCTAAATAACTTCCAAAGAGGAACGGGGTACTGGAAATTCAACTCAACACTTTTGAATGATAAAGGCTTCACAGATCAGATAAATAATACAATTGATGAACATTTCAATGAATATTATAACAACGATCCAGAAACCGCATGGGAAATGCTGAAAGTTAGAATAAAGTCTTTCTGTATACAATATGCTATCGGCAAATGCAAGGAAAAAAAAGACCCAAATGAAAAGTTAAAGCAACTAACAGAACTAGAAAACACTCTAAGTGGGGATCCACAAAATAAAATGATACAACAGCGAATACAGCAAAAGAAAAGAGAGATTGAAATGCAGGAAATGCACCGAGCAAGGGGAGCCCAAGTTAGGTCACGAATGAAATGGATTGAGGAAGGAGAAAAAAATACAAAATACTTCCTTAATATGGAAAGAAACCGGGGAACAACAAATATAATATCGTCACTGAAACTTGATAATCGAACTACGGAAAATCCATCAGAAATTATAAACGAAATTAAATGTTTTTACCAAAACCTATACAAAGAAAAGAAGGGCAGATCGCAAAACCGAAGTTTGACACAACATTTCCTCAGAAACGAGTCATTTCCAACTCTTTCTCATGACGAACGAGAACTGTGCGATGTAGATTTGTCTATAGAAGAATTCACACAGGCCCTCCAGACTCTAAATAAAGACTCTGCCCCAGGCATTGATGGATTAACCCCTTCGTTCTACCTACACTTTTGGGAAAGACTAAAAATGCCTTACTTCAATTGCATTTTTTCATCTGTCCAAAATGGACGACTTCCTTATTCGTTAAAGAAGGGCGTGATTACACTATTACATAAAGGTCAAAATCTGGACAAGAATAACTTAAGTAATTATAGACCGATTACATTGACGAACACAGATTATAAGATTTACACAAAAGCTCTCGCTAAACGTCTGCAAAAGGTAATAAAGCAGATAATAAATGACGATCAGGTAGGTTTTATAAAAGGCAGAAATATAACTTCTCATCTAAGGCTTATTGATGATCTTACTTCATATATAGATAAAACAAATCAGGCTGGTGCACTAGTAGCGCTAGATTTTTCCAAGGCCTTCGATACTCTATCCAAAAAATGTATCACGGAGGCACTCAGCATCTTCAATTTCGGCCCAAAATTTATACATTTCATCACAACCGCGATGAGTCAATCAGAGAGTTGCATCCATAATGGAGGTTGGCTATCTGAATGGTTTCCTGCGGAACGAGGAATAAGACAAGGTTGTCCACTGAGCCCTATGCTTTTTATAATTGCTGTTGAGATCCTTGCAATTAAAATCCGGAATAACCAGGATATAAAAGGAATCTCTGTTCGAAGTGGTTCCATCAAAGCAACAACAAAAGTCAAACAATTCGCAGATGATACAACATTAACAATGAAAAACGAAAGAGACATTAAACTAGCGATCCAAATTGTCGAACAGTTTGAAGAATTCTCTGGTCTAAAATTGAATAAGCTAAAATCGAAAGGTATATGGCTTGGTACAAAGAAAAATGAAAGCGGGAAGGTTGACGAAATCCCAATGATAAACGGAAAACTGAAAATCTTGGGAGTCTACTTTTCGGCCTCTATAGAGGCATCGCTAATCAAAGAAAACTGGTCAGAAAAAATCGAAAACATCCTGAGGATAATAAAGACATGGGAACGCAGGAATCCTTCACTATATGGTAAAATAATACTGGCAAAAACCCTGCTTCTGTCACAGCTCTCATATATCTTGCAAGCGTTGGCTATACCTAAAATAACTCTAAATTACATCAACAGTATCGTATACAGATTCCTATGGAAACGCAAATACAACAATAAAAAGGCTTTCGAAAAGATAAAGAGAAGCGTGCTTAATCTAAAATTAGAAGAAGGTGGCTTGAATATGATAAACGTGGAACACCAACAAAGGATGTTTCTTGCAAAATGGGCATCCAAATTTGTAGCAGAAGATAGAGACAGGTCTTTTTGGACACTATTAGCTAAAGAACAAATGTCTCCCTTCACGAACATTCATTGCACGTTCAACGCAAACATCGCCCCAAATGAAATACAAGGCTTAGATAAGATGAATTCGGTATTTTGGAAAGAAGTCCTAAAAGCTACTACAGCTTTGAATACAGAACGACAAATAGAAAATACGCGGACCGAACCAATTTGGAACAACAAAAACGTTAAATACAAAGGGAAAACTATTTTTTTCGCCAGATGGGCAAAAGCCGGTATAAACTACCTACAAGATTTGTGGACTACTGGAAATCTAATGACGTACGAACAGATAAAAGACATAGTTGGTTCTCACGCTGGCCTTGTGTTGGAGTACAATGCCCTGATCAATGCTATACCAAATGAGTGGAAAGCTGAAATGAACAGAGACCCTACACAACACACAGTTGGACACGAAATCAACACAGACAGAGGGTTCCTGAGTACATTACATAACAAAACGATCAGAGAAATAATAAACAAAAAACAAAACCATGACATATGCGCAAGTCAGTTCTGGAAACGAAAGCTAGATATAAATATAAACGATTACTTTACCACAGCTCGTGACTGTACGAAAGAATCAAGACTGAGGCTGCTTCATTTTAAGTTCATTCATAATATTTACCCAACCAACATTATGTTGCATAAAATGGGGGTAGCAAATTCAAACAAATGCATGTGGTGTCAAGAGGTTGACTTCATTGAACACTCCTTTTATCACTGTCAGAAATTGTCATCTTTTTGGAAAATGGTACAACAATATATCTTGACACATTTTGAGCAGCACATCAATATTAGTGAAAAAGTCGCTCTTTTTGGACTTCCCAGCTCTTTTAAACTGAAAACAAATCTCAGAAACCAAATCAATCAGGTCCTGCTAATAGCACGACTAACGATCTCCAAGTTCAAATATGGAAAATGTAAACACTTAGAACTAATATTTGATACTGAGATAAACATGAGAGTGAACACCAGGGATCGATTTTAAAAAGGCATTGGAAAATATTGAAATATTGGGAAAATTACAACCAAGTGAAAGAGAGAGGGAGAAAGAGAGAGAGAGAGAGAGAGAGAGGTGCATGCTACATTGCTTTGCATGTCAGCAAGAGATGCCTATGTGACTGTTGTATTCATGTTCTATATATGTATGTGTAAGTATGTATGTATATATATATATATATATATATATATATATATATATGGAGAGAGAGAGAGAGAGAGAGAGAGAGAGAGAGATTTATATATGTATGTATGTATCTAAGGAAATAAAGTAGATTTAGGGACCAAAAGGGAAAAATGATGACGAGCAAAAATAGGATCACACACACACACACACACACACACACAAACGCGCGCACTCACCCCACACATTAACACGCACGACTTTACACGTGTATGCTCATTCCCATACTAATGACAATACATGAAGGACCAGACACCCCCCTGGCCTGCCACCAAACGTGAAGAAAACAAAGAAGAGGAGATGGACGGGAAATGCAGTACGATGAAAAGAGGACACCGGGCAACAACCAGTGGAAGAACCAGATGAAGAAGATAAAATGTATCAGCAGGATGGAAGAATAAGCCCAGGACAACAACAACTAAACAAGCTGCAGCTCTGAAGATGAAGTCAGAGGATACAAGGCGACGAACCCGAAGGGCAAGAGACAATGACAGAAAACACGAGAAGAGAACCCACAGACATACAGAAACATACAATAGCGAACAGCCAACTCTGAACCATTAATTAACAGACAAAAATGGACATAACCAAATACAAAGTACATTACAGACACAACACAATAAGGATGGTCTCAGTATAGACCAGTCATCCCTGATGACGGAAATGTCTGATTTCCCTATAAAAAAAAAAAAAAAAAAAAAAAAGTGAAAATGAATCAGGTCGGTAGCTTATCTGTCTTGAAAGCCTCTTGCAAAGAACTGTGTACTCCACTTCTATACACTGTTATTACACTGGCTTCCAGTATGTGAGAGAATAAACTTCAAAATAGTTTGGATGAATGTTTTAGTTCATTGACTGGCTTTGCGTCATCTTACTTTTCAGACCCATGTACCCATGGGTACCTGACTTCAGTTGGGGAAGTTTAGAACGGTGGAAGGAGAGGATTCTGCTCCACCATCCTATGTCAGGCCCTAGACATGGTGGATAGAAGTTGACTGCCCCGATGGCTGTAACAGGCTATGGGACATTTCACCTTTCACCATGCATTTCATGAAAATAAAGCTTGCCTTTGATAGTGGGGACAGAGGAGTGCAGCCAACATCACTCTGTTCAGGAAGCAGCTTTCCACGTCATGTACCTGGGCTGTTGACGGCTGCCAGCAGGCATTTTATGCATGCTACGGTTGGGACATTTACCTGACTGTGGGTAAAGCTCTGGGCACAGTAGGAGACCAGCTTGCCATGCATGCTGTTCCTTAGCAGTGTATGTCTTTGGACCATTCAGACCTATTGTACAAGACTCTTGAGACATGGAGCTGATGGAAGGTGTATTGCCATCAGCAATGTAGCTTTGAAATATTTGTTTTATCTGTGGCAAAAAAATTGTTTACCTTATATTGTGGTAGAAACTGCAGAGACCCTGGCACTGACACAACCGATAACCTGGAGGAATCTGTTGAACACTTCTGTGTGGCGCCCCAATAACTCTTAACAGAGTTGAGGGAGAAGGAGAAGAGATGATTCCATTTGCCTTGAAATGGGTTGTAATCCATCTAGGCCCGGTTTGAATGTAAACAAAAGTCTTAGGATTATTGTAACCAGATTGTGAGCACTGACACTGCTGTTTATTAGTACCCAGAGTAGTGACTGTGAACCATGCGGCAGCTGACTGCAAGCCCTGAGGTTGTTCCAACATAAAAGTCATATCTTGGAGTCTGACGTTTGGCACATGAGACAGTTACAGGCTTTTGAAAAAAAGCATGGCTGAAATCTCCCTGCCCTTTGACGTCTGTGTCCGTTCCCAGGTTGCTCCGTGAACCCACAGCACCCATGTGTGTACATCGTGTGTTGTCTTTATTTTGCATTGTCTGAGAGCATGCTGGTTTGCTTGGGGGAATGCCTTTTCCCTCTGCAAGTCCCAAAAGCTTGCTTATATGCCTTTTAAGTTTTATTTTTTAGTAGTGTTTGAGTGTGTAAGTCTTTTACCACAGTATTGTTTCTTTCAGGTTCACACAAATAGAGTATGGAAGTCTTTTGGCTTATTGTTTCCTTAAAGTTTCACACAGACTGTTTTCATTCTGTCGGAAAAGCTGTTTGATACTCAGTGCTTTAATTATAAATAATAATAATAATGGTATTAAAATAGCGCTGAATCTTGTGCAGAGACAAATCAAAGCACTTTCGCACCAGTCATTCACACGCATGCATAACTCTAAAACTGTAGAAACTAAAGACAAGGAAGGGCAGGCAAGGGAGGCTATTTTGGGAAGAGGTGGGTTTTAAGGCCAGACTTGAAAGAGCTGAGTGTGGAGACTTGACGAAGCGAAAGAGGAAGTTCATTCCAATCGCAAGGTCCAGAGACAGAGAAAGAATGGCGGCCAACAGTCGAGTGTTTGAATCTGGGTATGTGTAAACAGAGTGAATCCGAAGCCGATCGTTTTGAGCGAGATGGAGTGTAGAGGTGAAGGCAGCCGCAGAGATAGGAAGGGGCAGTTTTGTGAATGCATCTATAACATAGAGTGCTGATCTTGTACTTTGTTTGGTGTGAGACAGGGAGCCAGTGGAGATGTTACAAAAGATGAGTGATGTGCTCAGATCTTTTCTTTCTGAGGACGAGTTGGGCAGCAGAGTTTTGTATGCGCTGAAGGGACTGAATTGATGAAGCAGGCAAACCAGACAATAGAGAGTTACAGTAGTCAAGGCGAGAAAGAATGAGAGAAATGACAAGTCTAGATGTTGCGTCAGTGGATAGATACGAGGGTCATTCAATAAATAAGGTGAATTTTTTGGTATAAGGTCATATTAAGGACTTCTAATACAGATAGAAGCTTACTTTTTTTTTTCAACGTAGTCTCCCAGCACTGTCACACACTTTTCCCATCTGTGCACAAGCTTCCATATTCCCTCAGCGTAAAAATCTTTGGACTGATGTCTCAGCCAGTCGCTCACAACACTTTTGACTTCATCGTCACTTTCAAACTTCGTGCCTCTCATCATGGACAATTTTGTGTGCTGTCCCAACAGATAAGCTCAAAGTCCTTGCAGTGTCATCCACTGTCACCCTTCTGTCAGGCTGAATGAGGTCATTGACTGATTTGATCACCTCAGGAGACCTCACTTCTGTAGGCCTTCCAGGCCTGTCTTCATCCTCAACACTGCTCCGTCCTTCTTTAAACAATTTAGCCCACTTGTAGACATTTTTTCGGCTGAAACATGTGACACCATACAAAGCTGACATCCTCCTATGAATTTCAACTGGTTTGCACCCTTGGTCGGCCATCTTTGTTAATCGCCAAAACTCTCAAAGTTTTTTTTAATCTGCAAAACAAAATAAATCCATGTGAAAAAGAAGTAAAACAAAAAAAAAAGAAAAAAAAAGTAAGCTTCTATCTGTATTAGAAGTCTTTATACCGAAAAATTCACCTTATTTATTGAATGACCCTCGTATTTCCGGACGGCACTGATGCGCCGCAGTTGACAGTAGCAGGACTGACATGTCTGACTGATAAATTTTTGCATGGACAGTGTATTGTCAAGGATAACACCGAGGTTTCTGACTGACGTGGAAAGAGGGATGGATGTACTGCCAAGTGATTGTGTCAATTGTGATGGAAGACAATTTTTGTTTAGTTCCTATGATCATTGCTTCAGTTTTGTCTGCGTTCAATTGTAACTTATTTCGAGTCATCCAGTTTTGAATGTCCAGGAAGCAGTTGGATGTTTCTTGCTAGAGCGACAACAATTTTTCAGGGGTATCACTCTTCTGGAGTTGAGTGTCATCAGCATAAGAATGATGACATATTATGGCGGTTGATAATTTCAGCGAGAGGAGCAGTGTACAGTGTGAAGAGCACTGGGCCTAAAACAGATCCCTGTGGGACTCCATGTTCGATTTTAACAGGTTCAGATTGGAAATGATCAACAATGACAGACTGGAATCGATCAGTGAGATAAGATTTGAACCAGTGGGAGGTAGACTAAAAAAAATCTTGGTAAAAGTCGACTTACTTGGTATAAAAGAGGCGACGTATCGAGCCACAAGCTCTTCTTCAGGCAAATGAAATGAGTGAGTGACAGACAGAAAGGTACAGACAGAGAGGGAGAGAGAATAAAGTTCAGGAAAGGAAAGTGATGAGAAGTCACAGGAAATGACACAAAGCAGGGTGAGTAGAACTGTCAGTGTGAATGTATGAGGGAAAGAAAGGGTTCTGAAAGGGAAGGGTGAGGGAAGATGGGCAGGGGGTGAGAGGGCAGGAGTGGGGGAAGGGGGTGGAAGAGACTGTTGGTGTTAGGGACATATTAACAAGGAAGTAAAATAATAAGTGAAAAAAAGATTTTTGAACCAGTTTAGAACAGTGCCGTTGATACCAAATGTAAAATGAAGATGGGGAAAGGAGGATTGAATGGTCTATCATGTCAAAGGCAGCTGACAAGTTGAGAAGAGTAAGAAGGGAAATTTTCCCTTCTTGGAGTCGGACGCTATCAGTAGATTGTTCAGAATGTGGAGGAGAGTGGTTTCGGTGCTGTGGTCAGCGCGATAGGCAGACTGAAATGGGTGGATGAGATTGTTGAAACAAAGGTGGTTGTTGAGCTGCTTGAGGACAGCTTTTTCAAGAAGTTTGGACATGAATGGAAGATTAGAAACTGGTCGATAGTTTTTCAAAATTAACCCTGCAGGCAGTAGGATTTGAGTTAAGGGTTTTGTCACTAAAAGTGAACGGAGTTGATGATGACTGGTGGACCACTGAAATCAGTTTGGCTGTATAGAGTAGCTTCCCATTGCTGCTGTCCACACTTTGAGGTTGGAAAGTATGTGCTTGTTTCACTGAGGTGAATGTGCCTTTTTTCCATGAGGGGTGGAAAAAAATCTGTTTTAACAGATTTTCACTTGAGTTGTATTCTGTTGAGACAATTAACTAAGGTTCCTTTTCTTATCCTTTTTATTATTCAAATAGTTTTTTCTTTTGTATTTGTGCATGTCATTGATAATTGTGAAAATCCATAGCAGCAAGAACATTGTCCCTGACAAAAAATAAGCACTTTCACATGTTAACAACAGATACTGTTATCTTCACACACACACACACACACACACAACACACACACACACACACACACACACACACACACACACAGAGTGTGTGTATGCTTTGAGTTGTATTGTTTTAGGAAGCTGTTGTGTGTTTTTTGTTTTCTTTTTGAATTTCTTTTCCTGAGAAAGAAATTATTTTAGACTTACGTCTGGCTGTGTAATTATTGACTTAGAAGTCAACATTGTAATTAAATATAATCAGGGGGAAAAAAGTTGACTGCCATATACATTTGTGTGTGGGTGTTTGTGTGTATGTTTTGTTTTGGAAACAGCTGAATCAAAAGCAGAAAAAAAGAAGATGCAGAGTAGTGATGTGATGTGTGTGTGTGTTGACAGCCTTCAACAAGGATGCCTTCGCCAAGATGAAGGAGGGCTCCATCCTCATCAACACAGCGCGGGGCCAGATCCTGGATCATGACGCCCTGGATGAGGCCCTGAAGGCAGGGCGCCCCATGGCAGCCGGGCTGGACGTGACGGACCCCGAGCCCCTGCCTGCCTCCCACCCGCTGATGAGCAACCCCAAGTGCATCATCACCCCCCACCTGTCCACTGCCACCTGGCCTGCCATCCGCGGCATGACCAAGGAGGCCGCCACCAACCTGCAGATTGCACTGCTGGGTAGGGATTACTGAGTGACAGGGTGGAGAGAGTGATTGATTGATTGATAGTGCTGTGCTGCCTGTTGTTCTTGCCTGGCAGTAGTTGGTTTGTTGTTGTAGGACAGAGGCAGGCAGACACTGCTGCAAACTTCTTTCTGTACATAAACCTTCATGTACATAGACCCAGCTGTTCTTTTTGGGTGTACATGTCTCTTGCCTTGCTGTATGGATGGTAAGCTTTCTCTCTCTCTCTCACTATGTGACGGCCATAAGCTGTTCAAATAGAAGAGAAAAATGTTGATCAGCAGACTGACCTGCTGCTGGGGATCATACAGGAAGGCAGAGATGTGATGCAGGATGTACAGAATCAGTTTGGAGCTTTGTGCAAGCACCTCTGTCATGTGTTTTGGCTTTGCTGTTTGATTTATGAACTGCACAAATGTTTGTTCCTCGTTCTCAGCACTGTTCTTTTCTTTTTGTGGGTTTATGCTTGATGCTGATTCACAACTAGATGGAACATGATCATAAAAATGTACTGGTGGGTGCTGTGTAAAATTCAGTTTAATCTTAAGACACCACAAAATATATTTGTCTTAGTAATTATGATGAATTGATGAAAATACTGAGTTACGCCATTTTAAAGTATGCAGTCAGATGCAAATGGATTTCGTGTAATGGTACACATGTTAGTGGGAAAAGAGGAAAAATTAATGGTTATTTAAAGGATTGCAAAATACACAGTGAGTATGAGATGGGTGCCAGTATTAGAATATAGGGAATGGATTGAGCTTGTATGTGGCTGAGAGAGATTATGTATGGGCATACATGTAACAAAAGAGATTATGCTGATGTTATTGTTTTTTTGTGGGCTTTTTTTTCTGGAGGGGGGGTGTTAATATTGAAAGATCAGAACATAGGTGGTGGTAAAAGATCGGGTAAGATATACTTGCTGTGATAGAGGAGTTAGACATCATTCCAGTTTTGTTATTTCAGCAGACTGTTGTAGAACTTCCATGATCAAATAGTGGCAATCTGAAGGTGGTAGGACATAGAGCTTGTAGAGTTGAGGTCTTTTTGCACTTAGCAGTAGGTTTAGAACTTGGAAGATATAGAACATATACAGTGGAGATTTTACTTCACATAACAATGGTTTCGTTACTTTGGAAATGATAACTTGTAGATGTAAGAGTTTACTTTGCTTAACCACAGCCTTGGCAGTTTGGAACTGATAAATGTATGCCGCTGACATTTTATTGTGCTTTCAAATAGCTTTGTGAGTTTATATGGGAGACCATGCATATGTAGAAGTGTGTACATTTGAAGTTGGTGCTGCTTTGTGTGAAACAGTTTTATTCCACCTTGAGTTGCAGGCTAAACATGTTTTGGAGATTCTGTCATGACTGAAAACTGTTCCAGGTGGTAAAAAGCCTTCATAAGGTACTGTCATGATTGCAGACAAATACACACCTGCAGCTATTTGCATGGGCAGCTGTTGTATATATGGGCTGTTACCCAAATGATAGCTATCCTTGCTGCTACACACCATCAGGTGTATGCATGAAACCAACATCAAGGTCAAGGTAATTTGCAGCCAGTCTGTTTATAAATAGCTAACACAGCATAGAATCCCTATGCACAAGCAAAGTGCATATTCAGTTTATGGGAAGATGCTGAACTTTACTACACAGGCCATATAAACAGCATGTATTGACTAATTTGAATCAGTGGGCATTCACAGATCTTGCTCAGACTGAGACCAGGACATAATCTGCTTAACTGAAGTTTTTGTAAGGAGGCGTGCCGCCCAGTATAACCCTGTACAGTTAACAACTTTGCTTTGCTAGAGTTCCTGTAAAGTTAGCAGGTAACCGGGGTTGTTGACCACTACCAGCAGGCGTTATGCATGACACTGTCGGGACATTTACCTGACTGTGGGTAAAGCTCTGGGCACATAGGGACACCAGCTTGCCATTCATGCAGTTGCTGAGTAATGCAAGTCTTGGGACCATCCTGACCCATTGTGGAAGACTGACACATGGAGGTGATAGAAATGCTGCCACTGACGGGGAAGGTGTAACATTTTTATCCATGGGAGAACATCATGATGAAACCCCAGTACCAACCTGAGATTATTGCATTTGCTATGAAACCGGTTATAATCTATTTGTCCCTGTTTGAATTGAGTGAATGAATTAATGAATGTCGTAGGATTATTCTTGATTTTGAGCACTGAGATTGCTGCTTATGAGCACAATGATAGTGATACAAGCCCCACGCTGCCTGATTGTGAGACAGCGTCGGACTGTTGACTGTGAAAGCATGTCTGGATTCTCCCTGCCCAGCCCTCCCATGTCTATTCCCTGTCTGTACATCTTGTGTTGTTTTTGATTTGCATTGTCCAAGAGCATGTCGGTTTGCTTGGGTGAATACTCTTTTTTTTTCACTTGTTTTGTTTCAAATATAAAAGAAAAAAGAGAGAAAAAAGACAGTAGCAGCAACAAAAAAACCCTCATAGCTAAGAACCAAAAAAGTAGTATAAAAAACTTTGGTATTATAGGAAAGGCAAATTTGGTGATGATAAAGATAATTAACATTGACAGGGTGAGTACATCATTACATCGCATTATAAACAAATAAGAAATATGTGTCTGTTCTATGTCAAAAAGCATTGACATATAATTTCTCCATTTTACATTGAATTGGACACATGGTTTGATTTCACTTTGTATTGCATATTGCTCGATTTTGATACAGCTGTACAACTTTTTTTCATATATTTGGAAAAAGTATTCCTCCTTACATTTATAGGTACACATCTTGGAAAACATTATTATAAAATCAAATAAATAATCAGTTTTTATATGTTCATTGTTTCCCAAAATTTCAATATAATATGAAATGTGGACATGACATTTTTCGCATGTTCCATTGAACAAATTTTTGAGAGCAAGCCTAGGGAGTGAATACTCCTCCCCCCCTTTTTTTTTTTTTTTTTTTGTGTGTGTGTGTTTGTGTGTGCTTTGTGGCTGTTTGAATGGCTCTGTAGCTGTTTGATTAAGTCTTTTGTCTGTTATTTCCTGAAGTTCAGTTTCTGTTTGAATGGCTCTGTAGCTGTTTGATTAAGTCTTTTGTCTGTTATTTCCTGAAGTTCAATTTCTGTTTGAATGGCTCTGTAGCTGTTTGATTAAGTCTTTTGTCTGTTATTTCCTGAAGTTCAGTTTCTGTTTGAATGGCTCTGTAGCTGTTTGATTAAGTCTTTTGTCTGTTATTTTCTGAAGTTCAATTTCTGTTTGAACGCCTCTGTGGCAGCTTGAGTAAGTCTTCTGCCCTGTTATTTCCTAAAGTTAAGTTTCTGTTTGAATGGCTCTGTGGCTATTTGAGTAAGTCTTCTGTCCTGTTATTTCCTAAAGTTAAGTCCTTAAGTTTCTGTTTGAATGGCTCTGTGGCTATTTGAGTAAGTCTTCTGTCCTGTTATTTCCTAAAGTTAAGTCCTTAAGTTTCTGTTTGAATGGCTCTGTGGCTATTTGAGTAAGTCTTCTGTCCTGTTATTTCCTAAAGTTAAGTCCTTACTTAAGTTTCTGTTTGAATGGCTCTGTGGCTGTTTGACTAAGTCTTCTGTCCTGTTATTTCCTAAAGTTAAGTCCTTAAGTTTCTGTTTGAATGGCTCTGTGGCTGTTTGAGTAAGTCTTTTGTCTGTTATTTCCTGAAGTTCAGTTTCTGTTTGAATGGCTCTGTGGCTGTTTGAGTAAGTCTTCTGTCCTGTTATTTCCTAAAGTTAAGTTTCTGTTTGAATGGCTCTGTGGCTGTTCGACTAAGTCTTCTGTCCTGTTATTTCCTAAAGTTAAGTTTCTGTTTGAATGGCTCTGTGGCTATTTGGGTAAGTCTTCTGTCCTGTTATTTCCTAAAGTTAAGTTTCTGTTTGAATGGCTCTGTGGCTATTTGGGTAAGTCTTCTGTCCTGTTATTTCCTAAAGTTAAGTTTCTGTTTGAATGGCTCTGTGGCTGTTTGAGTAAGTCTTCTGTCCTGTTATTTCCTAAAGTTAAGTTTCTGTTTGAATGGCTCTGTGGCTGTTTGAGTAAGTCTTCTGTCCTGTTATTTCCTAAAGTTAAGTTTCTGTTTGAATGGCTCTGTGGCTGTTTGAGTAAGTCTTCTGTCCTGTTATTTCCTAAAGTTCAGTTTCTGTTTGAATGGCTCTGTGGCTGTTCGACTAAGTCTTCTGTCCTGTTATTTCCTAAAGTTCAGTTTCTGTTTGAATGGCTCTGTGGCTGTTCTGCCCTGTTATTTCCTAAAGTTAAGTCCTTAAGTTTCTGTTTGAATGGCTCTGTGGCTATTTGAGTAAGTCTTCTGTCCTGTTATTTCCTAAAGTTAAGTCCTTAAGTTTCTGTTTGAATGGCTCTGTGGCTATTTGAGTAAGTCTTCTGTCCTGTTATTTCCTAAAGTTAAGTCCTTAAGTTTCTGTTTGAATGGCTCTGTGGCTATTTGAGTAAGTCTTCTGTCCTGTTATTTCCTAAAGTTAAGTCCTTAAGTTTCTGTTTGAATGGCTCTGTGGCTGTTTGAGTAAGTCTTCTGTCCTGTTATTTCCTAAAGTTAAGTCCTTAAGTTTCTGTTTGAATGGCTCTGTGGCTATTTGAGTAAGTCTTCTGTCCTGTTATTTCCTAAAGTTAAGTCCTTAAGTTTCTGTTTGAATGGCTCTGTGGCTATTTGAGTAAGTCTTCTGTCCTGTTATTTCCTAAAGTTAAGTCCTTAAGTTTTTGTTTGAATGGCTCTGTGGCTGTTTGAGTAAGTCTTCTGTCCTGTTATTTCCTAAAGTTAAGTTTCTGTTTGAATGGCTCTGTGGCTGTTTGAGTAAGTCTTCTGTCCTGTTATTTCCTAAAGTTAAGTCCTTAAGTTTCTGTTTGAATGGCTCTGTGGCTGTTTGAGTAAGTCTTCTGTCCTGTTATTTCCTAAAGTTAAGTCCTTAAGTTTCTGTTTGAATGGCTCTGTGGCTGTTTGAGTAAGTCTTCTGTCCTGTTATTTCCTAAAGTTAAGTCCTTAAGTTTCTGTTTGAATGGCTCTGTGGCTGTTTGAGTAAGTCTTCTGTCCTGTTATTTCCTAAAGTTAAGTCCTTAAGTTTCTGTTTGAATGGCTCTGTGGCTGTTTGAGTAAGTCTTCTGTCTCGTTATTTGGTGAAGTTGAGTTTTACATAGACTGTTTTGATTCTGTCAGAAAAGCAGGTGGATTTGTCACTGAAGAGGCACTGAGACAGTGTTTCTGTTCAGACTCTCATGTGGAAAAGAGTCCGTTCATTTCACCGATGTGAAAGGTCATTGCTTTTCTTTTACTAAAGCTACACGTGACTTCTTTCTTTCATCAGGCACGAAACAGTTCTGTGTTTGGGGTTTCAGTGTTTTCATAGTTGAGATCCTTGCTGAAGGTTTCTTTGGTATCCACCAAAAGCGCAGATGGAGTTGTCGTTCTTTGCCTGCAGTTGATTGTGTCTTCCTTGGTAGTCCCACGGTCCTTGTGGCTGGTGATAGTTCCTTGGTAGTCCCACCGTCCTTGTGGCTGGTGATAGCAGTGAAGGCAAGTTAGGAACAAGGTAGCATACAGTGGCAAGCTGTGCTTTCCCTGTGGTCTGTACACAGTCAGCTTTTTATGAAACCTGTCTGTCATTCCACTGCACTTGACACCATTTCTCCTGTTTGGTTTTGTTTTGTTTTTCAGTCAGATAGCTTCCACTTTGACATACTTATCGTAGATCCATGCTTCTCAATTTCTGCTGCATTTTTTTTTCTTTTTAAGGTAGTATTTTATCACATTCAAAACAGATCTATTCATCTTGGATACATAATCAAATAAAATGCTTGCAGTGTTGGCACATAGCAGTATTTAATATTTCTGTTAAAAAAAAAAAAAGGAGAAGTAAATTACCTTTGTTTGGCATCAAAAGAAAATTATTGCAGATGTTCATGAAACTGTTGCAGTATTGAGTAAAATACAACCTTGATTGAAAGTGGTGTATCCTACTATTGCACTGGTAACAAGGTTAGTCTTGGTAATGTATGGAGACTGGGGATAAATTCCCCATCTCATTCAGGGGTAAACAGTTCTATTTTAAAAGAAAAGAAAGAATTGTATCCATCATTTGTTTTGCTCAATGGCAGCAGAGAGTTAATATATAACAAACAGTTTTGCACAGTTGGGCAGTTTTGACTCATGTTTACACACAACGAGTGATCAGCGTATGTGTGCAGGTGCACATGTGTATGCTGAACATTGGCATTTGCTTAGCAATGACAGGTGGTAGAGGAAGCAGGCAGGATGGGGACACATCAGTAAGGGACAAGACTCAGCTTTCACCAACTCCAGAAAGGCTGCTCAGTTTATTTCCAGACCTTCCACAAAGGGAAGAGCAGTGTAGGAGGACAGTCCAAGACAGCAGTGTCATCCATTCCTTGCCTGTGGGATCGTGCTGTCTTGGGGTGTTGGTCCAACACTGTCTGTTGTGTGGAAGACCAGGGCTGAGCATTCAGTGGAGTTGACTACATTTTGTTCCCTCTTTCATTAGATGTCAGTCAGGGATGTGGGGGTGGAAGGTGTCTTTTTTTGTTGTTGTTTGTTTGTCAGATCCTATGAAAATGAAATAGATGGTCTTATTTACTCAGATATTTTATGTCCTGCCAAATATAGGGCGTGAGATCTAAGTGGTGTGAAAACCAGCTCTCAACATGTGTTGAGCAACATACGATCACAGGATGTCCAGGAAACGGCTGCATTGAGGCCTGTCAAGTTATTATTCCGGAAGTGACCAGATATCTTCTGGTTTTTTAAAATATTTTTTCCCATAGAATTCATGTTTATTTACTGCGGTGTTTGAATAGAAATCACACATGACTTGCAGAAAGCCTTGCGTCTCTTGTTAACTAACATTTTTGTCAGGTTGTTATTGAAGATGTGCCTGTATTAAAATCCTTGCCACTGATTTTCCGACATTTTTGTCTATGCAGCATATGTGTGCAGTGCATGTAAAAGACACTCAGGCACATCTCAGTTTTGATCACTTGAGGGTTGATTTTATGGCTAGAATCCAGAAGTGTCTAAAAATCTGAACTATCAAGTCTTTTGGGATTTGTACTTTGACAGTGTTAGTAGTGTTGTATTTTTGACATTTTTATATGTACAAGTTTGGTGCTTTGATACATTGCTTTTCTTTTCATCTCCCCTTATTTTTGGTTTTGCATCAGTTGTCTGATATTTGTTCCCTTTTATTTTATTAAAAAAATTTTTTTTTTATATTTTGCATGCATTTGTGTACTAAAAGGTTATGTTGCTTTTGAACCTTTCCCAAAATGAATCGTGTGAAGAGGCGATCATTTTCATTGTGCTCAGTATGACTGATGTTATGGTGAAATGTTTCTCCACTAGTCGGTGTTTTAACGCACTGTCCCTGGGGATCCATTTGAAATGTTTCTGCCCTGGAGTCTGTTTCCAGTGCTGTGCAGTGGCTGCATTGTGCTCAGCATTTCAACCCATGCTGTTTGTTGCTTTCCTGTTCACCTGTGTAAGTGGTTTGGATTTTTTGTGCCAAGGTCATCAGTTTAGTTTCTTTCTTCCTTGAATGTACTTTTAAAAAAGCAAAAAAAATTTTAGGGGTTTTGCATGCTGCATTAAAAATTGAATTGATAAGGAATTTTAGGCTGTCGGGCTATACATAGTTCTCTCTGGAGAAGTGTATAGACAGAGTTTGCATCTTCAAGAAATGTTTTATGATCATTGATGATGTATGTGATAAAAAAAGTGTGATTGTTTTACACTTATGTGATACTGTTTGATTGCTAAAATATTTATTGTCTGTTGTGTTGTACAGTGTTCTGATCATTCATATTTCATTAACTGATGTATATACCTTTTAGCTCATAGATTTTATTCAGCCAGGGAATGAATTTAAGGCTAAAACATTACCTTAGATAGTGTGCAGAAATGCTTTTCATCAGGTTTGGGTCTTGTCTTGCATTCAAGTGTTTGGGTACAGGTGTACAGTTAGTGTAACCAGGCAGGTTAAAAACTGTTCAGCTCAGAATGAGGGGTGGGGGGTGGGATTTTTAAACAGAGTTTGACTCACTGGGATGGAACTTACTGATGGAGTGAAGTAGACAGTGGTTGTCTGTCTGCATTCATTTGCTGTTGGGCTCATTAAAGATGTAGGGCATGGTGTTTTCTTAAGTCACTCGTTTTTGCATACATGGTCATGCACACACACACACACACACACACACACACACACACACACACACACAATGTGTGCACAACACATAAACACACTCCAATGCTTGGATTCTGTCGCTTTGATGTGTTATGAATTGGAAAAAAAAAATCTGAAGTAGACCCAGGACTCTGGACACAAACTTTTCAGAATTAAAAATATCAGTCACTGCCATCCATATCCTTGAACTTTTAATTGAATTTATGTTTTGTATTATAATACCAAAGCCATTAAAATACAGCATTACATACACAAATGCATAGTAATCACCTTTTTATATTAGGTATTCATTTTCACAAATGCAAGGAGTATTTGGGATTGAAAACAAATTATAGATGGATGGATGTGTAGGATAGAGAGATAAATCAATAAATAATCAGATACATAAATGAATAAAAAATAAAGAAGAAAACATTAAAGTCCTGTCATTTAAATTCCTTTCCCTTCTTTGCCTATTTCTCTCTCTCTTTTTTTTTTTTGCTGTAGTGTATTGTGAACTTTTTTGCACAATATTGTGGAATGAAGAACAAAAGTGAGGTTTCTCATGATTACACATATTCAATAGCTTTGAAATTTTGTAGCGAGTCAGTGTCATGGTTACGTTCTTTCTTGCTTTCTGAAACAGGGTTTTACTGTCCTTCATCACCGCTTTTTTTTTTTTTTTTTTTTTTTTTTTTTAGAGCAGTGCAACATTTGAACATTTTCACTTTCATTTTTGTAAATGCATTTTTGGCTTGGGGCTGGGAATAACATGAGCTTTGATATAGATGGTGCTTTTTTTTTTTTTTTTTTTTTTTGCATGCATGGGCAGCCTGTTTATAGTACTTTTGTTGGCTTCACTCTGTAATTAGCCCCTCCCCCTCCCCCACACCCACCCCCTATATATATATATATATATATATATATTCTCTCAGTCTCTGTATTTGACTATATATAAATCACACACACTTTCTCTCTCTCTCGCTCACTCTGTGTGTTCGTAAATACCACACCCTCTCATTCTCTCTCTCTCTGTTTAGGCCTCTTTCGCTCCTGATCTCTTTTTCATGGGACAGATTTTATTTTGTTTATTGAATTTCTTTATAAAGAAAGATTTTTTTGGTTCTGTTTTGTTGACCCGCTTCCACTAATTTATGTGATTAATGGAACTACTAATTGATTATTTTGCAGGAGGTGGGGGAGTCAAGGCATGAGGGTCAAATTAAACTGACTTGTCTGCCTGGTTCCGGTGTTTGCGTTCTTCATGTCTACTAGGCTTACTTCATGTCTAGCCTACTTGGCTTTTTTGTAGTCTTTTATTTTCTAACCTCTCCTTCGTGGTTTGGGAAGATATTTTACACACAGGTGCTGCTGTCAGGGGTTTGAGATTTCTCACCTGTTATTCGCCTTAATGAGCTTTCAAATCTTCAGATGCCCCTGACTTCTAAAAAGGCAGGGGGGGAACTTTGGATGACTGGTGGTGGACCGCCATAGATTAAAAAAAAATGTACAGCTGCAGATGTTGTCACTTAGCATTGCACACACACACACACACACACACACACACACACACACACACACACTGGAGACCAGTGACATAATACCTGCACAACACATGCACACACTTTGAGCACTGTGAGCCAGTCAGAAGCCATGACAATGGTGACGCCTAGAACTTCACAGCAAACAAGGAACTGGAGTGGACCTCAGATTTCTTCTGATTGATCTCTAGTAGACTGGTTTTAGCAGGAAAACTTACACATTTGGAAACAAAGCACATCCACATGTGCACGCATGCACGCACGCACGCACGCACACACACACACACACTCTCACTCAAAAGGCACATGTATGCCCACTGTGAAATTATTGTGTGACATCAATTTTTTGTTGTGGGGTTTGTTTTTTTGATGAAGGAGTGACAATGGCTGTATTATTTTTCAAAAGAATTATTCAGAATGCCATCCCGGTCTGTGAGGAAAACCTCTTTCAGTTTGGACTCCAAAGTATAATGGAAATGTAACTGGAGAAGTGCAGCCTGAAGTGACAATGGCTGAATTATGAAAAAAAACAACAATTATTTTACACACACACACAGAAGTGTGAGGACTGACAACCATCTTCAAAATGCCATCAATGTCTTTCAGTCAGGACACCAAGTTATGATGAAATAAAGTTTTGCGAAGTGCAGTCTGATTTGGTCCTGCTTTTCTGGATGGTTCTAAAACCGAAATGAATTTAAGTCAACAAGCAAAGAAAAAAGTTGTCCAAAGATGGTTTGCTCTTAGACCCATTGAAAAACGAAAAAGAAAGGAAAAAAGCTGCTGACTTAGCTCTGCTTTTTCTAATCTGTCTGCTTTGTGTTTTTTCATCTTGGTTTTTATTGACTACATTGTCACATTTTTTCTTCATTAATTGGTAGATTAATAATACTCCTGATGTGCAGATATTGATTTAAAGCCTTGGTAATTAACCGATCTGTCTTGGGTTGTTAGCAGAGCTTTAGATGTTATTTAGCAGAGCTATACATTTTTTTAACATGGCTGTAGACATTTAACAAAACTGTAATCATCATGTCTAACTCGATTTTTATTTTTTAATGTTTTTAAAATACTTTTCAAACTGCTTTCATTGAGCCCATCTTTCTGTTTATGGAGCCCCTCTTTCTGAAAATTTTCAGGCATTTGTATTGTTATCTTAAGTTGGTGCTGATTGCTGTCTCTCTTAGTTTTTACTTTGAGATTTTTGTTCAGCATATCTTCAGTATCTTAGCTGTGTCACATGTGTGTACAAGGTGTTCTATAACATGTAATTGTTTTGATGCTTATGTATTTCACACTTGGTTGAAAATATATTTTGGTGTTGCTGATGCAGTTATGGAGAATTATTTTACTAAGTACAAGTTGGTCAGGATCATACTTCTTCAGTCAAAAGTCAGCTTTTAAAAGTGATGGTGATTTTTTTTTTTTTTAGATAAAAAAAGAAAAATATGAATGAAAAAAATCTAGATGAAGTGGGTGTCACATTTTTCAGTTGAACAAGTCAGTTTTAGATAGATATATATATATATATATATATATATATATATATATATATATATATATATATATATAAATACAAAGGAATGAAGTTTTTCATCCTCAAGCTTTATTATATGTGTGACCAGTGCTTCAGAGGCTGAGGGCTTACACTCTTCTTCCTTTTCATGTTTGATGGCTTTTTAAGTCACTGGAAACTTCACATAAAGCTGGTTGACACTATGTTTAAAACTCTGTGATATTTTCCCTTGGGGTATTTGCTTCTCTGTATAAGTAGCATACCATTAAAAAAAAAAGAAAAAAGAAAAAAAGCAAAACAAAAACTTTTCCAGCTGTACACCAAAAAGGTGTGAGTGAATAACTAAAGATTAATTATTGATTAAAGTCTTATATATATGTGTGTGTGTGTGTTTGTATGTATTATTTAAGGTTTTAATTGGTACATAGCTAGTGTGCTGTGTACACATTATGGTAAAAATTGTCCAGTATTTTCAAGCTTGCTATTGAGTATTATAATCATGTTTTAAAAACAATTGTCATTCCAGAGAAATTGATATATTAGACCAGCAGGAAGAAGAAGCTTGTTCCAATCTGCAAATTACGAGAATGGAAAAGTGTTTATTCAGATTTGATTTCTGTCAGTGTCATAAAATGGGAATATTATTTTACTTTACCAGCTAACTCTGAATAAAGACTCAGTGGTCCACAGTGATGGAAAAGATCTGGGCAATGAAAAGTATTGAAGCAGGTTACAGCGATGACAGATCTGGTGATCCAGTTTGCCTGGTCTTTGTCCCTTGACTCCTGAGGAAGTTGCAAGGACGTCACAACATTGAGTGGAACAGTTGTCTTCACCACGTTGTTGATCATGAGTGGGGGACTAGGCCTTGTACTCTTGCTTTGCACACACACACACACACACACACACACACACACACACACATACTTACATGCATGCATACATACATACATACATATGATTTTTACCATCTTTTGTTTTATCATAGTAGGTCTGCATTCTAATTTTTTTTTTTAATACCTAGATGTGATCATGCTTTTCCTTTCTTCATTTTTTTCTTTTTAATACCTAGATCTGATCATGATGTGGAAAACTGCGTTCACTTATCTTTATGTTGTTGATGTTGCTTTTGGGGTATTGTTTTGCTCTAGATTTTTGCCCTTCACCGTATTGAAAAGGCTGGGAGTTGAGCAGGGGCTGCATATCAGTTGATCCTGATGAGCAAGACTTGGCTCCCTTTGCTTGCCCCCACCCCTCCACCTCCCTTACCTGGTTGACAGTGGTTGTGTGGGTATTTTTTTGGTATTATTTTGTTTTTTTTTTTTTCAAGGTTGTACATGTTCATGGGGATTGGATGGCTTTGATTAAAGATTAAAGAGGGAGGATGGGGAACATTGGGGAGTAATAGATATCCACATAGTTGGGGTGGGGATTATTGGAAGAGGGGTGTGGGTAAGGGGTCCAGACTAAGAAATGGGGAACATTAACATTTAATGTTAGTCCATACTGGTGGAAAGGGGAACATTGGGATGGTACAGATTGGGGGAAAGGGGAACATTGGGATGGTACAGATTGGGGGAAGGAGGAACATTGGGATGGTACAGATTGGAGAAAAGGGATGGTACAGATTGGGGAAAGGGAACATTGGGATGGTACAGATTGGAGAAAAGGGATGGTACAGATTGGGGAAAGGGAACATTGGGATGGTACAGATTGGAGAAAAGGGATGGTACAGATTGGGGAAAGGGGAACATTGGATGGTACAGATTGGGGGAAGGGGGAACATTGGGATGGTACAGATTGGAGAAAAGCGAAACATTGGGATGGTACAGATTGGAGAAAAGCGAAACATTGGGATGGTACAGATTGGGGGAAGGGGAAACATTGGGATGGTACAGATTGGAGAAAAGGGGTGGTACAGATTGGGGGAAGGGGAACATTGGGATGGTACAGATTGGAGAAAAGCGAAACATTGGGATGGTACAGATTGGAGAAAAGGGATGGTACAGATTGGGGGAAAGGGGAACATTGGGATGGTACAGATTGGGGGAAGGGGGAACATTGGGATGGTACAGATTGGGGGAAGGGGAACATTGGGATGGTACAGATTGGGGGAAGGGGAACATTGGGATGGTACAGATTGGGGGAACATTGGGATGGTACAGATTGGGGAAAGGGGAACATTGGGATGGTACAGATTGGAGAAAAGGGGTGGTACAGATTGGGGGAAGGGGAACATTGGGATGGTACAGATTGGGGGAAGGGGGAACATTGGGATGGTACAGATTGGGGGAAAGGGGAACATTGGGATGGTACAGATTGGAGAAAAGCGAAACATTGGGATGGTACAGATTGGAGAAAAGGGGTGGTACAGATTGGGGGAAGGGGAACATTGGGATGGTACAGATTGGGGGAACATTGGGAAAAGTTACAGAGGACTGTGTGCAGCTGAGCACCCACTTGGAGTTAATTAGATGTTTTCTTGCCCCTTTATTGTTACAGATACTTATTCCTCGAAATCAAGCCAGTTTATTAGACAGTACTTTGATAACCTTCAGTCGATGGCTTGAGGTGGGCTGAAAGATGGCTGTTGACAGCTGGGGAGAAGTGCAGGACCAGACTCTGCAGAAGAACTGTATTTCTGTTTCTTTTTGATATGGAAGTCTAGAATATTTTTCTTTGGAAAATGCTTTTTTTACTTTTTTTTTGTTTTTTGGATCTATCTATTTGTGTGCCTTTTTGTGTTTTTTACCCTTTAATGTCATATTTGCCATTGATTCCCATACTCTTCTCAAGCAGAATCACAATTAAGACTATTGACATACATTTTGTGATTTTACTACTGCAGTCTGATCAGCAGTTCCGTTTATGTTCTTGACCAGAATTTTGTGGATCAAAGTTTGTAGGGCATTGATCTTTACATTAACATTGGCCAGCAGAAGTTTTTGCTTGCTGTGCAGTTCTGTTGATGTTCTGAGCAACAGCAGCAGACATCATCAAAACTATTTCCACCACATAGTAAAATTACCACCATGCTAATATGCTATATATTATAATTAACGACATTCTATAGACAGAACTTGTACAGGATGAACATTTTTTTAACATAATATTGTGTATACTATGTTTCATGTAGCATGTTATTGTTATGTGCTATCTTCATTGTATATTTGAAGATGTTAGCCTTAAGATGTTTCTCACCATATGCACTGACCTGTTGACAAGTGCAAGGCAGTGTGTGGTATAACACTGTGCAGGGGGAGCGAGGGAATCGAGCGTGTAGAGTAGCAATGCAGTGTGTAAGGAGTCTGGCATCACGCGCACACCCTAACGCTTGTAATGGTGCTGATGAAAAGGGAAGGGAGCAGCAGACACGTCTGGCGCCGAAACCCAAGGTGCAAAGTCTTCCAAGAAAACGCACGGTTGTTTCGGTTAAGAGAGCCTCGGCCAGCGCACTGGCTGCTCTGAGAGTCTGCCCCTATGGCGGTAAGAATTTTACCCACATTCTGTGTGGGGGGAGGGGGGAAAGAGGAGTGGGGGGGGGGGGGGGGTGGAAGGTGGGCAGTGTGATGTTCTGGGTCTCCAGATCTTGGTGAGTGAATGCGATTTGTTGTAGATCACTGTAACAGCATAATTAGGAATCTCTTTATCTTCAAGGGGACAGATTATGAAACTACTCTTTACATTGACAGATTATGAATCTCATCTATTCTTGTAATTTCCTGAAAGTTGTCTGTGAAGGGACCTTTAGGGTTTTCAGTGTTGCCAATTTGTGTATGTGTTAAAATGAAGCTGGACCCAACGTATCCATCAGTCTAGCCACTGATCATTTAATTGAGGCAGCCTGCTACTTCCCAGTGAAACTGATCCCAAGACTTCACACTTGAAGCTCTCTTTAATGCTCTCCAATGAAGCTAACGCCTCTGTTGTTAAAGCTAGCTGTTGCATTTTCCAGCAAATCAAGTCTGAATATTTTCCATTGAGGCTAGTTGTAAAACATGACGGTGTAATCTTTACATTCCAATAGGTGCTAAGTTTTGTAGGTAGCTTCACTCCCTATTTGCAGTAGCCAGTTGTAAATGTCATGGTTAGCCCATTTATATTCCGGTGAAGTTACTGCACTTTCCCTCTGAGCCTAGTTGCATTGCAGTGGAGCAAACCCTCAAGATTTTCTCAGAAAGGCACCTGTGTTTAATTTTGAGGATAATTATTGTCTTATTGTAGGATATACTCCATTAGCCAGTTCTGGATGTCTTCAACAGTTTCAGTTGTTTGTTAATTCCGAACTGATTTGATCGCAAAAAAGTTAATCTATTATTCTGGTAAAGAGGCTCTGCACTTGCAGTTGCAGCCAGCTTCTATTTACAAGGAATTGCAGAGAAGCAATGTCAGTCTTGTTTCTTTTAGTCAGATTCTGCATATGTTAAGCAAAATAGCTTGTTGCTTGGAGGGGGGTGATGGGGGAAATACAATCCTAAAAAGACAGAGAGGGAGGGGAGGGGTAATTTATTTCTGTTGGCATGGTGTTTTCTTCAGTACCCCCCATGTCCTCTACATTATTCATGGTGTTTCATTTATATGAGTGTAGTAGTATGTTGATTGTGATGGCAGTATTTTAAGGCATTGTCAGTTGTTGTTGTTTTTTAACTTCTAAGTTCTGTGATCTGTCTCTTTTTCGTTAACCTGTCTCTAGAACTGTGATGATAAGAGTAATTTGAAGCATCAGAACTGTTTAATGTGACACTAAATTTGGACAGAGTCATTCTGCTGACATGGCCCATGTGTTTTTGTCAAGGAAACGCTGTGTGCCGTGAGAAATGCCATTACAGACTGTGAGAAAGACTCCGGTTAATTGTTATTGTTGTGTTTTTTGGTTTAGTTTTTGTTGCTTTCACCACCTTTTTTGTTGTTGTTTTTTTTGTTTCAATGCCTGTTTCACTTTCTGTTTCACAATGTTTTTTTGTTTTAATAGTGATATTTTTAAAAAGGAGATAAAGGCGGTTTCTGAGATATTTTCTTCTTTTTTTCCCCATGTTTTCAATATCTTCAGCATGCCATTTTCTGCGAGTTATATCATTTGTGCCATAATCATATTGCATGAAGCGTTGCCACAGTTCTCTTTTGGAGAATTTGGTGACTTGTTTTTCACCATGTTTTTGTATGGAAGAACTATTTTTACACTAAGTACTCGTCATGTCCCAAATGTATAGTTTGCCACATAGTAATGAACAAAGTAAGAATTGCCTGGGAGAAGGACTTTCATGACGAGGGGGTTGAGGGGGGTAGGGAAGTTTGTTTGAACAGTTGATGGTTTTTAGTTTAGAAACTCTCCCATTGTGTCTGTGTCTGTTAATTGATGAAGCGGTCTCTTATGTATAGTTTCCTTCACAGATACGTGAAGAATTGTCCCTTTAGTGTTGACTGTGCTGATAACTGGGGTTGAAAACAGTGATCTTTTACTTTGTCACATTGAGTATTGTACTGCTGTGTCTGAATTTCTGTAGAAACAAAGTATAGTGGGTTTTTCATGTTCTCTTTTATTGTTGGAAAGTAATAAACGCTTGTTGAAAAAAATGTAGATTTCTTGGTTGTTTTTTTGGTGTAAATGAATTAAGATTTATACAAAGTATTTCATCTGTATAAAAGTTTGTTTTGTTTTTTTCTTTTTCTCCAAGTATTTGTACATAGTAAAATATAGAATTTGTATAAAAGTTGTCCCCCCCCCCTCCCAAGTATTTGTACTTAGTAAAAAATACAATCTGCCTTATATGTGACAGCTGCATGGAAAAGCTGGTTTTGTTGTCTTCCAGAATTCCAACCTCATAACGTTCCAAAATCCTTGTTCTGGAGAAGAAGACAAAATGGTCAAAAAGTGACTCTGACTCTTGTTGAAGTCACCTTGAAAACCTTTAACTATGCAACAGCCATTGTGAGGTTATGGTATGTTGCAGACTGCCCTCCTACAGAATGTGAACATGATGGGTGGCTTGACAGAGAAGGTCCATGCAGTCAGTGTATAACGGCTGACATCGTCTGCATGACAGTGCTGGCTTTGCGAACTGAAGAGTTAAGCAACCAATCAATCGAAAATACTTCATTAACCCTCATGGAAATGTGCAACTACAGGCTTATTATATACATATATATAATATTACCAGGTACACCAGAAAAAAGAGATTAAAAAATATTTTTTAAAAGGACGGAAAAAAGGACTAAAACAATTGCTCCCCCTCACCGACCTGCACATGCACTAATACACACCCACATTGAGACTGATTGTTGCAATCAATATGAACCAAAAATAAGTGTCCAGCAAATAAATATGTATACCAGTAAAATGCACACACATACACACACCTTATATCACGCCAATTGGTATAAAATATTTGTAATCTAAAAGTTAGGTACACACTCAGTAAGGCTTGCCTGTACACACACCCCTCTAACTGTGTGTGTGTGTGTGTGTGAGAGAGAGAGAGAGAGGAGGTGGGAGTGCGGGGGGAGGTGGGGTAGAGGATGAGGTATGTGAGTATATGCATGCCTACACTGTGGGAGCAACAGGATATTGGAACGTATATATATATATATATATATATATATATATATATATCTTTGTATATATGTGTGTGGGGTTGGGGGGTGG
>NC_134903.1:1485327-1492827 GCF_041734735.1 Babylonia areolata | reverse complement strand
ATTTGGAGCAGGAGACGTTGGAAATACTTAGCGAATGTGAAGCCATCCACAGTTTCTTAACAATGTGGCCTCGTGGCGTATAGATTTGGAGACGATAACAGTACTGCATGAATCATACACGTTTGGTCAAACTTGTCTCTGCATAATGATGGGACAGCTTTGAGACCAACGAAAATCCGGACGTGTAGGCTTCCTGTCTTGCGCAGAAGTCTATTTTCAAGCTTTGCAGTGATACCTTTAAAACATGATGGTGTTTAGGAATTAAGCTTTGACATGTTCAAAACATGTTTCTAAACACAGTATTTGTTTAATGATATTGTCATTTTGACACATGCGCGCCCCCCCCCCCACACACACACACACACGTGACCCCCCACCACTCTCCGGCCCCCTTCCATACACGCACACACGTAGCTGCTGTTCTTATAACGTAGTTTCTGAAACCCTCCATATGATTCTATTTGACTGCCATACTTGATGAGCAGGGTGTTGTGGAGGGGAGGGGTTCTGGGTGATGAAGTCAAGGAGCCCTGAAGTACCGGAAGTATATCTAATGTCTGATGTCACCAAAGGCAAGACGAGAGCTCGCAAATGGCAATGAAGTCATCCGAGGTCATCAACAGCTGAGGTCACACAAAGTTGACTGCTGACCACCAGGACTCACCCCCTTAATCAATCGAACAATTAAATCAATTACATTTTCACCGAACCGGGCCAAGATCCGAGCCCAGAACAACTTAACATTTAAAGGGCTTCAGTCAACTAGGTGTTAAACTCAACTAAACGCTGTCGTTCATTGTCAATAGCTGATGCCATTCATCGCCGACATCATCAATAGCCGAGACCAGAACTGACGGCTTGAATGTGGAATGTTTAGGGGGGGAAGACAGTTTGTGGGGCGAAGTGTTTGAAGCAGCGTAGGGTATCAGTTTGTGGAAGGAAATAGCTGTTTGGACTGACGTCCTGAAAGACGAGTGCTTCGTAAAGAGAGAACGGCAAACCTGATCAGAGCCAGCCACATAATTGTGTGAACTTCCTTCTACCTGTGTTTGTCTTTGTCTTTCAGTGTCTGTCTGTCTGTCTGTCTCTTTCTGTCTGTCTGTATATCTCCCTGTCCCTATTGTCTGTATGTACTTACCGCTGTCGCTTTCTCTCTCTCTCTCTCAGTCTCTCTGTCTTTCTTCCTCTGTCTCCATCTCTCATCTCGTCTCCGTCTCTCTCTCTCTCTTTCTATCTCTCGCTGTGCCTGTCCCCCCCCCCCCCCAATTCCCCCCCCCCCCCAATTCCCCCCCCCCCCCAAGCGTAACCCGACGCGCTTAGTCAGGCCTTGAGAAAAAAAGAAAAAAAGAAAGAAAAACAAAGGAAAGACAAAGAATAACGCTGCACAATGGCAGCGCTCTCTCCATAAGAAAGCTGTTCAAATTTCACACAGTGAAAATTAATCTGTGGTATCACGAAAGAAATACCACACAACAGACAGTCATTTCAAACATCGCTTTCACGGCCAGGTAAATAAAGTGTTAAATTGTGTCTGTCTCATGACTGTCTGCCTGTCTGCCTGCCTGTCTGTCCGTATGTATGTACGTATGTATGTATGTATGTATGTATGTATGTATGTATGTATGTATGTATGTATGTATGTCGATTCAGCAAATGTATTTACTTTACTATCGAAATGGATGTTTCTACAAAATGTTGCCCGGTTTAATATAACCCTGTTGTTGCCGTGGATTCTTTCACGTGCGCGAACTAAACGGTGTGCACTGGACCTCGGTTTGTCATCTCATCCGGAAGACTAGCACCCAGACAACCAATCAGGTTCCAGCGGAGAAAGGGTGAAGAAGAGTTGTGGGAGGCGGACGGGGGTGAGTTAAAAAAAAAAAAAAAAAAAAAAATCCCAGTCTGTACATAGATGGGACTGGAACCCTTGGCCACTCTCTGCCTCGCTGGGCACATTACCACCGGGCCACCGTCCCATCCTGCACTCCGCCACAGCTCTGAACGGCAGGCGACCTACCTGGGGCACTGACGTCGCTCAGTGGAGACAGTACAGTAGGGTATGATCATGATAATGGACATTTATATAGCGCCTTTCTCTCTCTCTCTCTCCCCCTCTCTCTCTCTCCCTCCCCCCCTCTCTCTCTCCCTCTCTCTCTCTCTCCCTCCCTCTCTCTCACGGAAGCACGTGCCAGAATACACTCACACAACTGAACATTGGAAACCACCCACCCTGGGTACCCATGACGCCCTTCAGAAAACGCATCCCTGCAACACGCATCCTGGCACACACACGAACACACACACACACACACACAAACACACACACACACACACACACACACACACACACGGATACTCGCGAGCACCCCGCCACACACACATGGCAAACGGCTTCCCCACTGTAAAGCATGCATTGAAAAGCATCAGTTTGATTTTCCGGTCCAGATTTGGAGGAAGGGTGAGAGAGCAGGACTCGAACCCACACCCTCACGGACTCTCTATATTGGCAGCTGAGCGTCTTAACCATTCTGCCACCTTCCTCCTGTATACAGATAAAGAATGGTGACAGCTGTGCCAAAACAAGGGGAAAAGGGAGCTGTGCCAAAACAAGGGGAAAAGGGAGCTGTGCCAAAACAAGGGGAAAAGGGAGCTGTGCCAAAACAAGGGGAAAAGGGAGCTGTGCCAAAACAAGGGGAAAGGGAGCTGTGCCAAAACAAGGGGAAAAGGGTTCAAGTCACACAAGGCTACACGACATGTACAAGGCCGCTTATATCGAGGTCTTTTTTTGTGTGCTCCGGTCCGGTCCGGGGAGAATGTAATATTTATTATTATATATCGTCCTCCTTTTGTGAGGGCAGGATGAAAACAAGCCAGTGCGAGTTATTCCTTTTCCACCGAAAAAAAGAAAAAAAAAAAAAGGAGACAAGTTTTAATGTCGATTTCAAATTCAAATTCAAATCGATTTCGATTTCTTCTCTCTCTCTCTCTTTCTTTCAAATCTCTGTCTCAGTGTCTGTATCTCGGTGCGGTTACGTGTGAGTATGTCTACGTCTTTCGGTGTCTAGCTTTTTTCTATTTTCGGAGCAGGTGATCGACGAATTAACTGATTATCTAACTAAGTAATTCATCAGCATCGCCAACCAGGTTATCCGCCGTGGCCAGTTTCAGTTTCAGTTTCACTTTCTCAAGGAGGCGTCACTGCGTTCGGACAAATCCATACACGCTACACCACATCTGTTGAGCAGATGCCTGACCAGCAGCATAACCCAACGCGCTTAGTCAGGCCTTGAGTGCATGCTTACATATTTGTGTACCTATGAAAGTGGATTTCATTTTACGTAATTTCGCCAGAGGACAACACTCTCGTTGCCATGGGTTCTTTTTCAGTGCGCCAAGTGCGTGCTGCACACGGGACCTCGGTTTATCGTCTCATCCGAAAGACTAGACGCTCAGTTTGATTTTCCAGTCAAACTTAGGAGAAAGGGCGAGAGCGGGATTCGAACCCACACCCTCACGGACTCTCTGTATTGGCAGCTGAGCGTCTTCACCATTCTGCCACCTTCCTCCTTCCTCCTTCCGCCGTGGCCACGAGCAGTAACTAAGCACCCACCGTCATCCATTTACATGTTATCAGCAGACCTAGAAACCATCGAGCGCATGATGACGCCCACGTCTCAGGAAACGAGCACGACGTTTTCAGCCTGAAACAGTTCGTGTGTATGGGAGAAGAAGAAAAAAAAGAAAGAAGAAAAACAATCTTCCCTCCCTCTGTCTGTCTGTCTGTTTGTGTCTGTCTTTCACTGTCTATCGGTCTGTCTCTTACTCTTACAGAGGAAGATATACATATATTCCGGATAAAATTAGGTGTCCAGAAAAAATATGGTCCTTATCAAGATATCGCAGACACAGAAACTACATACTCCCCCCCCCCCCCACCACAAAAGTTGTAGAAACACAGACGTTAAGAAATACTATAAAATTTGAATCCTTGTAGTAACCTTGTTTCGGTTATTCGTGGGTCTATGTGTGCATGTATGTATGTGTGTTTATGTAGGGCCTATGTAGCCTACTGTGCTCGAAATCAGGTGAAGAAACAGCGACGCGACTAAAAATGACGACATAGAGCTATATCACGTCATTTCTACAACAGTGTCGCGCTCATTCTGTCTGAGTTAACCTGTGAGTTTTCGCATCAATTATCTATTATCAATATTCATAATTAATCTTGTTGATCAATCGCTTAAGAAAGTCAATAACAACGAATACTGTGGTGTCCTATCTGTAGATTTCAAAAAAGCATTTGACATAATTGACCATGACCTTATCAGAAAACTATCGCTGCACCGTCTCCCCACCACTACCTTACATTAACTGAATCCCCTTCATTCATGTCTTACAAACAGACAACAATGTGCAATTGTTAATGCATCTTCCTTGTCCTTCCAAACACAAACGTATGGAGTTCCACAGGGTTCTGTCCTGCATGGGTTCTTTGCATTTCACATTATATGTTCATGATCTTCTCCTTCATATTCAAACATCCTGTGAACTTTTTGCAGATGACACAACATTACACACGAGCCATAATTGCGTAAATCAGCTTATGCAGTCTCTGCAACACAGCGCAAACAACGTGCGTAATAGAATGCACCGATCATAAGCACATGGCAATCAACCCCCACAAAACCCAGTTTATATTGATAATGACCAGACAAAAAGGGCAAAGCCTCACTCACACATGCGTTTTCTCCCATTCAATTAGATAACCAAGCCATTAAAGAAGTTGACAACCACAGGGTCTTTACAGTTGACAATAACCTTTCTTGGACTCATCATATAACTAACATATGCAAGCAGATTTCCATAAAAACATACCTACCAAAAAAAAAAAAAAAAAAAAAAAAAATTAAACACTTCATTGATTACCATAACCACTCAAGAAATTTTTTTTTTCAGGCCTTAATCCAGTCCACTGTTTATCCTGCATCAACCCTGTGGGATATACCTACTGCAATCCAGTCCACTGTTTATCCTGCATCAACCCTGTGGGATATACCTACTGCAATCCAGTCCACTGTTTATCCTGCATCAACCCTATGGGATATACCTACTGCAATCCAGTCCACTGTTTATCCTGCATCAACCCTGTGGGATATACCTACTGCAATCCAGTCCACTGTTTATCCTGCATCAACCCTGTGGGATATACCTACTGCAATCCAGTCCACTGTTTATCCTGCATCAACTCTATGGGATATACCTACTGCAATCCAGTCCACTGTTTATCCTGCATCAACCCTATGGGATATACCTACTGCAATCCAGTCCACTGTTTATCATGCATCAACTCTATGGGATATACCTACTGCAATCACCAATGCCTTTCAGCAACTTCTCAGCCTTCACAAACGTGCGCTTAAAATTGTTCTAAACAAAACATTATCCTTGACAAACTGACCACAGAAACCTTACCGCTGCACCAAAGACGACCTACGATAAAGGAGTACTGATGCACAAACTAGTGACAGGTCGGGCTCCAGCCTACCCACTGAATAAATGTTCCGTAAATTAGAACCGGAAACAAACAAAATGAAATGTCCCAAATCCCAGAATAGACACATAAATCCAGCCTTGCCTATTCTGGTTCACGACTCTGGAAGGAATTTACTCCCAGCATCCATTAAACAACACAAAAACATCACGACTTTCAAAAAGCATTATCTGTCTCACTTTTTCCAGTCAATTTGGAACAATTTCCGCCGTTACAAATTACACTCAAAATGTTTTTCCCTCTTTAAAAAAAAAGAAAGAAAAAAAAAAAGGATTATATATCTATTATTCTTAATCTGCTATAGTTTGATAGCGTTTAGTAGTAGTGACATAAATGGATAAGCTCACTACACTGTTTATATACAATGTGACTGGAATTGGCTCCTACCCATTACCCCCCACCCCCACTGCTGTCTCTCTCTCTCTCTCTCTCCCTCTCTCTCTCTCTCCTCTCTCTCTCTCTCTCTCTCTCTCTCTCATATTCTTTACGTGAATCCACAGTTGTTTTCGTGGCGTTACTTTCCTGCTTGCTTGAGAAGAAAGAAAGAAGAAAAAGAAGAAAAAAAAGAAGACTGTCCTTTCACATGTGCATGCCTTTCACTTTTATTGCTGGATTATTATCTGGACATGGATTGATATCCCCTTCTCTCTCTCCTCATTTTGTCGTTTTCTCTCTCTGTCTCTGTCTGTCTGTCTGTCTCTTTCTCTCTTTGTCTGTTTCCCCCTCCCTCTCTCTCTCCCTTCCTCTCTCTCTCTCTCTTTCCCCACCCCCTCTCTCTCCCTTTCTCTCTTTCCCCACCCCTCTCTCTCTTCCTTGCCCCTCTCTCTCTCTTTCCCCACCCCCTCTCTCTCGTCCTTCCCCTCTCTTTCTCTCTTTCCCCACCCCCTTTCTCTCTTTCCCCACCCCCTCTCTCTCTTTCCCCAACCCCCCTCTTCTCGTCCTGCCCCCCCTCTCTCTTTCTCTCTTTCCCCACCCCCCCTCTCTTTTCCCCACCCCTTTCTCTCTTTCCCCACCCCCTTTCTCTCTTTCCCCACCCCCTCTTCTCTTTCCCCACCCCCTTTCCTCTCTTTTTCCCCACCCCCTCTCTCTTTCTCTCTTTCCCCTCCCCCTTTTCTCTCTTTCCCCATACCCCTCCTCTCTCTTTTCCCCACCCCTTCTCTCTTTCCCCACCCCCTCTCTCTTTCTCTCTTTCCCCACCCCCCCTCTTCTCTCTTTCCCCACCCCCCTTTCTCTCTTTCCCCACCCCCTCTCTCTTTCTCTCTTTCCCCACCCCCCTCTCTCTTTCTCTCTTTCCCCACCCCCCTCTCTCTTCTCTCTTCCCCACCCCCCTTTCTCTCTTTCCCCACCCCCCCTCTCTCTTTCTCTCTTTCCCCACCCCCTTTCTCTCTTTCCCCACCCTCTCTCTCTCTTTCTCTCTTTCCACACCCCCCCTCTCTCTTTCTCTCTTTCCCCACCCCCTTTCTCTCTTTCCCCACCCTCTCTCTCTCTTTCTCTCTTTCCCCACCCCCCTCTCTCTTTGTCTCTTTCTTTTCCCACCCTCCTCTCTCTTTCTCTCTTTCCCCACCCCTTCTCTCTCTTTCCCCACCCCCCTCTCTCTTTCTCTCTTTCCCCACCCCCTTTCTCTCTTTCCCCACTCTCTCTCTCTCTTTCTCTCTTTCCCCACCCCCCTCTCTCTTTGTCTCTTTCTTTTCCCACCCCCCTCTCTCTTTCTCTCTTTCCCCACCCCTTCTCTCTCTTTCCCCACCCCCCTCTCTCTTTCTCTCTTTCCCCACCCCCCTTTCTCTCTTTCCCCACCCCCCCCTCTCTCTTTCTCTCTTTCCCCACCCCTTCTCTCTCTTTCCCCACCCCCCTCTCTCTTTCTCTCTTTCCCCACCCCCCTTTCTCTCTTTCCCCACCCCCCCCTCTCTCTTTCTCTCTTTCCCCACCCCCCTCTCTCTTTCTCTCTTTCC
>NC_134903.1:1475327-1480327 GCF_041734735.1 Babylonia areolata | reverse complement strand
GCTAAATGTTGCAGTGTGATTGCGGCGATAGCCACGTCTCCTTTACCGCGGACTTAAAATTTTTTTTTTATTGCCCTTAAAGATTTTTTGAATGCCCACGATACACCAGAATAATATGATTTAAACAGCGTTCTCACTGCGAATACCGCAATTGATTTATTGCCCTTTAAAAACGTATGTTCAAATATTAAATTTTAGAACGTCAGTTAAGGAGCCACGATAGTGTAATGGGTAAGACAGTTTCTTCTCACCCGAACACGCGGGGTTCGAATCTGGTGAGGACTTTTTTTTTTTTTTTTAACCCGAAGCTTTATAATAACAAATACAGAACACATTTTAACGATTAGATTTAAAAAAAAAAGTGTATCACAAGTGTCTTGAAGGCATTGCCTCTCTTGTTTTATTATTTTTTTTTTATTGCCCCTCTTGTCGTATAAATGAAATTGAAGTAAACCATTTTAGTTGTGAGGTGGCTTCATTTCTGGATCTTAATAAGATAAGATAAGAATATCTTTATTATCTCCAACTGGAGAAATTTGGTCAGGTGCATTATCACAACATAGACAAGTAAACAACATGGGGACCATAACTGTAAAAGCCAACAACAGCCCCTACAAATATTACGAAGATACAAATGTGTCTGGATACAAAACCCGGTCTCCCCCTTTCTCCCACTGTCGACGGGAAAATGGAACTGAGCACCTAGTCATTTGGATGAAACGATAAACCGATGTCTCGTGTACAGCACGCATTAGGCGCACTGAAAAAGAACCAATGGTAATATAAACATTGCCCTCTGGCAAAATTCTGAGGATGAAATCCACTCTGATATGCTCACAAATAAAACATACACGCACTCAAGAGTGCACGACCCCTGCACTGAAAAACCTGACTGGAATAGCGAAAAGGAATGGGTCGTTCAACTCATTTCTACCACTGAACAGGAAGAAACATAACTCCCAGACTTACACGAAACTCTTCTGGGTTTGTTCCAGCCACGATGATATGTCCCTTCACCCCCCCCACCCCCACCCCCCACTCCATCATAGTGCAAATGGAACAAGGGACAGAGGATACTCCCCTTCACCCCCCCCCCCACACACACACACACCCCACTCCATCATAGTGCAAATGGAACAAGGGACAGTGTTCTCTAATGACGGCAAAGTAAAGATCACCCCTTCTCTCTGTCCTTCTGAAACCACGAAGAAGAAGAAGAAGAAGAAGGAAGAGAAGAAGAAGCAGAAGAAGAAGAAGAAGAAGAAGAAGAAGAAGAAGAAGCTTCCTCACTGGCGAACATCTACTGGGGGCAGGGCTGAGTTTTACGACCTATAGGTTTCCACCCTGAAGTTTATCCAGTGAGTGCTGGTCCGGGTATTGTGAAGGGTTCGTTGCTCGATGGGGGTGGGGGTGGAATCCTAGGATATAATCATGTCTATCTGTCTGGCGTTCCAAGGGGGAGGGGGGGATGTATGTGTGTGGTGGGATGGAGGTGGGGGTGGGGGGGATAGTGGGGAGTCTCGAGACGTGCTTCTCAGATTCTCATTACGGTTGTCGTTAATAGCGGTTATAATTTCCATGGCAGAGGGCACTAGCAAGCAAGCACCTTTCTGATAGCTTTGTCAACACCCTGCCTGAAGCAATATACATTTCTCTCTCCCTCTGTGTCTCTCTGTTGTGTTGTACTTTACCGTACCATTCTGTATTGTATTGTATTGTATTGTATTGTTACATACCGTATTGTATTGTATTGTATTGTATTGTTACATACCGTATTGTATTGCATTGTATTGTTACGTACCGTATTGTATTGCATTGTATTGTTACGTACCGTATTGTATTGTTACATACCGTATTGTATTGCATTGTATTGTTACATACCGTATTGTATTGTATTGTATTGTTACATACCGTATTGTATTGCATTGTATTGTTACATACCGTATTGTATTGTATTGTATTGTTACATACCGTATTGTATTGTATTGTATTGTTACGTACCGTATTGTATTGTTACATACCGTATTGTATTGTTACGTACCGTATTGTATTGTTACGTACCGTATTGTATTGTGTTGTATTGTTACATACCGTATTGTATTGTATTGTATTGTTACATACCGTATTGTATTGTATTGTTACATACCGTATTGTATTGTTACGTACCGTATTGTATTGTTACGTACCGTATTGTATTGCATTGTATTGTTACGTACCGTATTGTATTGTATTGTTACATACCGTATTGTATTGTATTGTTACATACCGTATTGTATTGCATTGTATTGTTACGTACCGTATTGTATTGTATTGTTACATACCGTATTGTATTGTATTGTTACATACCGTATTGTATTGCATTGTATTGTTACGTACCGTATTGTATTGTATTGTTACATACCGTATTGTACCGTATTGTATTGTTACGTACCGTATTGTATTGTTACATACCGTATTGTATTGTTACATACCGTATTGTATTGCATTGTATTGTTACGTACCGTATTGTATTGTTACATACCGTATTGTATTGTTACATACCGTATTGTATTGCATTGTATTGTTACGTACCGTATTGTATTGTATTGTTACATACCGTATTGTATTGTTACGTACCGTATTGTATTGTATTGTTACGTACCGTATTGTATTGTATTGTTACATACCGTATTGTATTGTTACATACCGTATTGTATTGTATTGTATTGTTACATACCGTATTGTATTGTTACATACCGTATTGTATTGCATTGTATTGTTACGTACCGTATTGTATTGTATTGTTACATACCGTATTGTATTGCATTGTATTGTTACATACCGTATTGTATTGTTACATACCGTATTGTATTGCATTGTATTGTTACGTACCGTATTGTATTGTATTGTTACATACCGTATTGTATTGTTACATACCGTATTGTATTGTTACATACCGTATTGTATTGTATTGTATTGTTACATACCGTATTGTATTGTTACATACCGTATTGTATTGTTACATACCGTATTGTATTGCATTGTATTGTTACGTACCGTATTGTATTGTATTGTTACGTACCGTATTGTATTGTATTGTATTGTTACGTACCGTATTGTATTGTATTGTTACATACCGTATTGTATTGTATTGTATTGTTACATACCGTATTGTATTGTTACGTACCGTATTGTATTGTTACGTACCGTATTGTATTGTTACATACCGTATTGTATTGTTACATACCGTATTGTATTGCATTGTATTGTTACATACCGTATTGTATTGTATTGTATTGTTACATACCGTATTGTATTGTATTGCATTGTATTGTTACATACCGTATTGTATTGTTACATACCGTATTGTATTGTATTGTATTGTTACATACCGTATTGTATTGTATTGCATTGTATTGTTACGTACCGTATTGTATTGTTACATACCGTATTGTATTGTTACATACCGTATTGTATTGTTACGTACCGTATTGTATTGTTACATACCGTATTGTATTGTATTGTATTGTATTGTATTGTATTGTTACGTACCGTATTGTATTGTTACATACCGTATTGTATTGTTACGTACCGTATTGTATTGTTACATACCGTATTGTATTGTTACGTACCGTATTGTATTGTATTGTATTGTTACATACCGTATTGTATTGTATTGCATTGTATTGTTACGTACCGTATTGTATTGTTACATACCGTATTGTATTGTATTGTTACATACCGTATTGTATTGTTACGTACCGTATTGTATTGTTACATACCGTATTGTATTGTATTGCATTGTATTGTTACATACCGTATTGTATTGTATTGCATTGTTACATACCGTATTGTATTGTTACGTACCGTATTGTATTGTTACGTACCGTATTGTATTGTTACATACCGTATTGTATTGTTACGTACCGTATTGTATTGTATTGCATTGTTACATACCGTATTGTATTGTTACATACCGTATTGTATTGTTACATACCGTATTGTATTGTTACGTACCGTATTGTATTGTATTGCATTGTTACATACCGTATTGTATTGTTACGTACCGTATTGTATTGTTACGTACCGTATTGTATTGTTACGTACCGTATTGTATTGTTACATACCGTATTGCATTGTATTGTTACGTACCGTATTGTATTGTATTGTTACATACCGTATTGTATTGTATTGTATTGTTACATACCGTATTGTATTGTATTGTATTGTATTGTTACATACCGTATTGTATTGTTACATACCGTATTGTATTGCATTGTATTGTTACGTACCGCATTGTATTGTTACATACCGTATTGTATTGTATTGTATTGTTACATACCGTATTGTATTGTATTGTATTGTTACATACCGTATTGTATTGTATTGTATTGTTACATACCGTATTGTATTGTATTGTATTGTTACATACCGTATTGTATTGTATTGTATTGTTACATACCGTATTGTATTGTTACGTACCGTATTGCATTGTATTGTATTGTTACATACCGTATTGTATTGTATTGTATTGTTACATACCGTATTGTATTGTATTGTATTGTTACATACCGTATTGTATTGCATTGCATTGTATTGTTACATACCGTATTGTATTGCATTGTATTGTTACGTACCGTATTGTATTGTTACGTACCGTATTGTATTGCATTGTATTGTTACGTACCGTATTGTATTGCATTGCATTGTATTGTTACATACCGCATTGTATTGTATTGTATTGTATTGTATTGTATCATGCCGCAACGTATTGTATTGTCACAACAGATCTCATTCACTGTGGAATTGGGGACCGCTCTTCTCAAGGAAAGCGCGTCGCTACAATACAGCGCTTGCCATTGTTTTTTCTTTCTTCCTTCCCATTGTCTTTTCTTTCTTTCTTTCCTTCTCTCTTCCTTGCTTTCCTTTTCTTTTTCTTTTGTTTATTTTCGTTCTTTCTTCTTCTTTTTTTTCTCTGCTTACAGCTGTATTTCTTTCTTTTTTTTTAATTCTTGTTTTTA
>NC_134903.1:1457827-1460327 GCF_041734735.1 Babylonia areolata | reverse complement strand
CACACACACACACACACACACACACACACACACAGGTCAATGTATTTAACTACACCAACTTCCCAAATTTTGTGAAAGACAGTAAACTGATCATGAAGGGAGGTGTTTTTGTTTTTTTCTTTTTCCTTCTTTCTTTTTTTCCCCTTTTCACACATGAAGCGAGTCGAGCTCCTCCAGGCACCAAAAAAGACTCCTGGGGAACTCCTGTTGGTAGGATCATTCATTGACGGCGACACCCTTTCTTCGCCATGCGTCATCCGTAATGATGCAATGGTCGCTTGGCAACCCATTCTTGGAAGTGACGTAGTGATGCAATGGTCGCTTGGCAACCCATTCTTGGAAGTGACGTAGTGATGCAATGGTCGCTTGGCAACCCATTCTTGGACGTGACGTAGTGATGCAATGGTCGCTTGGCAACCCATTCTTGGAAGTGACGTAGTGATGCAATGGTCGCTTGGCAACCCATTCTTGGAAGTGACGTAGTGATGCAATGGTCGCTTGGCAACCCATTCTTGGAAGTGACGTAGTGATGCAATGGTCGCTTGGCAACCCATTTTTGGAAGTGACGCAGTGTGAGGCTCCCGATTCACACAAAATGACGACCGCGTACCAGAAAACCGAATTCCAAGCTCGCAGATCAGATTACAATTTTCCTGTCACATTAAAAACGTTCATGGGGGTAATATACCCGTGTGTGTGTGTGTGTGTGTGTGTGTGTGTGTGTGTGTGTGTGTGTGTCTGTGTGTGTGTGTAGAGGGTAAGGGGACTTGGGCGTGTGTGTGTGTGTGTGTGTGTGTGTGTGGAGGGTAAGGGGACTTGGGCGTGTGTGTGTGTGTGTGTGTGTGTGTGTGTGTGTGTGTGGAGGGTAAGGGGACTTGGGCGTGTGTGGGGGCGAAATGTACCCGCTGTGTTGTGTAACTTGCTTTTGTAATATATATATATGGTGTAAAAGTTCTGAAGCAAATTATGCGATATATATATATATATATATATATATATATATATATATATATATATATATATATATGTCCACCTTTTGTCGTGTTTTGTGTGTGTGTTGGACGTGGCTGAGGTCTGTATATTGTGAAGGGTGAGTGACGAGCCTGTGGATGCACAATTAATTTCCAAATGGACGAATAATGATTATTGTATTGTATTGAATTGTACCGTATTGTGTTGTATTGTACTGTATTGTATTGTATTGCATTGTGTTGTGTGGTAGTGTATTGTATTGTACTGTATTGTGTTGTATTGATTGTATTGTACTGTATTATATCGTATTGTGTTGTAGTGTATTGTGTTGCACTATATTGTATTGTATTGTGTTGTAGTGTATTGTGTTGCATTGTATTGTATTGTATTGTGTTGTAGTGTATTGTGTTGCATTGTATTGTATTGTACTATGCTGTATTGTATTGTATTGTGTTGCATTGTATTGTATTGTACTATGCTGTATTGTATTGTATTGTGTTGCATTGTATTGTATTGTATTGTACTATGCTGTATTGTATTGTATTGCATTGCATTGTATTGTATTGTATTGTACTATGCTGTATTGTATTGTATTGTATTGTATTGTATTGTGTTGCATTGTATTGTATTGTATTGTTCTGTACTGTATTCAGGACTAACTCCCCTCCCACCCCATCCCCCCATCCCCTCCCGCTTCCTCACCACCCCGTGACCCCTCACCACCCCGTGACCCCTCACCACCCCGTGACCCCCCACCACCCCGTGACCCCCCACCACCCCGTGACCCCCCACCACCCCATGACCCACCACCACCCCGTGACCCCTCACCACCCCGTGACCCCCCACCACCCCGTGACCCCTCGCCACCCCGTGACCCCTCACCACCCCATGACCCCCTCACCACCCCGTGACCCCTCACCACCCCATGACCCCTCACCACCCCGTGACCCCTCACCACCCAATGACCCCTCACCACCCCGTGACCCCTCACCACCCCATGACCCCCCCCACCCCATAACCCCTCACCACCCCGTGACCCCTCACCATCCCGTGACTCCTCATCATCCCGTGACCCCTTATCACCCCGTGACCCCTCACCACCCCACGACCCCTTATCACCCCATGACCCCTCACCACCCCACGACCCCTTATCACCCCACGACCCCCTCACCACCCCACGACCCCTTATCACCCCATGACCCCTCACCACCCCATGACCTCTTATCACCCCATGACCCCTCACCACCCCATGACCCCTCACCACCCCACGACCCCTCACCATCCCGTGACCCCTCACCCTACGACCCCCTCACCACCCATGACACCCGCTCCCTCACCACCCCATGATGGTGAGACGATAAACCGAGGTCCCGTGTGCAGCACGCACTTGGCGCACTGAAAAAGAACCCATGGCAACGAGAGTGTCGTCCTCTGGGAGAAGAAATCCACTGTCACATACACAACTAGAATGTTCATGCACTCAAGGCCTGACTAAGCGTGTTGAGTTATGCTGCTGGTCAGGCATCTG
>NC_134903.1:1440327-1442827 GCF_041734735.1 Babylonia areolata | reverse complement strand
CTATCTGCAATTCTGTCTGTCCGTCTGTCTGTCTGTCTATTTGTCTGTACGCTCACACACATACACATACACATACACACACACGCACACGCACACACGCGCGCGCGCGCGCGCACACACACACACACACACACACACACACACACACACACACACACTGTGACCAGTCGCCACACGAAGACCACGTAAAAACAACAACAAAAAGAAACAAAGACCCACAAAAGAACTCGCGCTTCAACAGAACAACCAGCATGAACTGTGAAGACAACGACCAGTCCCCAGACGAGTTGGACACTGTATATACTGACAGATCATGGCAGCCGGCACGCGCACTCAAACCGTATTTCTGAAGTGGCGCCTTCTCCTTAATTCTCCTTCTTCTTCTTCGTTCGTGGGCTGCAACTCCCACGTTCACCCGTATGTACACGAGTGAGCTTTTACGTGTCTGACCGTTTTCAAACCAGCCATGTAGGCAGCCATACTCTGTTTTCATGGGTGCGGATGCTGGGTATGTTTTTGTTTCCATAACCCACCTGACATGGTTTACAGGATCTTTAACGTGCGAATTTGATCTTCTGTTTGCGTGTGCACAAGCAGGTTTGCACATAATTATGTTGACCTGGGAGATGGGAAAAAATCTCCACTTTTTACTCACCAGGCGCCGTGACCGAGATTCGAACCCAGGACCCTCAGATTGAAAGTGCAACGCTTTTACCACTCGGCTATTGCGCTCATCCTTCTCAATTCAAATTCAATTCAATTCAGAAACACTTCATTAATCCTCATGGACACTGACGTATGCAAAGAAGTGAAGAAATAGGCAGCCTCTCGGAATGGAAAAAAAGAACGAAAATAAAAAGAAAAAAGAAAGGAAAAAAAAAGGAAAAAAGAAAAAAATGAAAAAAATGGAAGAAGATGCAGAAGACGAAGAAGAAGAAGAAGAAGAAGAAGAAGAAGAAGAAGAAGAAGAAGAAGAAGAAGAAGAAGAAGAAGAAAGAGACCCAAGCACGAGCTCTTTGAAAGCTGCACGCATAATCCTCCATTGGCTCCCTCTCTCACAGAGGATAAAATACAACATCAGCACTCTGTCTTATAGATGTTTACGAAACTCTGCCCCATCATATCTGCTTGACTACTGCCTTCGCCTCCACACCCCATCTCGCTCTCTACGATCGGCTTCGGATCCACTGTTTTCGCGTTCCCGGATTCAAACACTCCACTGTAGGCCGCCACTCTGTCGCTGTCTCTGGACCTTGCATTGGGGATGAGCTTCCTCTATTTTTTCACTTCCTTTCAATTTCTGCTGCTTTCCAGACTGACGTTAGTGCGCCGCTGTGGATGCGCTTGAATGGCTGGTGTTTCCGCGCTTTTGACTCGTCTCAGCGCAAAATTCAGCGTCATAGCAATACTTTATTATCAGTATTGTTACTGTCATTAGTAGTGATAGTGTTGTTGTCATTGTTGTTTTTGTTGTTGTTCATTATCATCATCATCATCATCATCATCATCATCATCATCTTCTTCTTCTCGTTACCGTTAGCATCGGTACTGGTAGTAGCAGCAACACTAGTAGTAGTCGTTGTAGTAGAAGTATATGCAGCCGACTCCACACACACACACACACACACACACACACACACACACACACACACACACACACACACACACACACACACACACACACACACGTACATCCACACACACACACACACACACACACACACACACACACTCACACTCACATACACGTACACACACACACACACACACACACCCACACACACACACACACACACACATACAGAGTCACAATCACAATCACACACACACACACACACACACACACACACACACACACACACACACACACACACATACATACAGAGTCACAATCACACAAACACACACACACACACTCACACTCACACACACGTACATACACATCCACACACACACACACACACACACACACACACACACACACACACACACACACACACACACACACACACACACACACTCACACACACGCACATCCACACACACACACACACACTCACACTCACATACACGTACACACACACACACACACACAGAGTCACAATCACACACACACACATACAGAGTCACAATCACACTCACACACACACACACACACACACACACACACACACAGAGATCAATCGACAGCGAGCCAAGCCCAACAGTCAGCGACGCTGCCTAGCCCATCAACATCAGCAGCAGCAGCATCAGCGTGAGACACACGCAGCGTGGGACACGAGATGGGGCATTCGTGTTAGCTGTGACGCTCAGTTCGTCTGGAACTACCGTCTGGCACTTCCGCACTTGTCAACAGGAGATTGTGAAGAAGTTCTGCGTCCCTGTCTGTAGACAAAGGACATTGAAAAAAGGACTTCTAAAAGGCAGATGAGGACAGAGGGAGAAAAAAAAGTTCATGTGCGTGCGCCTTTCTTCTGTTTTTGCTGAGACACGTTGATAA
>NC_134903.1:1430327-1437827 GCF_041734735.1 Babylonia areolata | reverse complement strand
CCGTGCTGTACCTGACGTGTAGAGTGTCTGGTGAGATATGATCCGTGCTGTACCTGACGTGTAGAGTGTCTGGTGTTGGCTTCCCCCTGTTCTGTCGCTAGGTGACAACACACACACACTGACCTTGACACATTCCATTAGGATAGAGCACAGAGGAACGGGAGACAGTTGTGTTGTGTTGTGTTGTGTTGTGTTGTGTTGTGTTGCATTTTATTGTATTGTGTTGTTTTGTATTGCATTGTATTGTGTTGAGTTGAACTGTGTTGTGATGTGTGGTGTTGTATGGTGTGGTGTGGTGCTGTGTGGTGTGGTGTGGTGTGGTGCTGTGTGGTGTGGTGTGGTGTGGTGCTGTGTGGTGTTGTATGGTGTGGTGTGGTGCTGTGTGCTGTGCTGTGGTGTGGTGTTGTATTGCGTTGCGTTGCGTTGCGTTGCGTTGTATTGTATAGCGTCGTATTGCATTGCATTGTATTGCATTTTATTGTATTGTACTTTAGTGCAGTGCAGTGCAGTGCGTTGTATTGTATTGTTTTGCATTGCATTGCATTGTATCGTATTATATTGCATTGTATTGTATTGCATTGCATTGCATTGTATCGTATTATATTGCATTGTATTGTATTGTATTGCAATGCATTGTATTGTATTGTGCTGTAATGCATTGCACTGTAGACTGCTCTTCCCGCGGGGAGCACACGCCACAGGACAGCGCCACTTTTTTCTGCGTGTAAATGGATCTGTTTCACTGTCGGCGTTCAATGGGTCTGTTTCACTATCGGTGTTGCATTTTTCTCTTCAGAATTTCGCCAAGGACAACCCATCTGTTGCCGTGGGCTCTTTTATGTGCGCTTAGTGCATGCTGCACACGGAGCCTCGGCTAACAGTCTTATACGAATGACTAGCGTCCAGACCACCACTCAAGGTCCAGCGTAGGCGCAGAGTATTCAGGAGAGTGTAAAATTCGAACCCGAACCCTCAGATTGTCTCGTTTCCCAGGGGAAGGCGTTACTACTAGGTCACCATTGTATGAGTAGTCTAGCCACACACACACACACACACACACACACACACACACACACACACACACACATTCCCTCTCTCTCTCCTTTACTTAGTGAGGTATTCTTATGTATTCTCTTTTATCATCATCATCATTAGTAGTAGTAGTAGTAGTATCATCATCATCATCTTCATCGTCTGTTTGTTTTGATAGACACCATACCCAAATTGTGAACGTTTTTTCTTCTCTCCCTTGGGTACTGTCATCTTTGACTGAAATTCTGACAGCGTCTAGACGGTTGTATTCAGTGTCAGTGTCAAATGTGGAGACTTAAAAAAAAATTGTTTCAGTTTATTTATTTCATTTATCTATTCACAGTCTCAGAAGTAAGCATGTTCGTTCAGACTTGCTCCTCCTACCTAAAGCTCTCTCTTGAACACGCAATTTCATGTGTGATCGAATAAACACGTTAAAACACACACACACACACACACACACACACACACACACACACACACAAGATCCCGTAATCCGTGTACGCCGTACACAATCTCACCGGAAACGGAATGTGGCTGCCCACATGGTGGTGTGAAAACGGACGACACATCTGTATACTTGAAAACCCACTCTTACACAAATCAGTGATCTTATGAGTTATATACCAGGTAGACAAACTTTACAACGAAGACGACAAACAAGAAGGAAGATTAGGCGAAAAAGAAGGAGAAGAAGGAGGAGGAGGGGGTGGAGATTGATTGATTGAATCTTTAATGGGTAAAGAATTAGGCACAGTAAAGGCCTTTTTACAATTCTGCCCATTTAACGACACAAAACATAAAAAAATGAATAAATAAAGAACGACACAAAACATAAAAAATAAAGAAATAAACTGAAATAAAATAAAAATAATAAGAACGACGAATAAGAATAGGAACTTAAATAGTCTATTAAAAGTAACAAAGCGATGAAAACTTGAACAACTGGTACATTACATGTACATACGTACTTACACACACACACACACACACACACACACACACACACACACACAATTATAAAACAAGCAAACAAAGACATACGTACACATTCACGCCCACACACTCAAACACACACAAACACACACACGCACTTCGCACTTACTGTTCACACATACACATACATTCAGTTTTTCATTCATCATGGCATGGCAGCTTGTGGACTGAGTACAAGCAAGCATTTGCAAAAGACCGCGAGTAGGTTAATCAAATGCATCGAATAGAAATAGAAGAAGAAGAAGAAGAAGAAGAAGAAGAGGAAGAAGAAGGAGGAGGTGGAGGAGAAGAAGAAGAAGAAGAAGAAGAAGAAGAGGAAGAAGAAGGAGGAGGTGGAGAAGAAGAAGAAGAAGAAGAAGAAGAAGAGGAAGAAGAAGGAGGAGGTGGAGAAGAAGGAGGAGGAGGAGAAGGAGGAGAAGAAGAAGAAAGAGAAAAAGGAGGAGGAGGAGGAGAAGAAGGAGGAGGAGGAGTGGAGAAGAAGAAGAAGGAGGAGGAGGAGGAGAAGAAGAAGGAGGAGGAAGAGGAGAAGAAGAAGAAAAAGGAGGAGGAGGAGAAGAAGGAGGAGGAGAAGGAAAAGAAGAAGAAGGAGGAGTAGGAGGAGAAGAAGAAGGAGAAGAAGGAGGAGGAGGAGAAGAAGAAGAAAAAAAAAAGGAGGAGGAGGAGGAGGAGAATGTGTGTGAGGTTCAGTCCCGTGCACTCAGATTCTCTCTGTTCCAAGACGGACGGGTTCACTAGCTACTACTGCTACATTTTACGTCATTACTGGGATACGACAACACAGTTTCTTTACGTCACATATCTTGTTGAAGGTCGAACTAATACAATATAATCTCCATCAGTGGAAACTGGCGCATAGCGGCGTCAGGCACCGGGCCTAGGCCCTTGAAGGCTTGAGAAATGTCCGCTCGTTTTACTGCGTGGTTAAGAGGACAACAAATGTCCCATTACTGTTACTTCGGGGAGGTCGATTTCTTCCTCTTTTTCTTCGTTCGTGGGCTGCAACCCCCACGTTCACTCGTATGTAGGGTACACGAGTCAGCTTTTACGTGTATGTGTGACCGTGTTTACCCCCGCCATGTAGGCAGCCATACTCCGTTTTCGGAGGCGTGCAGCATGCTGGGTATGTTCTTGTTTCCGTACCCCATCACCGAACGCTGACATGGCTTACAGGCAGGGTCTATCGTGCATATTTGATGTTCTGCTTGCTACACACGCAGTGGGGGTTCAAGTTAGGCAAGGATTCGGTGGGGTGGGTCGTTGTCCGATACGTTTTTTTGTTTTTTGTTGTTGGTTTTTTTGTTTGTTTGTTTGTTTTTCTGGCTCGGACACCGTGAGTGACGGGCGCAATAGCCGAGTGGTTAAAGCGTTGGACTTTTAATCTGAGCGTCCCGGGTCCGAATCTCGGTAACGGCGCCTGGTGGAGATTTTTCCGATCTCCCAGGTCAACATACGTGCAGACCTGCTTGTGCCTGAACCCCCTTCGTGTGTATACGCAAGTAGCAAATCAAATTCGCACGTTAAAGATCCTGTAATCCATGTCAGCGTTCGGTGGGTTATGGAAACAAGAACATACCCAGCTTGCACACCTCCGAAAACGGAGCATGGCTGCCTACATGGCGGGTCAAATCGGTCATACACGTCAAAGCCCATTCGTGTACATACGAGTGAACGTGGGAGTTGCAGCCCACGAAGAAGAAGAAAAAGACACCGTGAGTGACAGACGATGGCGGCCTCAAGACGATCTTCCCCCAAATCACCCACATCAGTCGGAACGAGGCCATCGTTATTTCATCGCACAGCCTCGAGGAAGCCTGAGCCGATGTCTTAGCGTTTTGATTAATTCAATCAGGGGGAAAGAAGGTCGTCGTCTGCCCATGCGCTAAACAGGAAAATGTCTGATGTCGTCGTCTGCCCATGCGCTGAACAGGAAAATGTCTGTTTTTTTTTCTCTGTTTTGTGTGTGTGTGTGTGTGTGTGTGTGTTTTCTGTCCGAGCAGATTTTTTGCCCTGCGTCGAATCGTTTCTCGGTCTTCCCAAACGATAGCAGGTTTCCGAGGAGTGTGTGTGTGTGTGTGTGTGTGTGTGTGTGTGTGTGCGCTAAATTCTCTGGAACAACAACTATATTGTGCAGCGCAGCTCATTTTTTGTGTTTCAGAGAGAGATTCAGATTCAGATGATTTGTTCGTTTAAGGCCAAGCCCCATGTGAACAAGGGGCGATAATAGATTTTGCAAATGCCACTATAACTGTGTCTGTACTGGTGGTTTTGCATCCTAGCAACTTAAAGAAATTAGGACAATACGTCTTTCTTAAACTTAAATGCTCTATATATAGATACCATGCCAGGTAACGCATAATATAATACCAGAATTATGGAAAAGAGACAGACAGACAGACAGAGACCGAGAACTCTGAACACATAAATATTTCACTACAAGGCCACCTGTCTATTTGCAAAGGAGGTACATACATACACACGTTTGAGACACACAACATTCCGAAAATAAAGGGGGGAGGGACCAGCATTATGGACACAACATTGAAAGACAGCAACAGACAGAGAGAGACAGCAACAGACAGGGAGAGACAGAAAGACAGCAACAGAGAGAGACAGAGACAGCAACAGAGAGACAGCAACAGAGAGAGACAGAGACAGCAACAGACAGAGAGAGACAGCAACAGACAGGGAGAGACAGAGACAGAAAGACAGCAACAGACAGAGACAGAGAGACAGCAACAGACAGGGAGAGACAGAGACAGAAAGACAGCAACAGACAGAGAGAGACAGACAGCAACAGACAGTGAGAGACAGAGACAGCAACAAAGACAGAAAGACAGCAACAGACAGAGAGAGACAGAGACAGACAGCAACAGACAGAGAGAGACAGCAACAGACAGGGAGAGACAGAGACAGCAACAGACAGAGAGAGACAGAGAGACAGCAACAGACAGGGAGAGACAGCAACAGAGAGAGACAGAGACAGCAACAGAGAGACAGAGACAGAAAGACAGCAACAGACAGAGACAGAGAGACAGCAACAGACAGGGAGAGACAGAAAGACAGCAACAGACAGAGAGAGACAGCAACAGACATAGAGAGACAGAGACAGAAAGACAGCAACAGACAGAGAGAGACAGCAACAGACATAGAGAGACAGAGACAGAAAGACAGCAACAGACAGAGAGAGACAGCAACAGACATAGAGAGACAGAGACAGAAAGACAGCAACAGACAGAGAGAGACAGAGACAGAAAGACAGCAACAGACAGAGAGAGACAGCAACAGACAGACAGAGACAGAAAGACAGCAACAGACAGGGAGAGACAGCAACAGACAGGGAGAGACAGAGAGACAGCAACAGACAGAGAGAGACAGAAAGACAGCAACAGACAGAGAGAGACAGCAACAGACAGACAGAGACAGAAAGACAGCAACAGACAGGGAGAGACAGAAAGACAGCAACAGACAGAGAGAGACAGCAACAGACAGGGAGAGACAGAGAGACAGCAACAGACAGAGAGAGACAGAAAGACAGCAACAGACAGAGAGAGACAGAAAGACAGCAACAGACAGGGAGAGACAGAAAGACAGCAACAGACAGAGAGAGACAGCAACAGACAGGGAGAGACAGAGAGACAGCAACAGACAGAGAGAGACAGAAAGACAGCAACAGACAGACAGAGACAGCAACAGACAGGGAGAGACAGAAAGACAGCAACAGAGAGAGACAGAGACAGCAACACAGAGACAGCAACAGAGAGAGACAGAGACAGCAACAGAGAGACAGCAACAGACAGAGAGACAGAGACAGCAACCGACAGAGAGACAGAGACAGCAACAGAGAGACAGCAACCGACAGAGAGACAGAGACAGCAACAGGCAGAGAGAGAGAGAGAGACAGAGAGCAACACAGAGAGAGAGACAGCAACAGACAGTGAGAGAAAGAAACAGAGAAGGAGACTAGTACAGACACAAACCCAATAAACATTTGTCAGTTTCCCCTTAATGGCACCAGACGCCTCTGGAACGTGCGTGGACCCTACAATCATTGTAAATGTCCGGGCAGTACCGTAAGCGACACCAATGGAGAAAATGGCTCTCGTTGGGGTAAAGTACTCAGAGTGCATGTCCCTCCCATTCAAAGGTCAAGGTCCCAGCAAGGATAACTCCGGAGAAAAAGAAAAAAAAAGGTTGGATAGAACGTGGTAATGTCATACAATTTTCGTGAAACTTGGTACTTTAGTGATTTGTTCTGTTGTGGCCAGGGCAGGAACTACTCTGTAAATTTGGAGATCAGGTTCAAGGTCACATCAATGTGTGTGTGTGTGTGTGTGTGTGTGTGTGTGTGTGTGTGTGTGTGTGTGTGTGCGCGCGCGTGCGTGTGTGTGCATATGTTTCTTTGTTTTGTTGTTGTTGGTTGTGTGTGTGTGTGTGTGTGTGTGTGTGTGTGTGTGTGTCCATTTTCCAAATGAATTGTTTTTCAGTGTTGTTTATTTATTAATTAATCAAGAATTAATCGAATGAATCAAATTAATTGATTTGGCATTACACGTGAGTCTGGACAGCCTTGTCTTTCTTGTTAAGTGATGAAGATAAACTTCCAATTTCGACTGCCCCCCCCCCCAACCCCGCAACCCCGCCCCCTCCCCCCTAACCCCCTTCCACACACACTCTCTCTCACTCTCTTTCTGCTTTCCCCTAACCCCCCCCTCCCCTCTCTCTCTCTCACTCACACAAGCCCCCCCTCCCCTCTCTCTCTCTCTCACTCACACAAGCCCCCCCTCCCCTCTCTCTCTCTCTCACTCACACCAAGCCCCCCCCTCTCTCTCTCTCACTCAAACCAAGCCCCCCCCCCCTCTCTCTCTCTCACTCACACCAAGCCCCCCCCCCCTCTCTCTCTCTCACTCACACCAAGCCCCCCCCCCCTCTCTCTCTCTCTCTCACTCACACTAAGCCCCCCCTCCCCTGTCTCTCTCTCACTCACACCAAGCCCCCCCCCTCTCTCTCTCTCACTCACACCAAGCCCCCCCCCCTCTCTCTCTCTCTCTCTCACTCACACCAAGCCCCACTCTCTCTCTCTCCCCCACTCACCCCCACCCTCACTTTCTCTCTGTCTTTTCTATCTTGCTGTCTTTACTGCTTTACTCTTTCCATTCTTTTCGCCTTTTTAAAAATTTTTTTTTTATTCATCCCTCTTTTTCTTTTCTTTTTTTCCCTTTCTGTCAGACTTAAAAAATTTAAAAAAGCAGCAGCAGCAGCAGTAGTAGTAGCAGTAGCAGTAGTAGTAATAGTCATGATGATGATGATGATGATGATGATGATGATGATAATTCCATTTCATGTAGGGCATACTACACGGGTGTGAGGCCTTCGACAATACACGTGACATAGACAAGGTACAGGAACACATGTAAGGTATAAATTTACACTGAAATTACTGTTTTAAAACAGTGTAAATCACTCACAACACCC
>NC_134903.1:1412827-1425327 GCF_041734735.1 Babylonia areolata | reverse complement strand
AGGACTAAAAAAAGGACAGCAATTATACTCACAGAATGATTGTAATGCCCCCCTCCCTTCCCCTTCCTCAGCCCCGACCGGTCTCCAGAAGCGCCAGTCAGTGGTAAAGTTTGAAACATCAAATCTGAAACAGGAAAGATTCGGGGTTCTTCCTCTCCCTTCCTTCCAAGTGTCTTGGGAAATGGAAACGTTTGGCCCTTGCTTTATCACCGACCACACACACACACACACACACACACACATATCTACATATCTATCTAAACTTTACAGCCCAAATTGATCACACACTGTGCAATATATATATATATCTACATATCTATCTAAACTTTACAGCCCAGATTGATCACCCACTGTGCAATATATATATATATATCGCGCGCGCGCGCGCGTGTGTGTGTGTGTGTGTGTGTGTGTGTATCTACATATCTATCGAAAAGATTACAGCCTAGATTGATCAACCACTATGCAATACACACACACACACACACACACACACACACACATATATATATATATGTGTGTGTGTATGTGTGTGTGTGTGTGTGTGTGTGTGTGTGTGTGTGTGTGTGTGTATCCCACCCCCACCCCCCACCCCTCCCGACCCCATAAAACAAAGTTGAAACCAACACCTATTTTGTTAAACAAAAATTTTTAAAAACTCGGAATTTTCACTGCTACCCAGCAGACTTCGCTCATAATAGGTGACGGAATGTTATTTTTTACGTCATCTTTCTGACCTTACATGACGTCTTCTACTACGTAATTATATCATGTTCTACACGATGGGATGCTGGCCTGAGTCCAAGACAACGGAGAGACTTCAGAACCATTCCCTGTCTCCAACGGAGTCAAGCAAGGGTGTGTTCTTGCCCCCACCCTGTTCAGTCTCATGTTTTCAGCCATGCTGACAGATGCCTTCAGAGACGCTGATGTAGGCATTGGTATCAGGTACCGCACAGATGGCTCACTCTTCAACCTCAGGAGGCTTCAAGCAAAAACCAAGGTGAGGACAGACACCGTCAACGACTTCCTGTTTGATGATGACTGCGCTCTCAACGCTGCCTCTGAAGCTGACATGCAACACAGCGTCGACAAGTTCTCTGCTGCCTGTGACAACTTTGGCCTCACAATCAGCACAAACAAGACTGAGGTGATGCACCAGCCAGCTCCAGGAAAGTCTTACGTTGAACCAAACATCTTCATCAACGGGCAACGACTGAACGCGGTGGACAAGTTCACATACCTGGGCAGTACACTCTCTCGCACAGTTGTCATCGACGACCAGGTGAATGCCAGACTCGCCAAAGCCAGCGCTGCCTTCGGCAGACTCCATAAGAACGTTTGGAACAGGAGAGGCATCACCCTGGAGACGAAGCTCAAAGTATACAAGGCCATAGTTCTCGCCACACTGCTCTATGGACGGTCTACAAACGCCACGCCAAAAAGCTGAACCACTTCCACACCACCAGCCTCAGAAAACTTCTTGGCATAAAGTGGCAAGAGAAGATCCCTGACACAGAGGTGCTCACTCGTGCAAACTTGCCCAGCATCTACACCATCTTGATGCAGGCCTAGCTGTGCTGGGAAGGCCATGTAGTTCACATGCCAGACCACCGGCTCCCCAAGAAACTGCTTTACGGCGAACTCCAACATGGCAAGCGCTCCCATGGAGGCCAAAAGAAGCGCTTCAAAGACACTCTGAAAGCTTTTCTGAAGGCCTTCAACATCAGCCATGACACATGGGAGCTGAATGCAATGGACAGACCAAAGTGGCGTTCAGCTGTCCACAAAGTCGCCAAATCCTGTGAGGCCAACAGAATTGCTGCAGCAGAGCAACGCAGACAGGCCAGGAAAAGCAGTGCCAGCAAGTCCCCGACAGCCGCCACCATCCCCTGTCCACACTGCGTCAGAACCTTCCGGGCGCGAATTGGCCTGACCAGTCATCTGCGCACCCACAGAGCCCCCCCCCCCCCCCCCCCCCCCCGCCCCATATATATATATATATATATATATATATATAATCATATATACAGAGAGAGAGAAAGGTTTTAGATTTTCCCCCCCATTATCTCCATTTCTCCCACACCGCCCATTCAAAGTCCTCTCGCAGACACAAAGACATTCTCGCTCGTCTGCCGAAACAGGCAGAGAAATGCTCTGTCTGACCCCACTTACCTCGGAGTGGAGGTTGACGACCAATCGGCTGCTGCCAAGCGGCGTCATTTCCTGTCAACGTTTCCCTATCAATTGCCGGTGTCTGTAAATTCATGAGGGTGCTCACATCCGTTCCCGACATCTTGAAGTCAAAAGTTCCAAGCTACAGTCCGTTGATAAGTTCTTGTCTTTGTGTGTGTGTGTGTGTGTGTGTGTGTGTGTGTGTGTGTGTGTGTGTGTGTGTGTGGTAGCTGTTTGTTGTTCAAGCAGGAAGATAACAGAATTGTGCAGACGCTTATCTTCGTGAAGGTCTGGTTTAGGTTCCCGGAAACTCAAACTGGAAAATCAAACAGAGCGTGTAGTCATTCGGATGAGACGATAAACTGGTTCCGTGTGCAGCACGCACTTGGCGCACTGAAAAAGAACCCACGGCAAGCAGAGTGTTGTCCTCTGGTAAAATTCTGTAGAAGAAATCCAATCTTGATATGTACACATATGTTCATGCAAGCACACAAGTCGTGCCCAATGTGTCGGGCTCAGCTGCCGTCAGGTATCTGTCCAGCAGTGTGTTGCACCGTATCTGGATTGGTCTGAACAGTTTCGCCTCCCTCAGCAGGGTGGCAGAATAACTAAAAGACACTCAGCTGCACAGTACAGAGAGTCCGTGAAGGTGTGGGTTCGAATCCCGCCCTCGCCCTTTCTCCCAAGTTTGACTGGAAAATCAAACTGAGCGTCTGGTCTTTCGGATGAGTCGATAAACCGAGGTCCCGTGTGCAGCACGCAGTTGGCATACTGAAAAAGAACCCATGGCAACGAGAGTGTTGTCCTCTGTCAAAATTATGTAAAAGAAATCCACTCTGATAGGTACACAAATATATAAGCATGTACTCAAGGCTTGACAAATGCGTTGGGTTATGCTGGTGTCAGGCATTTGCCTCGCAGATGTGGTGTAGCGTATATGGATTTGTCCGAACGCAGTGACACCTCCTTGAGAAACTGAAAGTGATACTGATAATCTGAAACTGAAAACTGACAGTGCCAAGGAGTAAGTCGAGTTCATCGTGAGGTATTGTTTGTTTTTCGATGTCTGGGGTCCAGAGATCGTCGAGGTGGGGGTCCCCTCTGTCGGAGGTCCGTCTCAAGGGCATGCCACCAGACATAACACTCACCCAGAACTCCACCCAGTAAGCCCCAGACTGAGCACCGCCATGGCTTTGTCACCGAGCCAGACCGTCAGACTCAGCACCGCCATGGCTTTGTCACCGAGCCAGACCGTCAGACTGAGGACCGCCATGGCTTTGTCACTGAGCCAGACCGTCAGACTCAGCACCGCCATGGCTTTGTCACTGAGCCAGACCATCAGACTCAGCACCGCCATGGCTTTGTCACCGAGCCAGACCGTCAGACTGAGGACCACCATGGCTTTGTCACCGAGCCAGACCGTCAGACTGAGGACTGCCATGGCTTTGTCACTGAGCCAGACCGTCAGACTGAGGACCACCATGGCTTTGTCACTGAGCCAGACCGTCAGACTGAGGACCGCCATGGCTTTGTCACCGAGCCAGACCGTCAGACTGAGGACCGCCATGGCTTTGTCACTGAGCCAGACCGTCAGACTGAGGACCAGCCAGCAAGACAGGACACGCCGCCTCCCTGTCTCTCCAGCAGCAGCGCCCTCATGAATTTTGCCGACACAGAAGACGCTCACCGGAAATTACCCCCCCAAACCGTGGAAACTGAAGTTAAATCGAGACGGGAGGTTGATAATGAGAGCAGTGCTTGAAAGGATTCCTCTTCTCCTTCTTCCTCTTGTTCGCCTCCCCTCCCTCCTCCTCCTTCTTCTCTCAGCCCCCCCCCCCCCTCTTATTCTTCTTCTTTTCCTCCTCCTCCTTCTTCTTTTCCTCCTCCTTCTTTTCCTCCTCTTCTTCCTGCTTCTCATCCCTCTCCTCCTCTTCTTCTTCTTTCACTCTGTCTCCGTCTGTTTATTTATCTCTTCGGTCTGTATCTCCCTCTTTCTCACTCTATTTCTTTCTTGTTATCTTTCTTTCTTTCTTTGTCTCTGTCTGTCTGTCCTTATCTCCCATCATATGTATTTCCTGATCATTTTTGTCTTTCGCTTTCGTCTGCGAAGAAGATGTTTGTTTTATAATTCTTTGGTGGAGGCTTTGTGGCAGGACTGGTCAAGGCGTTGGACACCTGATCCAGTGACCAGGGTTCGTGTCCTTTAGAAAGGCACTTCACTCCGTTTTTGGCCATGCCAGGAGGGAAAATAAACGAAGTCAAGTAAAATAAGATACAAAAATAGATGAATAGAGAAGTAATTAGATTAGTGAACGACGGGTGCAATAGCCGAGTGGTTAAAACGTTGGACTTTCAATCTGAGGGTACAGGGTTCGAATCTCGGTAAAGGCGCCTGGTGGGTAAAGGGTGGAGATTTTTCCGATCTGGCAAAATTCTGTCGGAGAAATCCACTCTGATAGATACACAAATGTATGCGTACACTCAAAGCCTGACTAAGTGCGTTGGGTTATGCTGCTGGTCAGGCCGGATATCTAAGGAGTCCGTTGGGACGACACTGCAGTATCAGGTATTTACAATAAAATGGGCTGTCTCCTTCCGAGAGTCTTCATATGGCCACATTTGCTCTTCTAGAATGGTTTATATCTCCCTGCAGTACCCTCTCTCTCTCCCTCCTTCTCTCTCTCCCTCCCTCCCTCCCTCTCTCTCTCTCTCCCTTTCACACATTCTCTCTTTCTCCCTCTCTCTACCCCTCTCTCTCTCCCCCCTCTCTCTCTCCCTTTCACTCTCTCTCTCCCCCCTCTCTCTCTCCCTTTCACTCTCTCTTTCCCCCCCTCTCTCTCCCCCCCTCTCTCTACCCCTCTCTCTACCCCTCCCTCTCTCTCTCTCTCCCTCTCTCTCCCTTTCACTCTCTATCTCCCTCCCTATCTCCATCTCCCTCTCTCTCCTCCCCCCCTCTCTCTCCCCCCTCTCTCTCCCTCTCCTTTTCACTCTCCCTCTACCCCTCTCTCTCTCCCTCTCCCTCCCTCTTCCCTCTCCCCCCCCCCTTTCTCTCCCCCCTCTCTCTCCCTTCTCCCCCTCTTTCCATCCCTCTCCTTCACCTCCCTCTCTCCTTCATGCTTTTGCACGTGCATATCTGGGGATATGTGTGTGGCATGTCCCTTCTCCTGAACTTTTTAACTCTGAGCGAGTTCAGAAATCTATCTGGTTAGGAGAGAAAGATTCCCCTGGGCTGTTGATGCCGAGCTTGATGTTGTGAATTGACTCTCGCTTTTTTTTTTTTTTTTTTTTTTTTTTTACTTTGTTGCTTTTTTTCCAATTATTATTTATGCCCAGACGGCTGGATGTAAAAAAGTACTTTGTGCTTACTCCTTTACCCTCGTAAAATAAAATTTCGTTCGTTCGTTCGTTCGTTCGTTCTCCCTTTCACTCTCTCTCTCTCACTCTCCCTCCCTCTCTCTCTCCCTCCCTCTCTCTACCCCCCTCTCTCTCTCTCCCTTTCACTCTCTATCTCCCTCCCTCCCTCCCTCCCTCTCTCCCCCCCTCTCTCTCTCCCTCTCTGTCCCTCTCCCTTTCACTATCTCTCTCCCTCACCTCTCTCTCTCTCTCTCTCCCTGTCTCTCTTCCTCCCCCCCTCTCTCTCCCTCCCTCTCTCTCCGTCTCTCTTCCCCCCTCTCTCTCCCTCCCTCTCCGTCTCTCTTCCCCCCTCTCTCCCTCCCTCTCCCTCTCTCTCCCCGCTCTCTCTCCTTCCCTCTCTCTCCGTCTCTCTCTCCCCCCCTCTCTCTCCTTCCCTCTCTCTCCGTCTCTCTCCCCCCCTCTCTCTCCTTCTCTCTCCCTCTCCTTCTCTCTTCCCCCCCTCTCTCTTCCCCCCTCTCCCTCTCTCTTCCCCCCTCCCTCTCTCTCCCTCTCTCTTCCCCCCTCTCTCTCCCCCTCCCTCTCTCTCCCTCTCTCTTCCCCCCCTCTCTCTCTCTCCCTCTCTCTTCCCCCCCTCTCTCTCTCTCCCTCTCTCTTCCCCTCCTTTCTCTCTCTTTCTTTTCCCTGAGTGTCAAGCTTCCTCTTCTCTGTCCTCTTTAAGTGTCTTTGCAATTTTCTTTCTTTTCTTTTCTTTTTCTTTTGGGGGAGGAGGGGGGAGGGGTGTGGGGGGGGGAGAAAAAAAGGAAGGACTGTTTAGTGGTTTCCCGCACTTGTTTTTCCACTTGACCGGGCTGAAGGAGGAAAAAGTCATTGTTGTCTGTACTAATACTAACCCTTTCTGGTTGTTTGGCTATTTGTGTGTCCATTTTTGTTCTGTCTGTCTGTTTGATTATCTTCGTGTGCTTGCTCGCGCGCCTGTGTGTGTGTGTGTGTGTGTGTGTGTGTGTGTGTGTGTGTGTGTGTGTGTGTGTGTCTGTGTCTGTCTGTGTCTGTGTCTGTGTGTCTGTGCGCGCGATTTTGTGTGCACGTGCGCGCGTGTGTGTGTGTGTGCGTGTGTGAGACAATTATGCTCCCTTCTAGCAATATACATAATCTGCCATTCATGATGATGTGACTCTCACTTTCACAGCTCCAGAATGAACGTCTCAGTAACAGACATAAAAGGGACGGTTCAGACGTTGTAGCAGAAAGTGTCGACATCACTTCATGTTCACGATGTTTAATTCATGGCGTGGCGAGGGATTATTCAGGGCGGGGAGAGGGATTATTCATGGCGGGGAGAGGGATTATTCATGGCATGGCGAGGGATTATTCATGGCGGGGCGAGGGATTATTCATGGCGGGGCGAGGGATTATTCATGGCGGGGGAGGGATTATTCATGGCGGGGCGAGGGATTATTCATGGTTAGGGATTATTCATGGCGGGGCGAGGGATTATTCATGGCGGGGCGAGGGATTATTCATGGCGGGGAGAGGGATTATTCATGGCGGGGCAAGGGATTCTTCCTCACTGAACAACAAAATTCAATCGCAGGACGAAGAAAGAAAATACCGAATACAACCACGAATGGGTTATTCGGGGGGAAATCTGGTGCAGGTATATACACAGATCTTCAGTCTTACTGTCACGGTTTGTTGGCGCTCTGTGTGCGTGCCTGTCTGTACCTCTTTCCTCCTTCCCTCTCCCCCCCCCTTTCTCTCTCCCTTTCTCTCCCCCCTCTCTCTCCCTTCTCCCCCTCTTTCCATTCCTCTCCTTCACCTCCCTCTCTCCTTCATGCTTTTGCACGTGCATATCTGGGGATATGTGTGTGGCATGTCCCTTCTCCTGAACGTTTTAACTCTGAGCGAGTTCAGAAATCTATCTGGTTAGGAGAGAAAGATTCCCCTGGGCTGTTGATGCCGAGCTTTGAGGAGAGACGGGTCGCCGTTCCACACACACACACACACACACACACACACACACACACACACACACACACACACACACACACACACACACACACACACACACACACACACACACACACACACCACTCTCTTGCAATGATTCCTTTTTTCTTCTTTTGTTCTTGTTCGTTTACAAGCTAAGAGCTTTCTGAAGAGTTTTCTCCATCAGAGCGGCAAACTTCTCACCCGAATCTGAATAATGGAAGCCTCTCCGGACATCTCAGGCACGATATTGTGCCAAAACAAAACATGTTTATTTCAGGAACCTCCGCAGGGAGGCTCAGAGATTCACGCCATAAAAACGATTGCATTGCTCTCTTCAAGCCTTTTTATTTTCTTCAGGGCAGAAGAGTGAAGATGGTGATCGATAATGACAAAAACCAACCAAACAAACAAACAAAGTCATTCCTACGCTCTTCTCTTTCACACAATGTCGTCGATAACATTAGATATGTAATGCAACGTTATATAACAGTGAGAGAGAGAGAGACAGAGACAGAGAGACAGTGAATTCCCTACGGAAAAGCAAAGGATGAAATGTCGGGAAAAGTCGTTTTGACTTGGCTGCTCTTCTTTGTTTTTGTACGCCTGATCTATCTTTATACTTTAGAGTCTTTAAAAACAACAACAACCCAACAGCATTATATCTATCTATCTATCTTTATACTTTAGAGTCTTTAAAAACAACAACAACCCAACAGCATTATATCTATCTATCTATCTATATCTATCTATCTATCTTTATACTTTAGAGTCTTTAAAAACAACAACAACCCAACAGCATTATATCTACGAGGGTCATTCAATAAATAAGGTGAATTTTTCGGTATAAGGACTTCTAATACAGATAGAAGCTTACTTTTTTTTTTTTTTTTCTTTTTTTTTTCAGCGTAGTCTCCCAGCACTGTCACACACTTTTCCCATCTGTGCACAAGCTTCCATATTCCCTCAGCGTAAAAATCTTTGGACTGATGTCTCAGCCAGTCGCTCACAACACTTTTGACTTCATCGTCACTTTCAAACTTCGTGCCTCTCGTGAACGCTTTCAAGGGACCAAACAGGTGAAAGTCTGAAGGGGCAAGGTCTGGGCTGTAAGGGGGATGAGGGAGCAGTTCCCAGCCCAGCTCGTTGATGGTCTGCACCGTTCGGACTGCTGTGTGAGGCCTTGCGTTGTCATGATGCAAGATGACTCCTTCTGACTGATGACCCCTGCGTTTGTTCTTTATGTCTTTCTTGACCTGCCTCAGCAGTTCACAGTAGTTGGCACTGTTCACAGTGCTTCCTTTCTCAAGAAATGAAATGGTGATTGGGCCTTGCATATCCCAAAAAACGGTGAGCATCACCTTCCTCGTGGACCGCTGGGACTTGAACTTCTTCTTCACTGGAGAGCCTACGTGCTTCCACTCCATGGACTGCCGTTTGGACTGAGGCTCATAGTGCCAAACCCATGTCTCGTCACATGTGACCACCTTCTTCAGAAACTCATCACCATCCTTCTCATAGCGGCAGAGACACTGCTGGGACAACTCGACACTCCTCTGTGCTCTGGAGTAAGCATCTTTGGCACCCACCGGCAGCTGACCTTTGAGTAGCCAAGGTCATCATGGACAATTTTGTGTGCTGTCCCAAATAAGCTCAAAGTCCTTGCAATGTCATCCACTGTCACCCTTCTGTCAGACTGAACGAGGTCATTGACTGATTCGATCACCTCAGGAGACCTCACTTCTGTAGGCCTTCCAGGCCTGTCTTCATCCTCAACACTGCTCCGTCCTTCTTTAAACAATTTAGCCCACTTGTAGACATTTTTTCGGCTGAAACATGTGGCACCATACACAGTTGACATTCTCCTATGAATTTCAACTGGTTTGCACCCTTCAGCAACCAAAAACTTGATAACTGACCGCTTTTGAATCCTGGAACATGCTTCTTGGTCGGCCATCTTTGTTAATCGCCAAAACTCTCAAAGTTTTTTTTAATCTGCAAAACAAATTAAATCCATGTGAAAAAAAAGAAAAAAAAGAAGAAAAAAAGAAGTAAGCTTCTATCTGTATTAGAAGTCCTTATACCGAAAAATTCACCTTATTTATTGAATGACCCTCGTATCTATCTATATCTATCTATCTATCTTTATACTTTAGAGTCTTTAAAAAACTACAACCCAACAGCACGCTATCTATCTATCTATCTATTTTTCTTTCTTTCTTCATAAGTCTTTAAAAACAGCCAACTGCACGAATGCATATAATATATGTAGGCCTAACACAACCAGACAATATATGACAAACTAGTCCACTCGTGAAATGATGAAATTGATGATTTTAGATTTTAAGGTATCAAATGTTGAGCAAATGTGACATACAAAAAACCAATCAACCAACCAACCAACCAAACAACAACAATAACAAAAAGCAAACAAAAACAACAACAACAACAACAACAACAACACACACACACACACACACACACACACACACACACACACACACACACAACAAACAAACCAAAAAAAGTTGCTTTTTTTTCTTTTCTTTTTTTCTTTTGCATTTATATTCTTTGTAGTATGGTGGGGATAACTTACACTGCTCAATCATAGGCACCACACACTGAACAAAATCCTGCAACAACGGTTATCAAAAACCAAGTTTGAATAGTACAAACAAGTTTATGCATAGTGGGATGGGTGTGTGGGTGTGTGGGTGAGGAGGGTGAGGAGGATGACGGGGTGTGTGGGTGAGGGAGTGAGGAGAGTGAGGGGGTGTAGGTGTGTGGGTGTGTGGATGAGGAGGGTGAGGAGGGTGTGTGGGTGAGGGGGTGAGGAGGGTGAGGTGGTGAGGGGGTGTGTGGGTGATGGGGTGAGGAGGGTGAGGTGGTGAGGGGGTGTGTGGGTGATGGGGTGAGGAGGGTGAGGTGGTGAGGAGGGTGTGTGGGTGATGGGGTGAGGAGGGTGAGGTGGTGAGGGTGTGTGTGGGTGATGGGGTGAGGAGGGTGAGGTGGGGAGGGGGTGTGTGGGTGATGGGGTGAGGAGGGTGAGGTGGTGAGGGTGTGTGTGGGTGATGGGGTGAGGAGGGTTAGGGGTGTGGGGGTGAGGAGGATGAGGAGAGTGAGGTGGTGTAGGTGTGTGTGTGTTGTGATGAGGACGGTGAGGGGGCGTAGGTGTGTGGGTGTTGTGATGAGGACGGTGAGGGGGTGAGGGTGTGTGTGGGTGAGGAGGGTGTGGGTGTGTGGATGAGGAGGGTGAGGGTGTGTGTGGGTGAGGGGGGTGTGGGTGTGTGGGTGAGAAGGGTGAGGGGGGTGTGGGTGTGTGGGTGAGGGGTGTGTGGGTGAGGGGGTGAGGGGGGTGTGGGTGTGTGGATGAGAAGGGTGAGGGTGTGTGTGGGTGAGGGGGTGAGGAGGGTGAGGTGGTGAGTGGCTAGGGTAATTGTTCTTTTATCAGGACGACATACACTGAACGTTGATAGTGACCATGCTGTCTTCCGAGAAAGCACTGCCGCAATGGAAGTCATGGACTGGAACAGAAGACGTACAGAAGAATCATACTGTTCATTAGAAACAAAAGAAAGAAAAGAAAACAGCAACAGCACAAACAAAGGAAAACATTGCAGGTTTTGTAAATGGCAGTTTATGCAAACCACGTCTTCCCGGGGTACTTGGTCTTGTGATCTCTCCTGCAATGACCTGCTCCAAAAACGGGCGTGACAGCACATTACCAAACAGGAAGTATAGGGACCCTCTTCATGTCAATACTTCGGAAAAAAGATGACTTGATTTTCGAAAACAGCTACGGCCATGAAACGAAAGATAACTGGCGGGTCTATCAAACTGATAACTGGAAAGAGAATGGTGTGTAAAAAAAATGTGGGTTTTCAAATAAGGCTCATTTTGATCAGAAATGTGAACGGTTCTGACCACAGGTCATTCTTCAGGGAGGAGCTGCGATCGGTGAAGGTGGAGGCTGAGGTAAGAACCAAGAGAGAGACAGAGACAGAGACAGAGAGAGAGACAGAGAGAGAGAGAGAGACAGAGACAGACAGAGAGAGACAGAGACAGACGCTTTGACGCTTTGATGTTTTACTGTCATTGACTGTACAGTCCTTGTGACAGGGGGGAACAATACATTATCAGGAAACATAAGATCAAACAAAGAAACATAATATAAATCAACATTCTCATCACACATACAAATAATGTATATACCGAAAATGGGATAAACATAAATCAACTGATCACTTCGGTCAGCTCGACCATCCAAAATGAATAAATATTTTTGTATACACATGCACACAATCATGTGTATCTATCAAATTATCAAATAATATGTCCTATAATAGTTTTTTTTTCATAAATGAATAAATGAATTTTGCTTTACTCATATTTGTACCTCTAAACTTCTGTTTATCATTTTCTTTCGAAAATCCCATGCTTCTGAAATATATTTAGCAAATGATTTTATGATGTCTTCATCATTCGATCTGAGCAGCATGAGACAGAGACAGAGAGAGACAGAGAGAGAGACAGAGACAGACAGAGACAGACAGAGAGAGAGACAGAGACAGAGAGAGACAGACAGAGAGAGAGACAGAGACAGAGAGAGACAGAAGAGACAGACAGAGACAGAGACTGAGAGACAGAGAGAGAGACAGAGAGAGAGACAGAGAGAGAGAGACAGAGAGAGACACACAGAGAGACAGAGACAGACAGAGACAGACAGAGAGACAGACAGAGACAGACAGAGAGACAGACAGAGAGAGAGACAGACAGACAGAGACAGACTGAGATACAGAGAGAGTGACAGAAACAGAGACAGAGAGAGAGAGACAGAGAGAGACAGAGACAGAGAGAGAGACAGACAGAGAGAGAGAGAGAGAGAGAGAGAGAAGCTGTGGCTGTTGAGGAGTGGAAATGACAGTTGGGGGGGGGAGGGGGGGGGTCAAGGCCCAACAAAGGAGAAGTGAAGAGTACACAAATGA
>NC_134903.1:1397827-1402827 GCF_041734735.1 Babylonia areolata | reverse complement strand
GGTTCTTAGTGCTGCAGCCTTGGAAGATAGCCTTTGGGAACCATCCCAACGCCGACTATCATACAACCCTCTTGGCCGAGAGAGTGGGGATGTAACTTGGGCAAGACGCTCTCCACTATAATCAAATTCTAGCCCAGATAGTCGGGACAGCAGTTACCTCCTCTGTTGTTCTGATGGACATAGTCGGACACAAGCGACTATCATCATACAGGAAACAGACAATATCAATATCATTTTGCCCCTCTCAGCACAGAATTAGGGAACAGAAACTTTCCATCCGCATGTATGTATGTACGTATGTATGTATTCATTTCCTAATTTATTTTCTTATTCATTTATTCATCTACTCATATATTCATTCATTTATTCATTCATTTCTTCTTCTTCTCCTTCTTCTTCTTCTCACCCCCTCCTCCTCCTCCTCCTCCTCCTCCTCCCCCTCCTCCTCCTCCTCCCCCTCCTCCTCCTCGTCCTCCTTCTTCTCACCCCCTCCTCCTCCTCCTCCTCCTCCTCCCCCTCCTCCTCCTCCTCCCCCTCCTCCTCCTCGTCCTCATTCTTCTCACCCCCTCCTCCTCCTCCTCCTCCTCCCCCTCCTCCTCCTCGTCCTCCTTCTTCTCACCCCCTCCTCCTCCTCCTCCCCCTCCTCCTCTTCCTCTTCTTCTTTTCTCACCGTCTTCCCTGAATCGTAAGAAGATTCCTTGGTGGCCTGACAGAACTACTCCTGCAGGTCTGCTGGTTGCGTGTCAAAGCCTGGGTCTCTGCAAATGGTTTTCGTGTGTGTGTGTGTGGGGGGGGATATACATTTAAACAAAATTCATTTATTCCTTCAATCAATCGATCATTGACTAGGATTGGGTGGAAGAAGAGAGAAGAGGGTGGGAGAGAGGGGTGGTGGTGGAAAACTGGCGGCTTGATCAAAGTGTGTATGTGTGTGATTGTTGGCGGCCGGTGGATGTTGTGTTGGTTAGGCATACACACACACAGAGACAGACAGACAGACAGACTCACACACACACACACACACACACATACACGCGCGCGCGCGCGCGCGCATCCGCAGAGAAGAGAGAGAGAGACAGAGAGAGAGAGACAGAGAGAGAGACAGAGAAAGACAGACACGGAGACAGACAGACAAACACACAAACACACAGACAAGTATACAGGCACAGAGAAGAAAAAAAAGAGTAACAAAGAAACGGAGAGTCAGACAAAAAGACACACACACACACACACACACACACACACACACACACACACACACACACACACACACACAAGCGTACAGACAACAACAACAACAACAACAAAAACCCACTCAATAAACAAGCCTCTAAATACACCAACCCCGACGATAGATGGAAGGAAAACCAAAACAATCCAAAGATCCAATTCTGACCGCCCGTTCCACCTCCCGAACCTGACGTGTCAGTAGTGCTCCCTGTTAGAACTCTTCTCCATGGCTGTGATGTCAGCCTGTCTCTTCTGTCTCTCGCTTCCAACCCCCCCCCCCCCCCCCCCACCCCCCCAGTCTCCCAACAGTCAGTCACACTGGGTACACCGGGTGCATGTCATTACAAAAGGTGGCTGGGAAATGTGAACAACGTCCTGTGCCCCCTGGGGACTTATCAGAAATGAACGATGATCTTTGTAGTTGCATTTCTTGTGAAGAGAGAGACAGAGAGAGAGGGGATGAGAGAGAGTGTGTGTGTGCGTGTGTGTGCGCGTGGTGTGTGTGTGCGTGGTGTGTGTGTGTGTGTGTGTGTGTGTGTGTGTGTGTGTGTGTGTGTGTGTGTGTGTGTGTGTGTGTGTGTGTGTGTGTGTGTGTGTGTGTGTAGATGTGCAATGCGGTTTGGCTGACTGAAATGGAGAGGCACGTAAATTTCAGTAATCTGTATATTTGTATATAGCTATTTCCATTTGGTGCCATTTTTTTCTATTCATTTTATTTCTTTGTTGTTTTCTTCTTATGTTGAACATGTGCTGCTGCCAAAAAGAAAATCTCTGTACCAAAGTATAGACAATAAAGTTTGTGTATTGTGTATTGTATTGTGTATCATTAGTATCTTTTTTTCTCTCCTAAATTGAGAAGAGAATTTTGTCAGTGTGTCTGTGATTTATACTTGTTTTGTATTATCTGATTGGATGTGGAAATGTATCTCCCCCCCCCCCCTCCCCTGCCCGCCTTGAATTTGAAATCAACAGTTTTTGCACTTCAGTTTGTGTTGAGGGCTTATCAGATATTATTATTATTATCTTTTTCCTAAATTTGAGAAGATAATTTTTTTTTAGTGTGTGTGTTCTGTAATTTATACATGTTTTGTATTATCTAAGGGCAGGTGGATGAGTATCATCTTTTTTCCCATTGAATTTGAAATGAAAGTTTTTTTCTTTGCACTTTATTTTGCACCTCAGTGTGTGTTGGCGATGCAGTCAATATTGGCGAGGAGCCAAGTTGTGTGGACTGCTGTTTTTCTGGACCCAACTTTTAATGTGTCGCGTGTTTCATCACGTGCCCTGCTGGTCTGTCAGTCTGTCTCTGTCTGTCTGTCTCTTTATCTTTGTTTCTTTGTCAGTCTCTCTTTCCACTTCTCTGTCCGCCTCTGTCTGTCTCTCTCTATCTCTCTCTCTTTTCTCTCTCTCCCTTTCTTTCTTTCTTCTCTCTCTCTCTCCCTTTCTTTTTTTCTCTCTGTCTATCTGCCTCTCTCTCTCTGTGTCTCTCTGTGTCTGTCTGCCTGTCTGTCTGCCTTTCTGACTGAACCAAAGGTGCCAATGATGCGAACCAGCAGGACCATGATAATATCATGATGACCATGAGGACACACACACACACACACACACACACGCACACGCACGCACACACACACACACACGCGCGCGCACACAGACGCACACGCACACACACACACGCACACACACACTACTTACACACGCACGCACACACGCTCACATACACACACACACACACACACACACACACACACACACACACACACACACACACACACACTAAAAGAAAGAGAAAATGAAAATGGAGGAAGTATTTGGACACGAATACAGCTCCAGTTTCAAGGTGGCTTGAAAGTGTTCACATATATCAGTTTCAGATTCAGTTTCTCCGGAGGCGAGAAAACGTGCAGACATATCATTTTCAGTTTCAGTTTCAAGAAGGCGTGGAGTGATGTATATATATTGCACAATATAATGACGTGTGTGAGCAGGTGGAGGGGGTGGGGGCAGCTCAGTGACTGAAAATAATCATTCATCCATTCGTTCCTTCACACACATGCCCCCCCTCCCCTCCTCACACACAGAGCCACACAAACACACACAGAGCCACACAAACACAACCCCCCTCACACGCGCGCGCGCGCGCACACACACACACACATACACACACACACACACACACACACACACACACACCTCCCCACGCATTCACAAAGTCACACAAACACACACAGAGCCACACAAACACACACACACACACACACACACACACACACACACACACACACACACACACACACACACACACTCACTCACTCACACACACACACACACACACACTCACTCACTCTCACACACACACACACACACACACACACACACACACACACACACACACACACACACACACACACTCACTCACTCACACACACACACACACACACACACACACACACACACTCAATCACTCACACACACACACACACACACACACACACACACACACACACGCACGCACACAAATACACACACACACACACACACACACACACACACACACACATACATACATACACAGAGCCATACAAACACAGCTTCCAACTCCTAACACCTCTCCCCAGCTGTCGGAGACACTGACCACGTTGTGAAGTCAACAGCGCTGCCGGAAATTGAATCTACAACTTGATCAGGCCGCTGGATTTGTCACACCGCTGATGAGACTGACCTCTACTTCCATCACCCCCCCCCCCCCGCCCCCGCAACCCCCCAACCCCCTCCCCCAGTGTTTGTTCCCCAAGGGGAGAGCCTGGTGATGGAAGTGAGGTGAGGGATGAGTGGGGAGGTTATGTGTGTGTGTGTGTGTGTGTGTGTGTGTGTGTGTGTGTGTGTGTGTGTGTGTGTGTGTGTGTGTGTGTGTGTGTGTGTGTGTACGTTTGTGTGCGTGTGTGTGTTGTGTGTGTGTGTGTGTGCGTGTGCGTGTGCGTGTGTATGTGTGTGTCCCCCTTCAAGTCCAAACGTTACACATTATACTTTACACACACACACACACACACACACACACACACACACACACACACAGATAATGGATGGTGATTATGACATATATCTGTGCAACCACAGAATGAGCAATAAACACCCCAGATATATTTGCTACTGTCCCCCATACACCGTGTCAAAAACATAGCTTTTTTTGTTGTTGTTGTTGGTATATCAAGATTGAGATCGCTTCCTGGGAAAGTGATGCCCTTGAGCGCTCTCGCTGGAGGATGCTGTGCTCTAGTGGCATTAAGACATTTGAAAACAAGAGAACGCTGGCCATTAAGGAGAAGCGTGAGCGAAGGAAGCAGGGCTCAACTTCTGGAGACGTTTTCCCTTGCAACACCTGTGGGAAGTGCTGTGCATCCAGAATCGGCCTCTTCTCCCATATGAGGACACACACCGACAGATAAGCCTGCCTGCCTACTCACCCGTCGGACCGACGGGAGACTCCATCATCAAGACTGAGAGAAATTTGAGACTATTTCCAGCGCACGTTGGGACGAAACTCTTTTGCTCTGATGGTATCTGAGCAAACCGCATGATTTGGATCGTTATGTATGTTCTGGTAAATCCTCCCTCTCCCCGGCCAATCCCCCCCTCACCCCCCTCCCGCCCGCCCCTCCATCTCCCCCCCCCCATCCCCCTCTGTCCCTGGTGTTTCCAGTTTTGTTGTTGTGAGCCATGAAGGTTTTGTTGTTGTGAGCCGTGAAGGCTTTGTTGTGAGCCGTGAAGGC
>NC_134903.1:1390327-1392827 GCF_041734735.1 Babylonia areolata | reverse complement strand
AACGACACTCCATACAGTTCCCGTCCCCTGTCGTCACTTCAACACGCCACATGCATTATTCAAAGCAGCCAGTGAGAACGACACTCCATACAGTTCCCGTCCCCTGTCGTCACTTCAACACACCACATGCATTATTCAAAGCAGCCAGTGAGAACGACACTCCATACAGTTCCCGTCCCCTGTCGTCACTTCAACACACCACATGCATTATTCAAAGCAGCCAGTGAGAACGACACTCCATACAGTTCCCGTCCCCTGTCGTCACTTCAACACATCACATGCATTATTCAAAGCAGCCAGTGAGAACGACACTCCATACAGTTCCCGTCCCCTGTCGTCACTTCAACACATCACATGCATTATTCAAAGCAGCCAGTGAGAACGACACTCCATACAGTTCCCGTCCCCTGTCGTCACTTCAACACATCACATGCATTATTCAAAGCAGCCAGTGAGAACGACACTCCATACAGTTCCCGTCCCCTGTCGTCACTTCAACACATCACATGCATTATTCAAAGCAGCCAATTACCAAGGCGAAAAGAACAACCACAACAACAAACGATGAAAATATTCAAAAACAAACAACAACAACAACAACAACAACAACAACAACAACAACAACAACACACACACACACACACGCACACACACACACACACACACACACACACACACACACACACACACACACACACACACACAACTTGTTCTCACACCACACCAATCACTGAACAGTTTGATATTCTGCCTTCAGGATCCAACACCACACAGTTTGTGAAATATACAGGGTTCACAAAATGTTAAGGTCCATTTCATAAAAGCAGACATGTTATCCTAAAATGTTTTGAACAAATCGACAGATGATATAAATGATGCAGACTGCTTGATACGGTCAATCACTGGCCTCCCTTTGAACACACAGACGGTTTGTTTGAGTCACACGGGCACCATGACCAGTTTGAAAAAGGCGTTGAAAAAAACCAGGAAGTTTGTGTCTGCCGAGAGACGAGACAGTCATTCTATAGTTTGTCAACAACAGCTGTGGGTTTTCAACGCGAAAAAAAGACAAGAAAAAGTAAGTGCACGTGCAAGAAATCTCGGCTGGTTTTGAGTGATGCTCTGTTTTCTTGGCTGCAACATGACCCACTGTGAACCCCCCCCCCCCCCACTCCACCCCACTCCACCCCCGCAACACAACCTCGCCCCCTCCCCACCCCCCCCCCCCCCCCCCAAAAAAAAAAACCCCACAAAAACAACAAGAAGAACCCACAACAACAACACAACAACAACAACAACAAAACACACCAAACAAAGAAATATACGAAAGAGACACAGCGATGATGATAACACTGCCACAGGAGACACAGCGATGATAACACTGCCACAGGAGACACAGCGATGATAACACTGCCACAGGAGACACAGCGATGATGATAACACTGCCACAGGAGACACAGCGATGATAACAACACTGCCACAGGAGACACAGCGATGATAACACTGCCACAGGAGACACAGCGATGATAACAACACTGCCACAGGAGACACAGCGATGATAACAACACTGCCACAGGAGACACAGCGATGATGATAACAACACTGCCACAGGAGACACAGCGATGATGATAACACTGCCACAGGAGACACAGCGATGATAACAACACTGCCACAGGAGACACAGCGATGATGATAACACTGCCACAGGAGACACAGCGATGATGATAACACTGCCACAGGAGACACAGCGATGATAACAACACTGCCACAGGAGACACAGCGATGATAACACTGCCACAGGAGACACAGCGATGATGATAACACTGCCACAGGAGACACAGCGATGATGATAACACTGCCACAGGAGACACAGCGATGATGATGACACTGCCAACACTGCCACAGGAGACACAGCGATGATGATAACACTGCCACAGGAGACACAGCGATGATAACACTGCCACAGGAGACACAGCGATGATGATAACACTGCCACAGGAGACACAGCGATGATGATAACACTGCCACAGGAGACACAGCGATGATAACACTGCCACAGGAGACACAGCGATGATAACACTGCCACAGGAGACACAGCGATGATGATAACAACACTGCCACAGGAGACACAGCGATGATAACACTGCCACAGGAGACACAGCGATGATGACACTGACACAGGAGACACAGCGATGATGATAACACTGCCACAGGAGACACAGCGATGATGATAACAACACTGCCACAGGAGACACAGCGATGATGACACTGACACAGGAGACACAGCGATGATGATAACACTGCCACAGGAGACACATCGATGATGATAACACTGCCACAGGAGACACAGCGATGATGATAACACTGCCAACACTGCCACAGGAGACACAGCGATGATGATAACACTGCCACAGGAGACACAGCGATGATGATAACACTGCCACAGGAGACACAGCGATGATAACACTGCCACAGGAGACACAGCGATGATAACACTGCC
>NC_134903.1:1375327-1385327 GCF_041734735.1 Babylonia areolata | reverse complement strand
CCTCTCCCCCCTACCCCACCCCTCCCCCTCTCTCTTTCTCTGTCTGTTTCTCTCTGTTTATGTCTCTGTCTTTGTCTCTCTCTCTATCACTGACTGTGTGTGTGTGTGTGTGTGTGTGTGTGTGTGTGGTCTGAGAAGACAATGGAATAAATTTGTATGTGTCTCTCTCCCTCCTGTTACAGCCCAGACTGTATGTGTGTCTGTCCCCCTCCTGTTACAGCCCAGACTGTATGTGTGTGTGTCCCCCTCCTGTTACAGCCCAGACTGTATGTGTCTCTGTCCCTCCTGTTACAGCCCAGACTGTATGTGTCTCTGTCCCTCCTGTTACAGCCCAGACTGTATGTGTGTGTGTCTGTCCCCCTCCTGTTACAGCCCAGACTGTATGTGTCTCTGTCCTGCCTGTTACAGCCCAGACTGTATGTGTCTCTGTCCCTCCTGTTACAGCCCAGACTGTATGTGTGTGTGTCCCCCTCCTGTTACAGCCCAGACTGTATGTGTCTCTGTCCCTCCTGTTACAGCCCAGACTGTATGTGTCTCTGTCCCTCCTGTTACAGCCCAGACTGTATGTGTCTCTTTCCCTCCTGTTACAGCCCAGACTGTATGTGTCTCTGTCCCTCCTGTTACAGCCCAGACTGTATGTGTGTGTCTGTCCCCCTCCTGTTACAGCCCAGACTGTATGTGTCTCTGCTCTGCCTGTTACAGCCCAGACTGTATGTGTCTCTGTCCCTCCTGTTACAGCCCAGACTGTATGTGTCTCTGTCCCTCCTGTTACAGCCCAGACTGTATGTGTCTCTGTCCCCTCCTGTTACAGCCCAGACTGTATGTGTCTCTGTCCCCCTCCTGTTACAGCCCAGACTGTATGTGTGTCTGTCCCCCTCCTGTTACAGCCCAGACTGTATGTGTGTCTGTCCCCCTCCTGTTACAGCCCAGACTGTATGTGTGTCTGTCCCCCTCCTGTTACAGCCCAGACTGTATGTGTGTCTGACCCCCTCCTGTTACAGCCCAGACTGTATGTGTCTCTGTCCCTCCTGTTACAGCCCAGACTGTATGTGTCTCTGTCCCTCCTGTTACAGCCCAGACTGTATGTGTCTCTGTCCCTCCTGTTACAGCCCAGACTGTATGTGTCTGTCCCCCTCCTGTTACAGCCCAGACTGTATGTGTCTCTGTCCCCCTCCTGTTACAGCCCAGACTGTATGTGTCTCTGTCCCTCCTGTTACAGCCCAGACTGTATGTGTCTCTGTCCCTCCTGTTACAGCCCAGACTGTATGTGTCTCTGTCCCCCTCCTGTTACAGCCCAGACTGTATGTGTCTCTGTCCCTCCTGTTACAGCCCAGACTGTATGTGTCTCTGTCCCCCTCCTGTTACAGCCCAGACTGTATGTGTCTCTGTCCCTCCTGTTACAGCCCAGACTGTATGTGTCTCTGTCCCCCTCCTGTTACAGCCCAGACTGTATGTGTCTCTCTCCCTCCTGTTACAGCCCAGACTGTATGTGTGTCTGTCCCCCTCCTGTTACAGCCCAGACTGTATGTGTCTCTGTCCTGCCTGTTACAGCCCAGACTGTGTGTGTCTCTGTCCCTCCTGTTACAGCCCAGACTGTATGTGTGTCTGTCCCTCCTGTTACAGCCCAGACTGTATGTGTCTGTCCCTCCTGTTACAGCCCAGACTGTATGTGTGTCTGTCCCTCCTGTTACAGCCCAGACTGTATGTGTGTCTGTCCCCCTCCTGTTACAGCCCAGACTGTATGTGTGTCTGTCCCTCCTGTTACAGCCCAGACTGTATGTGTGTCTGTCCCCCTCCTGTTACAGCCCAGACTGTATGTGTGTCTGTCCCTCCTGTTACAGCCCAGACTGTATGTGTCTCTGCCCTGCCTGTTACAGCCCAGACTGTATGTGTGTCTGTCCCCCTCCTGTTACAGCCCAGACTGTATGTGTGTCTGCCCTGCCTGTTACAGCCCAGACTGTATGTGTGTCTGTCCCTCCTGTTACAGCCCAGACTGTATGTGTGTCTGCCCTGCCTGTTACAGCCCAGACTGTATGTGTGTCTGTCCCTCCTGTTACAGCCCAGACTGTATGTGTGTCTGACCCCCTCCTGTTACAGCCCAGACTGTATGTGTGTCTGTCCCCCTCCTGTTACAGCCCAGACTGTATGTGTATCTGCCCTGCCTGTTACAGCCCAGACTGCGAAGAGCAGACACGCAACACCACTGCCATGGTGGAGTCCCTGTCGGAGAGCAAGATCGCCAGCTGCCTGAACGCCCAGTCCAGGACGGTCATCTACACGGGCCAGTGCCGCTTCAACCAGATCGTCTTCTCCACCTTGTTCCGCAAGACCTACCAGAAGGTGTACGCCTCCATCTTCCTCGTTTGCTTCATCGTCGTCTTCCTCCTCTACATCTCCATCTACCGCTCCGTCGTCGTCAGGAGAACCCGCAGACTCCGGGCGCGCCAGAAGAGCAGCTCCAGACTTCGCCGGGAGGTGTCGGTCACCGACACGCTCAACACGACCTCCAAGGCGGAAACTCCGTACAGGAAAGCCACCAGTGGGGAGTCCTCCTCCATGAACGCGTCCTCGCGGCGAGGTTCTTCAGGTCGGCGAGGGTCTTCAGGTCGGCGAGGGTCGTCAGGCCGCGGCTCGTCGTCATCCAAGTCCCGAACCGTGGGCGACAACAAAGCCCAGCTGAGGAAGACGTCCTCCAACGAAGACCTCCTCCAGACGCCCACGTCCCGCCAGACCAGACCTCAAGGGGAGGAGTCCCTCAAGCACACGTCGTCTGAAGAGGCACTGCTGCAGGCTGGAGCCCCATCCAAAGCAGAGGCTTCTTCTCAACAGACGAGTCCCTCCCCTCCTCCTCCTCCTCCTGCTGCTGCTGCTGCTAATGCGGTTGCTGCTTCAAACGCCGAGATGGAGATGAGTGAGATGATGTCCAGTCCCAGGAGCGAGCGGCAGGCCTCGCAGAGCGCGGCGGACATGGCCCTGAAGGAGAAGTATCTGCTGGCCAACCTCCGCACGGCCGTCATGCTGTTCGTGGTGACGGTGGTCTTCGTGCTGGCCTTCCTGCCGTCCTGGCTGATGGCGCACGGCGTGGTCCGCTTCCACGCCCTCGTCTTCTACGGCTACTTCCTCTACAACGTCTGCAACCCCGTCATCTACGCCTTCCTGAACCCCACCTTCCGCAAGGAGCTCAAGGACGTCCTCAGCTGTCAGGGATTCCGGGGCAGGAGTGGCACCCTGAGGAAGTGATGTTCTTGGATTGAACACCTTGAGGAAGTGATGTTCTGGGATGGAACACCCTGAGGAAGTGATGTTCTGGGATGGAACACCCTGAGGAAGTGATGTTCTGAGATTGAACACCTTGAGGAAGTGATGTTCTGAGATTGAACACCCTGAGGAAGTGATGTTCTGGGATGGAACACCTTGAGGAAGTGATGTTCTGAATTGAACACCCTGAGGAAGTGTTGAGGAAGAGATGTTATGGGATTGAACACCTTGAGGAAGTGATGTTCTGAATTGAACACCTCGAGGAAGTGTTGAGGAAGAGATGTTATGGGATTGAACACCTTGAGGAAGTGATGTTCTTGGATTGAACACCTTGACGAAGTGATGTTATGGGATTGAACACCTTGACGAAGTGATGTTCTTGGATTGAACACCTTGACGAAGTGATGTTATGGGATGGAACACCTTGACGAAGTGATGTTATGGGATTGAACACCTTGACGAAGTGATGTTCTTGGATTGAACACCTTGACGAAGTGATGTTCTGAATTGAACACCTTGAGGAAGTGATGTTCTGAATTGAACACCTTGACGAAGTGATGTTCTTGGATTGAACACCTTGACGAAGTGATGTTATGGGATTGAACACCTTGAGGAAGTGATGTTCTTGGATTGAACACCTTGACGAAGTGATGTTATGGGATTGAACACCTTGAGGAAGTGATGTTCTTGGATTGAACACCTTGACGAAGTGATGTTCTGGGATTGAACACCTTGAGGAAGTGATGTTATGGGATGGAACACCTTGAGGAAGTGATGTTCTTGGATTGAACACCTTGACGAAGTGATGTTCTGGGATTGAACACCTTGACGAAGTGATGTTCTTGGATTGAACACCTTGATGAAGTGATGTTCTGAGGGGTAACATTCAGGGATGTAACACCTTGATGAAGTGATGTTCTGAAGGTAACATTCAGGATGTAACACCTTGAGGAGGTGATGTTCTGAGGGGTAACATTCAGGATGTAACACCTTGAGGAGGTGATGTTCTGAGGGTAACATTCAGGATGTAACACCTTGAGGAGGTGATGTTCTGAGGGTAACATTCAGGATGTAACACCTTGATGACGTGATGTTCTGAAGGTAACATTCAGGGATGTAACACCTTGATGAAGTGATGTTCTGAGGGTAACATTCAGGGATGTAACACCTTGATGAAGTGATGTTCTGAGGGTAACATTCAGGGATGTAACACCTTGATGAAGTGATGTTCTGAGGGGTAACATTCAGGATGTAACACGTTGATGAAGTGATGTTCTGAAGGTAACATTCAGGATGTAACACCTTGAGGAGGTGATGTTCTGAGGGTAACATTCAGGGATGTAACACCTTAAGGAGGTGATGTTCTGAAGGTAACATTCAGGGATGTAACACCTTGATGAAGTGATGTTCTGAGGGGTAACATTCAGGATGTAACACCTTGAGGAGGTGATGTTCTGAAGGTAACATTCAGGGATGTAACACCTTGATGAAGTGATGTTCTGAAGGTAACATTCAGGGATGTAACACCTTGATGAAGTGATGTTCTGAGGGTAACATTCAGGATGTAACACCTTGATGACGTGATGTTCTGAGGGTAACATTCAGGATGTAACACCTTGATGACGTGATGTTCTGAAGGTAACATTCAGGGATGTAACACCTTAAGGAGGTGATGTTCTGAAGGTAACATTCAGGGATGTAACACCTTGAGGAGGTGATGTTCTGAGGGTAACATTCAGGATGTAACACCTTGATGAAGTGATGTTCTGAAGGTAACATTCAGGGATGTAACACCTTAAGGAGGTGATGTTCTGAGGGTAACATTCAGGATGTAACACCTTGATGACGTGATGTTCTGAGGGGTAACATTCAGGGATGTAACACCTTGATGAAGTGATGTTCTGAGGGGTAACATTCAGGGATGTAACACCTTGAGGAGGTGATGTTCTGAAGGTAACATTCAGGGATGTAACACCTTGATGAAGTGATGTTCTGAGGGGTAACATTCAGGGATGTAACACCTTAAGGAGATGATGTTCTGAAGGTAACATTCAGGGATGTAACACCTTGATGAAGTGATGTTCTGAAGGTAACATTCAGGGATGTAACACGTTGATGAAGTGATGTTCTGAGGGGTAACATTCAGGGATGTAACACCTTGATGAAGTGATGTTCTGAGGGTAACATTCAGGATGTAACACCTTGAGGAGGTGATGTTCTGAAGGTAACATTCAGGGATGTAACACCTTGAGGAGGTGATGTTCTGAGGGGTAACATTCAGGGATGTAACACCTTGAGGAGGTGATGTTCTGAGGGTAACATTCAGGGATGTAACACCTTGAGGAGGTGATGTTCTGAGGGTAACATTCAGGGATGTAACACCTTGAGGAGGTGATGTTCTGAGGGGTAACATTCAGGATGTAACACCTTGATGACGTGATGTTCTGAGGGGTAACATTCAGGATGTAACACCTTGAGGAAGTGATGTTCTGAAGGTAACATTCAGGGATGTAACACCTTAAGGAGATGTTCTGAGGGTAACATTCTGGATGTAACACCTTGAGGAAGTGATGTTTTGAGGGTAACATTCGGGATGTAACACGTTGAGGAGGTGATGTTCTGAGGGTAAAATTCAGGGATGTAACACCCTCCAAAAGAGATCTTTTGAAGATACGTCATGAATGTAACAGTTTCAGAAAGTGATGTTCTGCAGATATGTTACGAATGTTGTACTCCGAGAAAGTGATATTTTTGGAATCAGAAAAGTAACACCCTGTGGAAGTGATGAGCCATGAATGTTACACTCTGTGAGAAAGTGTTGTTCTTGGAAAACGTCTGGAATATAACCCCTACCCCCACCCCTGTGCCCCCGAGAAAATGTTGTTCTGGAGTGTAACACTGGAATTGAGGTTCTGGATGTTCTAGAATGTAACACTGGAATTGATGTTCTGGATGTTCTGGAATGTAACACTGGAATTGATGTTCTGGATGTTCTAGAATGTAACACTGGAATTGATGTTCTGGATGTTCTGGAATGTAACACTGGAATTGATGTTCTGGATGTTCTGGAGTGTAACACTGGAATTGATGTTCTGGATGTTCTAGAATGTAACACTGGAATTGATGGTCTGGATGTTCTGGAGTGTAACACTGGAATTGAGGTTCTGGATGTTCTAGAATGTAACACTGGAATTGATGTTCTGGATGTTCTGGAATGTAACACTGGAATTGATGTTCTGGATGTTCTGGAATGTAACACTGGAATTGATGTTCTGGATGTTCTGGAGTGTAACACTGGAATTGATGCTCTGGAGTTATGTCAGGAAAGCAACACCAGGGCAAAGCAATGGCCTGGAGATGCGTGTTGAATGTAACACTTTGTGTTCTGGAAAGTGATACACTGAGAACGTGATGTTTTGGAGATACATCATGAATGTTACACTCTGAGAAAGTGATGTTTTGGAGATACATCATGAATGTTACACTCTGAGAAAGTGATATTTTTGAGATACATCATGAATGTTACACACTGAGAAAGTGATGTTTTGGAGATACATCATGAATGTTACACTCTGAGAAAGTGATGTTTTGGAGATACATCATGAATGTTACACACTGAGAAAGTGATGTTTTGGAGATACATCATGAATGTTACACTCTGAGAAAGTGATGTTTTGGAGATACATCATGAATGTTACACACTGAGAAAGTGATGTTTTGGAGATACATCATGAATGTTACACTTTGAGAAAGTGATGTTTTGGAGATACATCATGAATGTTACACTCTGAGAAAGTGATGTTTTGGAGATACATCATGAATGTTACACACTGAGAACGTGATGTTTTGGAGATACATCATGAATGTTACACACTGAGAAAGTGATGTTTTGGAGATACATCATGAATGTTACACTCTGAGAAAGTGATGTTTTGGAGATACATCATGAATGTTACACTCTGAGAAAGTGATGTTTTGGAGATACATCATGAATGTAACACTCTGAGAAAGTGATGTTTTGGAGATACATCATGAATGTTACACACTGAGAAAGTGATGTTTTGGAGATACATCATGAATGTTACACACTGAGAAAGTGATGTTTTGGAGATACATCATGAATGTTACACTCTGAGAAAGTGATGTTTTGGAGATACATCATGAATGTTACACTCTGAGAAAGTGATGTTTTGGAGATACATCATGAATGTAACACTCTGAGAAAGTGATGTTTTGGAGATACATCATGAATGTTACACACTGAGAAAGTGATGTTTTGGAGATACATCATGAATGTTACACACTGAGAAAGTGATGTTTTGGAGATACATCATGAATGTTACACACTGAGAACGTGATGTTTTGGAGATACATCATGAATGTTACACTCTGAGAAAGTGATGTTTTGGAGATACATCATGAATGTTACACACTGAGAAAGTGATGTTTTGGAGATACATCATGAATGTTACACTCTGAGAAAGTGATGTTTTGGAGATACATCATGAATGTTACACACTGAGAAAGTGATGTTTTGGAGATACATCATGAATGTTACACTCTGAGAAAGTGATGTTTTGGAGATACATCATGAATGTTACACACTGAGAACGTGATGTTTTGGAGATACATCATGAATGTTACACACTGAGAAAGTGATGTTTTGGAGATACATCATGAATGTTACACTCTGAGAAAGTGATGTTCTGTTATCAGGAAAGTAACACTCCCGTTCGCCTCCAAGGTTTGGACAGTACATAGAAAACAAAATACAGATAAATCATATAAAAAATATTTACGCATTTAACATCGATACACATCATATCAGTACGAACACATCAAATAATAAATTACGATGTCGAGATTGACCATCCAAATGTAGCCCTTCCTTCTTTTATTTTTTTATTTATTTTTTTTATCTATGTTATTTTCTCATAGAACCCATACTAATTTTTGATTGACTAATAAGTATTCAATACAGCTCCAGCGCAGAGAAAAGATTTGTTTGGCATACTGATGACAGAAAATGACGATATGATACTTTCACTTGCAAAATATGTATCTGAGGCAATAAACATACGGAAAACGTCCATCATCGGTCCAAATACTCATTAGTCAATTAAAAATTAGTATGGGTTCTATGAGGAAAAAAAAAGCATAGAGAGAGGGGGGGGGGGGAGAGGGGGGGGGACAGATGGACATTTCTTGTGTTTGGAAGTTGCTTATGCCACTTGTATTTGGAAGTTGCTTATGCCACTTGTATTTGGAAGTTGCTTATGCCACTTGTATTTGGAAGTTGCTTATGCCACTTGTATTTGGAAGTTGTTTATGCCAAAAACATTTTCACTTTACTGTGGAACTGATAAAAAAAAAAAAAATTGCGCTGAATTTGAATTCAAGTTGAGATGTTTGGTTAGTATTTAAAAAAAAGAAGAAAAAAAAAGAAGTAAAAATGTAAATTTTACTGTTGTACTTTTCACATTCTGCCTGTCTTATTTGCTTAGTTTGTTGTGTTGTATTACAGCTTGGTATTTCTGTGTTGACGTCATTATTCTAATTGTTTACCTATTATGTACGAAAAATGTGTGCGTGGACCCACATATATGTCTTTTAAATGTATGTTTTTTGTTTGTTTTGTGATCATGAACAACAACAAAAATACACGTGTGTATTGCACTTTGGATATAATAAAGGTGACTGGATCTGACTTGTTTTGACTTGATCTCTGAAGATGACCATGGCTTCAAGAGTCAGATGGAAGACCGGTGGCTGTGGGTCCGGAGGTGACTGCTGAGGCCAACCCGGGCCCTGAAGTCTCGTCCACATGTGGGACACAAGTGAGTGTGTGCTGTCGTGGCAGTAGATGCTGCTCGGGCCTTGCGCACAGCACGCTTTCATTCCGCCTCGGTGATGCTGTGCCTGGCTTCAGCTGCACGGGCTCCTGTGGTGATCTTGCTGTGTCAAGCTAGAAGGTCCAGAGCAAGTGTCTCCAACGTATTGATTGATGTCGACGCCCAGGTCTTTGAAGGACGCTTTGAGGCAGGCGTTTCTTCTACCTCCAACTGAGCGCTCGCCCTGACACAGCTCTCCGTGCGGCAGCTGCTTAGGCAGTGGACTGTCTGGCATTCTGACCACATGTCAAGCCCACCTGGCTTGGGCTTTCTGCAGGAGGGTTTACATGCTGCAGTGACCAGCTCGTTCCAGCACTTCCGTGTCGGGGACTTTGTCCTGCCACATGATGTGGAGGAATCTGTGGAGATAGTACAGGTGGAAGCGATTGAGCCATTTGGCGTGTCTGCTGTAGACAGTCCAGGTCTCGCTGGCGTAAAGGATGGTGGTATGGATCACTGCACAGTAGACCTTCAGCTTGGTGGTAGCGCTGAGTCCTAATGAAATGCACCTTAGGGATCTTCTAAAACCAGTAAATCAAGAAGAATATGTTAAAAAAAGGAATAAAGTGAATTCAATGCAACGAAAAGCTATGCACAAGTATTACCAACAGAAAGTGACTAACAAAAAAGACTCAAGATCTATTTGGGATGCCATTAACAGACTAACCAACAAGCACTATACTAAATCACAAAATAATACTAATGATATAACCCCAGATACAATTAACAACCATTTTGTAAATATAGCTGAAAAGTTAATGACTAATGATAGATGGAAATATAATGATTTAGAACTGGTAACTGATTACTGTCAATCCAGAAATATAAATTCAAAAGTTTTTATCCCTTAT
>NC_134903.1:1355327-1367827 GCF_041734735.1 Babylonia areolata | reverse complement strand
GAAACTGACTGACTGAAACTGACTGCACTGACTGAAACTGACTGCACTGACTGACTACACTGACTGACTGAAACTGACTGCACTGACTGAAACTGACTGACTGAAACTGACTGCACTGACTGAAACTGACTGCACTGACTGAAACTGACTACACTGACTGAAACTGACTGCACTGACTGAAATGACTACACTGACTGAAACTGACTGCACTGACTGAAATGACTACACTGACTGACTGCACTGTCTGAAACTGACTGCACTGACTGAAACTGACTGCACTGACTGACTACACTGACTGCACTGACTGAAACTGACTGACTGTACTGGACGGCGACTGTGTTGTGACGCAAGACTGAGAAAGAACGGGCTAACGACACTATATATAACCACATGTTCACACACACACACACACAGAGTGACACACGCACACACACGTTCACACACACCGGGGACACACGAACACACACACACCTTGCCAGTGCGGGCACACACACACACACACACACACACACACACACACACAAGCACGTATGCATACTAATACACTGATGCACTGACTCTGGGCATACACACTGAGACTGGCACACACGCGCGCGCACGCACGCACACACACACACACACACACACACACTTAAAGTGGAAGACGTTAAACTGAAGACTACACACACACACACACACACACACACACACACACACTCGACAGCTCGCTCTGCATGCAAGCCCAGATCAGGTCAGTCAGTTTCGTCAGCTTTCTGGACGGGAGACCAACATGCATATAAAGCACCACCGATAGTTCGCCGGCGGCCAGTGAGTGTGGAATCGAGTCGGTTAATCCGTTCGTCAGAATACCGTGACCAAGTCGACAGCGAAGCACACTGCTCTGGCTTTCACTGGGCATGCTGTGTTGTTCAGCTGGTTTCGTTTTACTGACTGGAAGCATATACCGGCTGTCGGACTGAGATACACTGACACAATCAATAATCATACTTCAAACTTGGTTTGATTTTTTTTCTTTTCTTTTTTTAAAATTTAGTTATATATTTTTTAAAGGATTGATATCCTGACAAACTGTGCCATTGAAAGTGCCTGTGTTACAAGTGCAGGGAAGTTCGACTGAGTGTTGTTGGAAACTGGAACGTTTGTGTGTGATTCGTGGAGGCAGTGGTTTAACACGTACGTACGCGAACTTCAAACTTCATTTCCAATTTCATCTGACATCGGTGCCGCTATTAAGGTTCCTGCGCTTTACTGACTTTTTAGTTTCAACGAGTTCAGTTTCAGTTTGTTGTAAGAAACGAAGTCACACTGACGTACGAATATTGAACACAGTTGCTTCTATTAATAGCAACTTACTCTTTTTCTTCTTTCACAACACGAAGCAACCATGGGAGACACATTTTCGGGAAATCCCAATGACCCCTCAACTTCCCATGAGCCTCTTCCTGCTTCGCTTCCGGTGAACATCGTATTTGAGCGTTTGTCGTCTGCTGGTGAAACCAAAAGCCCCGACAGCGAAAATGCAGGTCGGTTTGTCTTTGTTTGTATTAGTACGTAGTGGCAAAGGGTTCTTTATATCTATATATGCGATTCATCTGGCCTGTCGGCCCATATCAAATAAGTTACAATTGAACGCGGACAAAACAATTTGAAGATTTGAAACTGAAGCAATGATCATTGGAACTAAACAAAAACTCTTCCATTACAACTGACACAATCAAACTTGGCAGTACATCCATCCCTCTTTCCAGTTCAGTCAGGTACCTCGGCGTTGTCCTTGACAACACACTGTCCATGCAAAAATTTATCAATCAGACATGTCAATCCTGCTACTGTCAACTGCGGCGCATCAGTTCCATCCTGAAATATCTGTCCATTGACGCAACATCTAGACTTGTCGTTTCTCTCATTCTCTCTTGACTACTGTAACTCTCTATTGTCTGGTTTGCCTGCTTCATCCATTCAGTTCCTTCAGCGCATACAAAACTCTGCTGCCCGACTCGTCCTCAGAAAGAAAAGATGTGAGCACATCACTCCTCTTTTGCAACATCTCCACTGGCTCCCTGTCTCACACCGAATAAAGTACAAGATCAGCACTCTGTGCCACAAATGTATTCACAAATCAGCCCCTTCCTATCTCTGTGGTTGCCTTCACCTCTACACTCCATCTCACTCACTACGATCAGCTTCGGATCCACTCCATTTACGCATACCCAGATTCAAACTCTCGACTGTTGGCCGCCGTTCTTTCTCTGTCTCTGGACCTTGCAATTGGAATGAACTTCCTTTTTCGCTTTGTCAAGTCTCCACACTCAGCTCTTACAAGTCTGGCCTTAAAACCCACCTCTTCCCAAAATAGCATCCCTTCCCTGCCTCTTCCTTGTCTTTAGTTTCTCCAGTTTTAGAGTTGCGTGAGAATGACTGGTGCGAAAGCACTTAGATTTGTCTATGCACAAGATTCAGCACTATATAAGTACCATTATTATTGTTATTACTATTATTATTATTATATCATATGTTATTTCTTATAGGTTCAAATATTTAAAACCCCAAATTGATGATTGCCTCTGCAAAAATGGTTTCAATCAATGTCTGATATCAACACACAACACACACGCTCGCTTGTATGCATGCGTACGCACACACACGTGCACACATGCATGCATTAACGAACACCCACCCACACACGCTTACACACATGCACCCCGTGCCCCCCCCACCCCCCCACCCCGTTACTTTTTAGCCACTGTGATGTGAGATAGTCTGAAATATGTATTTTAGCAAATGTGATGTGAGACTATGTCTATTTATTTATTCTGTTCTGTTTTATTTTATTTCATTTTTATTCTATTTTATCCTTTATACATATTTTTATGTCACTTAGACTTAAATTTGTATATCTTATTGTAAAGCTGGGTGAGCCCCATTTGAGATGGGGGTGCGGCGCTATACTAAAGCCTGAATATTATTATTATTATTACAATGGACACATTGCACAATGGACACACACCAACATGGAATGCTCAAGGTATGGATGGATCATTGTCATGATTATCATCATATTTGTCATGCTAGGAACTATTTCAACTGAATCTTTAAAATCTTGTATTTGTGTGTGTGTGGCTTCAGGTTTGTCTGGATTCAGTTTATGAACATACGTGTCCAATATCAAAAGTAAAATCGAAACAAACAACTAAACAAACAAAGAAAATGTTGTGTTTGCATTGTTGTTGGTGATGATGGTTCATTGTAGCGAGTTGTGTCAACAATCACAACTATTGTGTTCTGTCCAGCATGCACAGTTATCTATGGACAGTAGCCATGACATGCTGTGCCTTCTGTCCAGCATGCACAGTTATCTATGGACAGCAGCCATGACATGCTGTGCCTTCTGTCCAGCATGCACAGTTATCTATGGACAGCAGCCATGACATGCTGTGCCTTCTGTCCAGCATGCACAGTTATCTATGGACAGCAGCCATGACATACTGTGCCTTCTGTCCAGCATGCACAGTTATCTATGGACAGCAGCCATGCACATGTTGTGCCTTCAGACATACATCAGGAAACGCACTGTGATAAAGCAGAGAGGACAATAATTGTTGTGTTGAAATCCGTCTTCCTGGTAGACCGTTGAATGAGCCTGCGTGTTTCCTGTGGTGTGACAGGCAGCTGGGATATGGTTGTGCAAGCGGAAATGGGTGGTAGATTTCTGGCTGAGATTTGCCACTTTTCGGTTATGCGCTTGTGTTTGTCTAAGTGACAATAGGTGGTGTGTGTGTGTGTGTGTGTGCGTGTGTGTGTGTGTGAGAGAGAGAGAGAGAGACAGAGACTTGAATTGGGTTTGTACCCCTTCATAAATCACTACTAAGCTCTTTCACTCAGCTCTTTCAAGTCTGGCCTTAAAACCCACCTCTTCCCAAAATAGCCTCCCTTCCCTGCCTCTTCCTTGTTTTTAGTTTTTTTCAGTTTTACAGTTATGCGTGCGTGAGAATGACTGGTGCGAAAGCGCTTTGATTTGTTTATGCACAAGATTCAGCGCTATATAAATACCATTATTATTATTATTAAATGAGCGGGCAGAGAGCACTGATGCACATGCCCTGATGTGGCTCTCTGTCTTATCTTTCTTTTTGTCTCTCTCACACACACACACACACACACACACACACACACACACACACACACACACACACACACACACCCTCACGTACCCACCCCACCCCACACACACAGATACACACACACACACACACACACACACACACTCACGTACCCACCCCACCCCACACACACAGATACACACACACACACACACACACACACACACACACACACACACACATACGCAGGGACTGGAGAGACAAAGTGTAGAGGTCCCACATGCTTGCTGCCTGTGTTCAGTTCCATCAGTTTTGGTGGCATTGCTTACAGATTTAATGTAAGTTAGATGGGCATGCACAAGATGCAAGATGACTGAAACTCTCCAGCAATCTGTTGTAACCTGCATTATTTGGTATCTCCTTAATCTTATTGTTGTTGTTTTTGTTATTATTGTTATTATTACTATTCTATTATTATTCTATTATTTATATGTTGTTTTGTTGTTGTTGTTGTTGTTGTTATTATTGTTATTATTAAATAATTATTGTTATCATCATTATTAATTATTATTGTACTAGTTTTCCCCCCACTTGTATTGCTATTGTTATTGCTGTTTGCTGTGGACCAAGTGAGTGTTGTGTGCAGGATACCCCGCAGGTGCAGCAGATGTTTTTTTTACCATGAAGTTTGTTGCCTTTAAAGAAGAAAAAGTGCATGTCTGTTTAGTGTTCACAACAGCACAACATTACATAATTATATTAGTAGTGCAGATATTGAGGTGTATGTGTGTATCAAATGCCAAACAACTGTGTAATTGTTGTAATTGTAGCAAGCTCATCATCATCTGTTGTGTTTGTATGTATGTAACATTAATGTCATGTGTGTTGTAGAACAGTATGAATTTTGTAAAATGTCAATAGCTGTTTTCTGCAAAGAGTGCTGTATAGCTATCATTATTATATTACGGTTCAATGCTGGGTTTAGATCCGAGACTGACATAAGCTTACTGCTGGGCCAACAGCAGAGTGAGAGGTGTATGATCAGTGCAGTGGGAATTCACTTACAACCTAGTCTTTTATGAAGGACTCTGACTCACAAGCTAGGATGCAAGACTGATATTGGACTGGCTCTTAGTGCTGCAGCCTTGGGGGCTGGTTGTCCTTTGGGGACCACCCCCAACACCAGCTTTTGTAAAGCCCTCTTGGCTGAGAGAGTGGGGCAACACGCTCTCTTCTATAATAAAATTTCAGCCAAGATAATCGAGATAACGGTTGCCCCCTCTGCTGTTCTGGCGGTCAGAGTGAGACATGACTGACCTGTCTGTCATACAGTCATCATTTCACTGCAGACACCACTGACCTGTCATACAGTCATCATTTCACTGCAGACATGACTGACCTGTCTGTCATACAGTCATCATTTCACTGCAGACATGACTGACCTGACTGTCATACAGTCATCATTTCACTGCAGACATGACTGACCTGACTGTCATACAGTCATCATTTCACTGCAGACATGACTGACCTGACTGTCATACAGTCATCATTTCACTGCAGACATGACTGACTTGACTGTCATACAGTCATCATTTCACTGCAGACATGACTGACCTGACTGTCATACAGTCATCATTTCACTGCAGACACGACTGACTTGACTGTCATACAGTCATCATTTCACTGCAGACACGACTGACCTGTCATACAGTCATCATTTCACTGCAGACACGACTGACCTGTCATACAGTCATCATTTCACTGCAGACACGACTGACTTAACTGTCATACAGTCATCATTTCACTGCAGACATGACTGACCTGACTGTCATACAGTCATCATTTCACTGCAGACACGACTGACTTAACTGTCATACAGTCATCATTTCACTGCAGACACGACTGACTTAACTGTCATACAGTCATCATTTCACTGCAGACATGACTGACTTGACTGTCATACAGTCATCATTTCACTGCAGACATGACTGACTTGACTGTCATACAGTCATCATTTCACTGCAGACACCACTGACCTGACTGTCATACAGTCATCATTTCACTGCAGACACCACTGACCTGACTGTCATACAGTCATCATTTCACTGCAGACACCACTGACCTGACTGTCATACAGTCATCATTTCACTGTAGACACCACTGACTTGACTGTCATACAGTCATCATTTCACTGTAGACACCACTGACTTGACTGTCATACAGTCATCATTTCACTGTAGACACCACTGACTTAACTGTCATACAGTCATCATTTCACTGCAGACACCACTGACCTGACTGTCATACAGTCATCATTTCACTGCAGACATGACTGACTTAACTGTCATACAGTCATCATTTCACTGCAGACATGACTGACTTGACTGTCATACAGTCATCATTTCACTGTAGACACGACTGACTTAACTGTCATACGGTCATCATTTCACTGCAGACACCACTGACCTGACTGTCATACAGTCATCATTTCACTGCAGACACCACTGACTTAACTGTCATACAGTCATCATTTCACTGCAGACATGACTGACCTGACTGTCATACAGTCATCATTTCACTGCAGACACCACTGACCTGACTGTCATACAGTCATCATTTCACTGTAGACACGACTGACTTGACTGTCATACAGTCATCATTTCACTGTAGACACCACTGACTTGACTGTCATACAGTCATCATTTCACTGTAGACACCACTGACTTAACTGTCATACAGTCATCATTTCACTGCAGACACCACTGACCTGACTGTCATACAGTCATCATTTCACTGCAGACATGACTGACTTAACTGTCATACATTCATCATTTCACTGCAGACATGACTGACTTGACTGTCATACAGTCATCATTTCACTGTAGACACGACTGACTTAACTGTCATACAGTCATCATTTCACTGTAGACACCACTGACTTAACTGTCATACAGTCATCATTTCACTGCAGACACCACTGACCTGACTGTCATACAGTCATCATTTCACTGCAGACACCACTGACTTAACTGTCATACAGTCATCATTTCACTGCAGACATGACTGACTTGACTGTCATACAGTCATCATTTCACTGCAGACACGACTGACTTAACTGTCATACAGTCATCATTTCACTGCAGACATGACTGACTTGACTGTCATACAGTCATCATTTCACTGCAGACATGACTGACTTAACTGTCATACAGTCATCATTTCACTGTAGACACGACTGACTTAACTGTCATACAGTCATCATTTCACTGCAGACACCACTGACCTGACTGTCATACAGTCATCATTTCACTGCAGACACCACTGACTTAACTGTCATACAGTCATCATTTCACTGCAGACATGACTGACTTGACTGTCATACAGTCATCATTTCACTGCAGACACGACTGACTTAACTGTCATACAGTCATCATTTCACTGTAGACTCGACTGACTTAACTGTCATACAGTCATCATTTCACTGCAGACACCACTGACCTGACTGTCATACAGTCATCATTTCACTGCAGACATGACTGACTTAACTGTCATACAGTCATCATTTCACTGTAGACACGACTGACTTAACTGTCATACAGTCATCATTTCACTGCAGACACCACTGACCTGACTGTCATACAGTCATCATTTCACTGCAGACACCACTGACTTAACTGTCATACAGTCATCATTTCACTGCAGACATGACTGACTTGACTGTCATACAGTCATCATTTCACTGCAGACACGACTGACTTAACTGTCATACAGTCATCATTTCACTGTAGACTCGACTGACTTAACTGTCATACAGTCATCATTTCACTGCAGACACCACTGACCTGACTGTCATACAGTCATCATTTCACTGCAGACACCACTGACTTAACTGTCATACAGTCATCATTTCACTGCAGACATGACTGACTTGACTGTCATACAGTCATCATTTCACTGCAGACATGACTGACTTGACTGTCATACAGTCATCATTTCACTGCAGACACCACTGACCTGACTGTCATACAGTCATCATTTCACTGCAGACACGACTGACTTAACTCATACAGTCATCATTTCACTGCAGACACGACTGACTTAACTGTCATACAGTCATCATTTCACTGCAGACACCACTGACTTAACTGTCATACAGTCATCATTTCACTGCAGACACGACTGACTTAACTGTCATACAGTCGTCGTTTCACTGCAGACACCACTGACTTAACTGTCATACAGTCATCATTTCACTGCAGACATGACTGACTTAACTGTCATACAGTCATCATTTCACTGCAGACATGACTGACTTGACTGTCATACAGTCATCATTTCACTGCAGACACGACTGACTTAACTGTCATACAGTCATCATTTCACTGCAGACACGACTGACCTGACTGTCATACAGTCATCATTTCACTGCAGACATGACTGACCTGTCATACAGTCATCATTTCACTGCAGACATGACTGACTTAACTCATACAGTCATCATTTCACTGCAGACACCACTGACCTGACTGTCATACAGTCATCATTTCACTGCAGACACGACTGACTTAACTCATACAGTCATCATTTCACTGCAGACACGACTGACTTAACTGCCATACAGTCATCATTTCACTACAGACACCACTGACCTGCCATACAGTCATCATTTCACTACAGACACCACTGACGTGACTGTCATACAGTCATCGTTTCACTGCAGACACGACTGACCCGTCATACAGTCATCATTTCACTACAGACACCACTGACCTGTCATACAGTCATCATTTCACTACAGACACCACTGACCTGTCATACAGTCATCATTTCACTGCAGACACCACTGACCTGTCATACAGTCATCATTTCACTGCAGACATGACTGACTTAACTGTCATACAGTCATCATTTCACTGCAGACACCACTGACTGACCTGTCATACAGTCATCATTTCACTGCAGACACGACTGAATTAACTGTCATACAGTCATCATTTCACTGCAGACATGACTGACTTAACTGTCATACAGTCATCATTTCACTGCAGACACCACTGACCTGACTGTCATACAGTCATCATTTCACTGCAGACACCACTGACTTAACTGTCATACAGTCGTCGTTTCACTGCAGACATGACTGACCTGTCATACAGTCATCATTTCACTGCAGACATGACTGACTTAACTGTCATACAGTCATCATTTCACTGCAGACACCACTGACTTAACTGTCATACAGTCGTCGTTTCACTGCAGACATGACTGACCTGACTGTCATACAGTCATCATTTCACTGCAGACACCACTGACCTGTCATACAGTCATCATTTCACTGCAGACACCACTGACCTGTCATACAGTCATCGTTTCACTGCAGACACCACTGACCTGTCATACAGTCATCATTTCACTGCAGACATGACTGACTTAACTGTCATACAGTCATCATTTCACTGCAGACACCACTGACTTAACTGTCATACAGTCGTCGTTTCACTGCAGACATGACTGACCTGACTGTCATACAGTCATCATTTCACTGCAGACACGACTGACCTGTCATACAGTCATCGTTTCACTGCAGACACGCAAGCGAGAGAGCCGGAAGATGAGGAGAGCCACAACCCCACACAAGACGAGGACGTTGCTCAGGAGAAGGACTCGGCACCAGAGACCGATGAACTGTCACAGGACGGCTCCCACGGTGTGGAGCAGCTCATGCGAGTGGCTGTGCAGGTTCCGCGCGAGTTCCATCACATCCTGAAGTCTGGCAACGGTCGCTGCCATGTCATCATGGTTGCCGACAAGAGCGGATCCATGGCGGGTAACCCCTGGAAACAGGTGGGTTTTTTTACCAGTGTCTGCAGTGTGCATGTGATTGGTGTGATGTACAGGAGGCGCCGTGGCACAATGGATTAGTTATTTGGACTTCCTGATTCAGTGTTCACCGGTAGATCACGGTTCGAGGCCTTCTTTCAGCACAGTGTAGTGCTCTTGAGGAAAGGCACTTTACTCTGATTCTCCGCTCTCCATCTACTGAGGTGTGAATGGGGGATACTGGACTTCTGTTGGGGAAGGTTTAAATGGGGGATGGAGAGGATTGGGTCCACTTGTCTTCCTGTGCTCAGCCCTGGACACAGTGGATATGAATTCACTGCCTTCCTATGCTGAGCCCTAGACACTGTGGATACGAATTCACTGCCTTCCTATGCTGAGCCCTAGACACAGTGGATATGAATTCACTGCCCTCCTGTGCTGAGCCCTAGACACATTGGATATGAATTCACTGCCTTCCTGTGCTGAGCCCTAGACACAGTGGATATGAATTCACTGCCTTCCTATGCTGAGCCCTAGACACATTGGATATGAATTCACTGCCTTCCTATGCTGAGCCCTAGACACATTGGATATGAATTCACTGCCTTCCTATGCTGAGCCCTAGACACATTGGATATGAATTCACTGCCTTCCTGTGCTGAGCCCTAGACACTGGATATGAATTCACTGCCTTCCTATGCTGAGCCCTAGATACTGGATATGAATTCACTGCCTTCCTATGCTGAGCCCTAGACACAGTGGATACAAATTCACTGCCTTCCTGTGCTGAGCCCTAGACACTGGATATGAATTCACTGCCTTCCTATGCTGAGCCCTAGACACAGTGGATATGAATTCACTGCCTTCCTGTGCTGAGCCCTAGACACATTGGATATGAATTCACTGCCTTCCTATGCTGAGCCCTAGACACATTGGATATGAATTCACTGCCTTCCTGTGCTGAGCCCTAGACACATTGGATATGAATTCACTGCCTTCCTGTGCTGAGCCCTAGACACTGGATATGAATTCACTGCCTTCCTATGCTGAGCCCTAGATACTGGATATGAATTCACTGCCTTCCTATGCTGAGCCCTAGACACAGTGGATACAAATTCACTGCCTTCCTGTGCTGAGCCCTAGACACTGGATATGAATTCACTGCCTTCCTATGCTGAGCCCTAGACACAGTGGATATGAATTCACTGCCTTCCTGTGCTGAGCCCTAGACACATTGGATATGAATTCACTGCCTTCCTGTGCTGAGCCCTAGACACTGGATATGAATTCACTGCCTTCCTATACTGAGCCCTAGACACTGGATATGAATTCACTGCTCCGGTGGCCACAGAGAGTGACATATGTCCTTTGATGATATTTTGATATGTGACTGCATAACTCTACTTGTACTCGAAACCATAAAACATATTTATATCTATCTATCTATCTGTCTATCAATCTATCTATCTGTCTGTCTGTCTATCTATCTATCTATCTGTCTCTGTCTGTCTGTCTGTCAGAGGATAACAATCTCATTGCCATGGGTTCTTTTACAGTGCGCCAGGTGCGTGCTGCTACACAGGACCATGTTTTATCCTCTCATCCGAATGACTAGACGCCCAGTCAACCTTGGGAAAAAGGGCGAGAGTGGGATTCAAACCCGGACTCTCACCGACTGTACTGGTTGATGAGCATCATAACTCACCAAGCCCAGCGCCCAAACGGTGCCCTGGCATCACAATTCATCTCATTAAAACAGTTTGCATGTTTCTACAACAAAAGGCATAGAGTGCAAAGAACGGGAACCAAACCTGGGCCAGGGCCCTGCGTCCACAGTGAGTTATCCTTCTTCTTTCTCTTCTTTGTTCATGGGCTGCGACTCCCACTCGTATGTTCGCTTGTGGGCTTATATGTGTATGACCTTTTTTACCCCGCCATGTAGGCAGCCATACTCTGTTTTCAGGGGTGTGCATGCTGGGTATGTTCTTGTTTCCATAACCCACCAAACGCTGACATGGATTACAGGATCTTTAACGTGTGTGTTTTATCTTCTGCTTGCTGTATATACACGAAGGGGGTTCAGACACAAACAGGTCTGCGCATATGTTGACCTGGGAGATCAGAAAAATATCTCCACCCTTTACCCACCATGCGCTGTTACTGAGATTCGAACCCGGGACCCTCAGACTAAAAGTCCAACGCTTTAACCACTTGACTGGCTATTGCGCCTGTCAGTGAGGTGACCATTTCTGCCCCCAGGTGCAAGGCGCGCTTGTGGACATCGTGTCGACCAGCCTGCAGAGAGAGGGGGTCATGGTGGACCTTGTGACGTACAGTGACTCTGCCTCGCATGTCTGCTTCACTGCCAAAAACTATGCGGCGGTGATCAACGCTCAGGTGGCCATGAACACTACCAGCTTTGTGGCTGCCATGGATACTGTGGACAACGTCATGAGGAAGAGGAAGGGTGGGTTTTTTGTTTGTGTGGATCGAAGCTGGAGAGGCTGATGTGTTTGTGTGTGTGTGTGTGTGTGTGTGTGTGTGTGTTGTGTGTGTGTGTGTGTGTTGTATGTGTGTGTG
>NC_134903.1:1315327-1352827 GCF_041734735.1 Babylonia areolata | reverse complement strand
CCATGTCTTGAAATGCTGCAGGGGGTGGGGGCAGGGTGGATGAGGACCACTGATAATCAGTACAGGTTATCAGAGCAGGACCCCTCCATGTCTGCTTCCACTGAATGGATAAACAATGAGTCCAGGGAAATAAATGATTAACAAACAGTAAAGAGTGGTAACTCTCTCCATTCACAAGGTACACAACTTTCAAGTCAGTGCTGCTTTCGCTACCAATCCAGCTAGCACGCAGGTAAATAACAGGTACACTGGGACAAACCCAGACACTTTCTCTTCTGTCTTTAAACAGTAAACTCTAGTCATTCGGATGAGACAATAAAGCGAGGTCCCATGTGCGGCATGCATTTAGTGCACGTAAAAGAACCCATGGCAACAAAAGTGTTGTCCCTTGGCAAAATTCTGTAGAAAAATCCACTTCAATAGGAAATAAAATAAAATGCAGGCACTGGCTCCTCTGCTCTTTTTTTTTTTTTTTTTTATTTTTTTTTTTTAGTGTGTTGGGTTATGCTACTGTCAGGCATCTGCCTAGCAAATAGGCTACTGTTATTATTATTATTATTTTTTTTTGATTTTATTTAATTTATTTATTTATTTTTCTCGAGGCCTGACTAAGCACATTGGGTTACGCTGCTGGTCAGGCATCTGCTTGGCAGATGTGGTGTAGCGTATATGGATTGGACAGAATGCAGTGACGCCTCCTTGAGCTACTGATACTGATGCTGACACTAGACTGCACCGCCGCTTACTTTTTCAACAGTTTTGATTCAGCCCATAGATAGCAGGTATTTTCCATTTAGAGGTTTCAGCCTTGATTTGTCACAAATAACCCTGGTGGGACGGGGGGCAGGAGGGGGGGGGTCATTCTGTATTGTATTATATTACTCTTTTGTCACAACTTCTTCTTCTTCTTCTTCTTCTTCTGCGTTCACTCATATGCACACGAGTGGGCTTTTACATGTATGACCGTTTTTACCCCGCCATGTAGGCAGCCATACTCTGTTTTCGGGGGTGTGCATGCTTGGTATGTTCTTGTTTCCATAACCCACCGAACGCTGACATGGATTACAGGATCTTTAACGTGCGTATTTGATCTTCTGCTTGCATATACACACGAAGGGGGTTCAGGCACTAGCAGGTCTGCACATATGTTGACCTGGGAGATCATAAAAATCTCCACCCTATAGCCACCAGGCGCCATCACCGTGATTCGAACCCGGGACCCTCAGATTGACAGTCCAACGCTTTAACCACTCGGCTATTGCGCCCGTTGTCACAACATATTTGGCTCCCAAGGGAGAGCGCGTCGCTACACGGCGAGTGCCCCCTCTGCTTTTGTCTTTTTTGCTTTAGTGTGTGTTTTGTTTTGTTTTTCCTGCCTGCATTTTATTGGATTTCCTACTGAAGTGGTTTTTTCTACAGAATTTTGCCAAGGGACAATACTGCACATAGGGCCTCGCTTTGTTGTCTCATCCGAATGACTAGCGTCCAGACCAGCACTTAAGGTCTAGTTTGAGGGGATGAAAACTACTGGCGAGTGTGGTATTGGAACCAGTACGCTCAGATTCTCTGGCTTCCTAGGTGAACGCCTAGGGTCCAGCACTTCCTAGGTGGACGCCTAGGGTCCAGCACTTCCTAGGTGGACGCCTAGGGTGCAGCACTTCCTAGGTGGACGCCTAGGGTCCAGCACTTCCCCCCATTCCTCCTCACATCTCCCCTGGTCTCATGTCATGATGCTCAGCTAATCGCCTGTATGGTTACATTGGAACAGCATCAAGCGGACCAGTCAGCTTAATCGTAGCAGTTACACGGTGTTGCAGGTAGGCCCAAGTGTTTGTATGCATTGTAGATAAAATGTGATGTTTGCTGATACGGCTCGGCGTCCGAGTGTCCTGTACCAAATTGAAAATGTTCCTACCAAATTTCCCTGACTGTTCGAATAAACATTTGAATGGGTTGGCATCTCTAACCATACACACAGACCTGACAGTTTGCTGATTGTAGGAACAAACACTTGAATGGGTTGGCATCTCTAGCTGTACACAAAGGCCAAAGAGTTTCCTGACTGTTCGTATAAACACTTGACAGGGGTTGGCATCTCTAGCTTACATAACAGGCCTGAAAACTGGGATTACCATATAAACAATAGTGATATGATTCATGCAGTACAGGAAATTCAAATCATCATATGATGTGGAGCCATATTTACTGATGGATTTTTTTTTAACAGATTTGCTAGAGATATTTTGACAAGACTCAGGTTTGGTACATCTGATTTGGCAGTGCATTCTTCAAGATATAAGATGAATCAAGAAAGTGAAATGATATGTCCCTTGTGTAAGTCTGGTTCAGAAAACCAAGTCCATTCTGTTCTTCCCTGTCCTGCTGTAGAGGATTTGAGACAAAATTTGACACATGCAAAGTATTACAATAATCCATAGTGACTTTAAACTGACATTACTACTGGCTTCAAGAAAGAAATGTACCATTAAAATCTTGCTGTATATCTCTATAAGGCAACAAACTTGAGCAAAAAGTTTAATTTTTGCTGTTTGATGAATGTACCAGATTATGATTATTTATATTCTGAATTATATTAAGGGTATTATTTATTTCTACTTCAGTTGTTTTGTTCATACTTCAGTTGGATGACATGATTGCTAACGATCACTACAGTACAGTCTGTTTATTTGTTTACACACCTACAATTGGGGCTTTGGCCTTTAACTGAATAAACTAATTCCATTCAGTTCAACACCATGATTGCTAATGATCACCACAGACAGTATAGTACAATCTGTTTATTTGTTTACACACCTACAATTGGGGCTTTGGCCTTTAATTGAATAAACTAATTCCATTCAATTCAACACCATGATTGCTAATGATCACCACAGACAGTACAGTACAGTCTGTTTATTTATTCACACACCTACAAATGGGGCTTTGGCCTTTAACTGAATAAACTAATTCCATTCAATTCAGCACCAGGCTTGAGAGATGCTGACACCTGCAGTGTGTGGATTTTCAGGTCACGATTTCAAGTTCCTGCAGGAACCGAGAGATGCTGACACCTGCAGTGTGTGGATTTTCAGGTCACGATTTCAAGTTCCTGCAGGAGCTGAGTGAGGCTGGCACCAGACCAGGACTGTTCCGCTACTGCGAGCCGGGCGACGGACCGGAAACCCTGAAGCTGAAAGTGGAGGAGCTGTTCGACTACGCTGTGTACAGGTGAGGTTTGCCGAGGGTTGGTTCATTGGCTGGGGAGGGGAGCAGGAGGAAGGGGGGAAGGGGGGGGGGGGCGTATGGTGGTTGTGTGCGTGTGTGTGTGTTTGTGTGTGTGTACATGTGCTTGCGCATGCACTATTAACAGAATAGAATATAAATGTGGTGTGTGTGTACCTGCACGCAGCGTGTAAACCCAGCAGCCAGATGTTTTTTTGGGTTTTTTTTTTTTTTAAACTTTGTTCTTTCCTTTTAGCCCTCTGTTTTTAGACACAACCTTACCCCAGAACTCCTGAAAACTGAGTATGGCTGCCTACATGGTGGGGCAAAAACGGTCTTACATGTAAAAGCCCACTCGTGTAAATATGAGTGAATGTGGGAGTTGTTGCCCAGAAATGAAGAAGAAGAAAAAAAATAAGACACAGCCTTGTGTTTTCATGATCTTGACCATGTGTTTTTGACCTTGACCTTGTGTTTTTTACATTGACCTTGACCATGTGTTTTTGACCTTGACTGGGTGTTTTCCAGTGCGGTAGAGACAGTGGAGGTGGGCGTGGAGATGGGTGGTGAGAACCGGATCCTGTCGGCAGGCAGTCGGGTGGCAGAGCACTCCATGCCAGGGGAGATCATCCGTGCAAAACAGGATGACGGCACAGCTGAGGATGGTTCGTTGAATCTTCAGTCTTTTGTTTTATTTTATTTGTGGGGTGGGGCTGAAATTGTTTTCCTTTTTTTTTTTTCTCTTGCATTGAACGTTATGTTAGACCAGAAAATGCATGTACCGAATTCAAGAAAAGATCACCACCATCATAAAAAAAAAAAAAAAAAAAAAAAAGCAACAGCAAAATCACACCACATAATCAGTTTCCATCAAAAACCCAGTGAAGCATTATAGAAAAGTATTTACCTCAAAGCGTATACATAAACATTGACTAGATCACTTCACATGAGATTTATTTTTGCAAGGGATTTTTGTATTTTTGCATACCCCCTCTCCCAACCACACACACACACACACACACACACACACACTTGTAACCACACACTTCCTTACACCCCCTCCCTCCCCGCCCTCCCACACACATGCCAAAACATGTTTTCCATATTTTGATGATGATGATGATGATGAACGATGATAGTGGTGATGATGATGATGAATGATGATGATGAACGATGATGATGATGATGAACAATGATGATGATGATGAACGATGATGATGAACAATGATGATGATGATGATGAACGATGATGATGATGATGCACAATGATGATGATGATGATGAACGATGATGATGATGATGAACGATGATAGTGGTGATGAAGACGCTGCCATGGCAGTCTCCCCTTCCCGTCAAACTGAAACTGAAACTGAAACTCAACCCCCCTCCCCCTACCCCCCACCCACGGGGCGTGTTGTGTTGGCAGGTCCCGGGGAGCTGACTGTGCAGGCAGAGATGTGGGTGTGGGTTCCCCATGCAGCAGAGTTACCCAACCCTGCTGTCAGCTTGAACAAGACAGTCGTCAGCGTGGGTGTCGTCTGTCTGCTGTTCTGTTGATGTGTGTTGTGACTGGGAGGGACTGTGTGGGTGGGTGGGTGTGTGAATGTGCGTGCGTGTGAATGTGTGTGTGTGTGTGTGTGTGTGTGTGTGTTTGATTATGTGTATGTGTGTGTGTGTTTGATTGTGTGTGTGGCGGTGTTTGATTGTGTATGTGCGTGAGTGTGTGTATGTGTGTTTGTGTGTGTGTGAGTGTGTGTGTGGAGGGGGGTGTTTGTGCATGTGTGTGTGTGGGGGGGTGTTAATGTGTGTGTGTGTGTGTGTGTGCTTGATGTGTGTGTGTGTGTGTGTGTGTGTCTAATATGAGATGCTAGTTTTTTGTAATTTTATGTGGTGTATTTGAGTGTGTGTGTTTGTATGATGTCCAATATAAAGTGTGTGTGTTTGTAATATGTGGTGTGTGTGTGTGTGTGTGTGTGTGTGTGTCTAATACATCTAACATAAGGTGTGTGTGTTTGTGATATGTGGTGTGTATAGATGTGTTTGGGCATGTTCTTTGTGTGTGTGTGTACATGTACATCGCTGTTTTTATTATTTGTTATGTTATTGTTGTAGTTATTGTTATCCTATCATAAGATGAAGACTTCACTTTTTTTTAAATTTTCAAGTCTCGCTCTTTCTGGAGGCATTATGGCTGAATCAGGGTTTGAACCTCTGATCCAGTGTTGACCAGTGATAGGATTTGAACCTCTGATCCAGTGTTGACCAGTGATAGGGTTTGAACCTCTGATCCAGTGTTGACCAGTGATAGGATTTGAACCTCTGATCCAGTGTTGACCAGTGATGAGGCTTTGAACCTCTGATCCAGTGTTGACCAGTGATGAGGCTTTGAACCTCTGATCCAGTGTTGACCAGTGATAGGATTTGAACCTCTGATCCAGTGTTGACCAGTGATAGGATTTGAACCTCTGATCCAGTGTTGACCAGTGATAGGATTTGAACCTCTGATCCAGTGTTGACCAGTGATCAGACTTTGAACCTCTGATCCAGTGTTGACCAGTGATCAGACTTTGAACCTCTGATCCAGTGTTGACCAGTGATCAGACTTTGAACCTCTGATCCAGTGTTGACCAGTGATAGGATTTGAACCTCTGATCCAGTGTTGACCAGTGATCAGACTTTGAACCTCTGATCCAGTGTTGACCAGTGATAGGATTTGAACCTCTGATCCAGTGTTGACCAGTGATCAGACTTTGAACCTCTGATCCAGTGTTGACCAGTGATCAGACTTTGAACCTCTGATCCAGTGTTGACCAGTGATCAGACTTTGAACCTCTGATCCAGTGTTGACCAGTGATGAGGATTTGAACCTCTGATCCAGTGTTGACCAGTGATAGGGTTTGAACCTCTCATCCAGTGTTGACCAGTGATGAGGCTTTGAACCTCTGATCCAGTGTTGACCAGTGATGAGGCTTTGAACCTCTGATCCAGTGTTGACCAGTGATAGGATTTGAACCTCTGATCCAGTGTTGACCAGTGATAGGATTTGAACCTCTGATCCAGTGTTGACCAGTGATAGGATTTGAACCTCTGATCCAGTGTTGACCAGTGATAGGATTTGAACCTCTGATCCAGTGTTGACCAGTGATAGGATTTGAACCTCTCATCCAGTGTTGACCAGTGATAGGATTTGAACCTCTCATCCAGTGTTGACCAGTGATCAGGGTTTGAACCTCTGATCCAGTGTTGACCAGTGATCAGACTTTGAACCTCTGATCCAGTGTTGACCAGTGATGAGGCTTTGAACCTCTCATCCAGTGTTGACCAGTGATAGGATTTGAACCTCTGATCCAGTGTTGACCAGTGATGAGGCTTTGAACCTCTCATCCAGTGTTGACCAGTGATGAGGCTTTGAACCTCTGATCCAGTGTTGACCAGTGATCAGGGTTTGAACCTCTGATCCAGTGTTGACCAGTGATGAGGATTTGAACCTCTGATCCAGTGATGACCAGTGATGAGGATTTGAACCTCTGATCCAGTGTTGACCAGTGATGAGGATTTGAACCTCTGATCCAGTGTTGACCAGTGATAGGATTTGAACCTCTGATCCAGTGTTGACCAGTGATGAGGCTTTGAACCTCTGATCCAGTGTTGACCAGTGATGAGGCTTTGAACCTCTGATCCAGTGTTGACCAGTGATGAGGATTTGAACCTCTGATCCAGTGTTGACCAGTGATAGGATTTGAACCTCTGATCCAGTGTTGACCAGTGATCAGGGTTTGAACCTCTGATCCAGTGTTGACCAGTGATAGGATTTGAACCTCTCATCCAGTGTTGACCAGTGATGAGGATTTGAACCTCTCATCCAGTGTTGACCAGTGATCAGGGTTTGAACCTCTGATCCAGTGTTGACCAGTGATGAGGATTTGAACCTCTCATCCAGTGTTGACCAGTGATAGGATTTGAACCTCTGATCCAGTGTTGACCAGTGATAGGATTTGAACCTCTGATCCAGTGTTGACCAGTGATAGGATTTGAACCTCTGATCCAGTGTTGACCAGTGATAGGATTTGAACCTCTGATCCAGTGTTGACCAGTGATGAGGATTTGAACCTCTGATCCAGTGTTGACCAGTGATAGGATTTGAACCTCTCATCCAGTGTTGACCAGTGATAGGATTTGAACCTCTGATCCAGTGTTGACCAGTGATCAGGGTTTGAACCTCTGATCCAGTGTTGACCAGTGATGAGGATTTGAAAGCCCCATGTGTGTGTGGTGTTTTATCCATGGGAAAAGCATGATCCATTGATTTCCCTGACCCCACTCAGGTGTGACTAGGTAGCTGACCTTGATGGGGAAGGATTTACAGTGGTGGAAGGAGAGGACTGGGCCCCACCTGCCTGTGTCAAGCCCTAGGCACAGTGGACATGAATTTAGTGTCAAGTCCCAGGCACAGTGGACATGAATTCAGTGTCCCAACAGCCATGAAAGGCCAACCTTTAATCATTTTTACTGCTTTTATTAAAAAGTCATGCCAGGCTATGACCATCAGAACAGCATTGGAGTCAGCTGCTGTTTTAGCGCCAAGTTACATCCCCACTCTCCCGGCCAGCAGGGCGTTTGGCTGCTAGGTTTGGGGATGGTCCCCAAAGGCCAACTAGCCCCCAGGGCTGCAGCACAGAGCCAGTGCAGTCTTGCCTCCTGCATTAATCTTGTCCTAATGATGATGATTCAAACTAGGAGGCCAGATTGCACAGGCTCTTTGTGCTGCAGCCTTGGGGGATAGTTGGCCTGTCAAATGTCCTAAAGCCCTCTTGGCCGAGAGAGTAGGGATGTAGCAACTTGGGCAAGACACTGTCCACTGTCATCAAATCCTAAAACCCCTCTTGGCTGAGAGAGAGAGAGAGAGAGGGGGGGGATGTAACTCAGGCAAGACACTCTCCACTGTCATCAAATCCTAAAACCCCTCTTGGCTGAGAGAGAGAGACAGAGAGAGAGAGAGAGGATGTAACTCAGGCAAGACACTCTCCACTGTTATCAAATCCTAAAACCCCTCTTGGCTGAGAGAGAGAGAGAGAGGGGGAGAGAGAGAGAGGATGTGACTCAGGCAAGACACTCTCCACTGTCATCAAATCCTAAAACCCCTCTTGGCTGAGAGAGAGAGAGGATGTAACTCAGGCAAGACACTCTCCACTGTCATCAAATCCTAAAACCCCTCTTGGCTGAGAGAGAGAGAGAGAGAGGGGATGTAACTCAGGCAAGACACTCTCCACTGTCATCAAATCCTAAAATCCCTCTTGGCTGAGAGAGAGAGAGAGAGAGAGAGGATGTAACTCAGGCAAGACACTCTCCACTGTCATCAAATCCTAAAACCCCTCTTGGCTGAGAGAGAGAGAGAGAGAGAGAGAGAGAGAGGATGTAACTCAGGCAAGACACTCTCCACTGTCATCAAATCCTAAAACCCCTCTTGGCTGAGAGAGGGAGAGAGAGAGAGAGAGAGAGGGGGGGAGAGAGAGAGAGGATGTGACTCAGGCAAGACACTCTCCACTGTAATCAAAGTCCTGTCACCTGTGCTGTGCCTGACTATCATTGTACCATTACAAATGAAGGTTTTTTTGACACAGGATGGTGAGAAACGCACGGTGCGAGTGCCGTGCGTATGCAGCGGTGTGGAGTGCCGAGCGATAGAGGACGCTGCCGGCAAAGCGCAGTGGGGGCTGAACGTTCTGTCTCGCGGCTGTGACGACCTGAGCACACAGATTGCCATCGCCATTCAGGAGAAGAAAGGTGTGTAGGTGTGGGGGAGGAGGAGGGGGGGGTGGGGGGGGGGGGAGGAGGGGATGGTGGTGGTGGTGGAGATGTGGTTTCATTGTGTGTGTTGGGAATTTTGAGGGGAGGTGGGTGTGGGTGTGGGTGTCGGGGATGGTATTGATGTGTGTGTGTGTTGTGTGGGTGGGTGGGGGGGAGGAGTTTTTGGTGTGTGTGTGTATGTGTGTTGTGTGTGTGTATGTGTGTTGTGTGTGTGATGGGTTGGTTGTTGTTGTGTGTGTGATGGCAGTATTTTGATGGTGTGAGTGTGTGTGTGGAGGGGGGGAACATAGTGGTGGTGTGTTTTGTGGATGGTAGGGGTATGTGTTCATTGGTTCTTTTGTTTAACGTCTGATCCACTGTTAGACGAAATCCCATCGCCTCCCCACCCCACCCATGCCTGAAGTCATCACTACTTTCCCTGTTTCTCTCTCCTCAATTACATTTAATAAAAAAAGGATATAAACAAAATAAAACAAACTAACTTGTCATCCAGTAAAATTACAACAAAGAGCCAATGGGGCTTCTAATGAAACTGAGTGTGTGTGTGTGTGTCTGTGAATGTGTGTGTGTGTGTGAGTGTGTGTGTGTGTGTGAGAGAGTGTGTGTGTGTGTGCACAAGAGTGTGTGTGTGTGTGGTGTGTGTGTGTGAGTGCACATGCGTGGGAGGGGCTGTGGGTGAATGTGGGAGGGGCTGAATGTGGGAGGGGCCGTGGGTGAATGTGGGAGGGGCTGAATGTGGGAGGAGCTGGGGCTGAATGTGGGAGGGGCTGAATGTGGGAGGAGCTGGGGGTGAATGTGGGAGGGGCTGAGTGTGGGAGGGGCCATGGGTGAATGTGGGAGGGGCTGGGGGTGAATGTGGGAGGGGCTGAATGTGGGAGGGGCTGGGGGTGAATGTGGGAGGGGCTGGCGGTGAATGTGGGAGGGGCTGAATGTGGGAGGGGCTGTGGGTGAATGTGGGAGGGGCTGAATGTGGGAGGGGCCGTGGGTGAATGTGGGAGGGGCTGGAGTGAATGTGGGAGGGGCTGAATGTGGGAGGGGCCGTGGATGAATGTGGGAGGGGCTGTGGATGAATGTGGGAGGGGCTGAATGTGGGAGGGGCTGGGGGTGAATGTGGGAGGGGCTGAATGTGGGAGGGGCTGGGGGTGAATGTGGGAGGGGCTGGGGGTGAATGTTGGTGGAGCGAGAGAGATTGGAGGAGAATGGTATGGTGCATGTGTGCGTGTGTTGTGTGTGTACGCATGCATGAGTGCGTGTATAGGTTTGAGTGCATGCTTGAAAGCATTTGTGTGTGGGTGTGTGTGCATATAAGCAGGCTTCTCAGGACCAAGACAGTCGAGCAAGACTAGAAACAGCACAAAAAAGGGGGGGGGGGGGGAGAAAATGTCAGTTAGATGATCCACAAACTACATAAGCTAATTGATATATTTCTGTGCTCACTGTCAAAGTGTGAATTTGTTCAGATCTGTTAAAAGTATTAAGTAAGAAAAATGATAATAATGATAGTGATGATGATGATGATAATAATCATAATGATAATTATAATGATAATGATGATGATGATGATAAATTATCGCAATTAGATGTTTATTGTACATTATAAACTTCTTCTAGCAGTTCTGTTTTTATTGATGGACAGATAGTTTTTAATATTCACCCCATCAATAAACATCACATTTCTAGGCTCACCACCACCAAAATACAGACTTGTACAGATCTGTTAAAAAAAACCAACAAACAAAACACCAACTGGAAGAAAACCCCAAATCCCACAGCACGTTGTATTCTCACAGACGTGACTGCCTTACAAAAGCGGATGACTCGTCTTCAGTCTCGGCTGTCCCACACCAAAGTGTTTGGCAGCGGAATCACCTCTGACCTTCGCTCTTCCCTGCTGGCCTCCATGAAGGACATTCAGGCCAAGGTCAGGGTCATGTCACATGGTGTGGTGTCGGCGTGTGTGGAGGGGGGGGGGGGGGATGTGTCGTTTTTGTGGGATTGTCAAGTGTTGTGTTGAGCTGGGTTGGGTTGGGTTGGGTTGTTTTGTGTTGGGTTGGGTTGGGTTGGCTTGTATTGTGTTGGGTTGTATTGTTATGGGTTGGGTTGGGTTGTTATGGGTTGGGTTGTGTTGGGTTGTATGTTGTATTGTTATGGGTTGTGTTGTGTTGGGTTGTATGTTGTATTGTTATGGGTTGGGTTGTGTTGGGTTGTATGTTGTATTGTTATGGGTTGGGTCGGTTGTGTTGTATTGTTATGGGTTGGGTTGGTTGGGTTGTGTTGGGTTATGTTGGGTTGGGATAAATTTTGTGTTGGATTGTGTTGTAGTGCAGTGCAGTGCATTGTATTATGTTGTATTGGATTCTGTTGTAGTGCAGTGCAGTGCATTGTATTATGTTGTATTGGATTCTGTTGCAGTGCAGTGCAGTGCATTACGTTGTATTGCATTGTATTTTATTGCATTACTTTTTCTCCCACCAGCTTTCTCTGCGTGAAATTTTGGCTCTCACTCACATCACTACAGTGCCGCACTATCCAGAAATGTTTTTTCTGTCTGTCTGCAATCGCTGCATATTTGTGTTACTATCGAAGTGGATTTTTCCACAGAATTTTGCCAGGGACACGCCTTTTATTGCTGAGGGTTCTTTTCCATGCAGTGAGTGCATGCTGCATACAGGAACTCAAGTTTATGGTCTCATCTAAAATACTAGCGTTCAGACCACTACTCAGGGTCTAGTGGAGTGGGGGCGGGTGCGGGGTGGAATCCTTGTCGGAGTCTGGGATTTGAACCTGTGAACACTGGCACCCTGGTCATCAGCGTTACCACCAGGGTTCAGTTTCAGGTTCAGTTTCAGTTTCACCAGGAGGAGTCACCGCATTGGGACAAATCCTGACGCGCCTCACACGTCTGCGAGGCAGGTGCCTGACCAGCAGCACAACCCAGCGCGATGCGTCAGGCCTGGAGTGCATGCACATGTAATTGTGTGCCTTCCACAGTGGATTTCTTCCACACAGTTTGTGGCCAGAGGACAATGCTCTTGTTGCCATGGGTTTTTTTTTCAGGTGCGCCAGGTGCATGCTGCACATGGGACCTTGGGTTTAACATCTTACCCCAACCACTAGACACTCAGTTTAATTTTCCAGTCAGACATGGGAGAAAGGGTAAGACCGGGTTTCAAACTCATACCACGCCCAAAAACGGAGTATGGCTGCCTACATGGCGGGATGAAAACGGTTATACACGTAAAAGCCCACTGGTGTACATACGAGTGAACGTGGGAGTTGCAGCCAACGAAGGAAGAATTCAGACCCTGACAAACGCTGTGTTGACGGACAAGCGTCTTAACCACTCGGCCACCTTCCCCCTTGTGCAGATGGACGTGATGCACGACATGATGGCGCGCTATTCCCGCGGGGAGACTGCCTCCGTGTCCATCCTGGCCAGAGCACACGACCTTCGCTACGAGGCTCAGGTACCGTCACTGGTTGGCTGATGATGATGACAGTGAGGATGATGACAGTGAGGATGGTGATGATGATGATGGTGATGATGATGACAGTGAGGATGATGATGGTGGTGGTGATCACACCAGTGATGATGGTGATAACAACAGTGATGATGATGATGATGATAGTGGTGATAACACCAGTGATACTGATGATGATGATAACAACAATGATGATGATGATGATAACACCGGTGATAGTGATGATGATGATAACAATGATGATGATGATGATAGTGGTGATAACACCGGTGATAGTGATGATGGTGATAATGATGATGATGATGATGATAACACCAGTGATTCTGATGATGGTGATAACAACAACGATGATGATGATGATAACACTGGTGACAGTGATGATGATGATAACACCGGTGATAGTGATGATGATGATAACACCGGTGACAGTGATGATGATGATAACAATGATGATGGTGGTGATAACACCGGTGATAGTGATGATGATGATAACAACGAGGTATCCATATCCTCCATTCTGCGTGCAGTTCAAGAAGTCCCGCCGGAAGCGCCTGATGGACAAAAGAGCCGTGCAGAACGTGTCACGGGCCAAAGCGGACGACGCCAGACTGGAGAACCTTGTGGTTGACGAGGCCGAGGTGGCCCGCCTGTCCCAGGAGGCCGTGGGCTTCTTCTTCTGCGCCCTGTCGCAGGAGTCGGTGGTGGACATCCTGAGGGACACGGGCAACAAGGAGAACGCCATCGGCTTCGGGCTGGCCGTGTGTCGACCAGAGTACATCATTGACAGCCCCACGTCGGTCAGTTGTTCACTTTGTGCATTTGGGTTTCCTGTTTCCCAGTTTTTTTGGTTTTGGGTGTTTTTTTTTCTTTCTCAAGGTGTCCTTGATATCCTCACCATTGAATATATCCACCATTCCCACCTCACCCCCACCCGCCACACACATACAAAACATGACACGTCTAATGTCACTTAAAGTGAAAAGATGTTGAAGAAAGAAAGATATCCTCACCCACACTGCAAGGTTCTGTGTATTTTTCAGCTTGGTTGACACCAGGGATATATATATATATATATATATATATATCATGAGAGTATATCTTCACTGCCATGCCAAGGAGTCCCAAATCTAAAATGGACTCCCCACCCCCCATGGTAAAAGAGTTAACATAACATGTTTCCAACACTACCTTTGAAAAGGTTAACCTTTTCTGTCCCTGGTAGCTGCCAACAGCTCCAGTGATCAGAGTTCATGAACACATTTCAAACTATGGCTGTGGAAGAGTTGATTGAACTTTTTACAGATTTCTAGTTGTGAAAGAGTTAATTTGACATGTAGAGTTGATTGAACTTTTTACAGATTTCTAGTTGTGAAAGAGTTAATTTGACATGTAGAGTTGAGTGAACGTTTTACAGATTTCTAGTTGTGAAAGAGTTAATTTGACATGTAGAGTTGAGTGAACTTTTTACAGATTTCCAGTTGTGAAAGAGTTAATTTGACATGTAGAGTTCAGTGAACTTTTTACAGATTTCCAGTTGTGAAAGACTTAATTTGACATGTAGAGTTGAGTGAACTTTTTACAGATTTCTAGTTGTGAAAGAGTTAATTTGACATGTAGAGTTGAGTGAACTTTTTACAGATTTCTAGTTGTGAAAGAGTTAATTTGACATGTAGAGTTGAGTGAACTTTTTACAGATTTCTAGTTGTGAAAGACTTAATTTGACATGTATCAAATTATCGCTGTTTCAAACTGTAACAGTGGAAGAGTTTATATATATCATACATTTCAAATCGTAGCTGCGGAAAAGTGAATGCAGTATGGGATTTATGATGAGAGTATACAGCCTTAGTCCCAAACCTGAAATGGACCCACCACCCCACTCCCCACTCCAATAGCAGCGTCTTCATCACCCCAGGCATCATCATTGATCATGAGGGTGATGATGATGATATGGATGATTATACAGTGCCTGACCTCAGTCAGAGACAGTGCTCTGGGCACTGTACAAACATGGAGTCATTTGAACAACAGGCTGTCTGCCTATCGACTGACGACTGTCAGTGGGCGCTCATCATTCATTTCCTGTGTCATTCATTCAGGTTTGTCATGCACACATATACTCATACAGGTATGAAACATTTTACGTGTATGACCGTTTTATTTATTTACCCACCATGTAGCCAGCCATACTCCGTTTTTGGGGGTGTGCATCTGGGTACGTTCTTGTTTCCATAACCCTCCGAACACTGACATGGATTACAGGATCTTTTAACGTGCCTATTTGATCTTCTGCTTGCGTATACATACAAAGGGGGTTCAGGCACTAACAGGTGTGGACATACGTTGACCTGGGAGATCAGAAAAATCACCACCTTTGCCTACTTGGTGTCGTTACAGATATTCGAACCCGGGACCCTCAAATTGAAAGTCCAACGCTTTTACCGCTCGGCTGTTGCACCCACGTCATCATCAAAATCCTATTAAATAAATAAAATGCTGCCCCCCCAAAACAAGTTCAATCAAAATGAAGAAAAAAAAGAAAGGAAAAAAAAGAGGGGTGCAATAGGTGAGTGATTAAAGTGTTGGACTTTCAGTCTGAGGATCCCGGTAACAACGCCTGGTCAGTGAAAGGTGTACATTTTTCAGACCTCCCAGGTCAACATGTGTCCACACCTGCTTGTGCCTGAACCCCTTTCATGTGTACACACAAGCAGAAGATAAAGTACACGCATTAAAGGTCCAGGTGGGTTATGGAAACAAGAACATACCCAGCATGCACACGCCTGAAAATGGAGTATGGCTGCCTATATGGCGGGGTAAAAACGGTCATACACGTAAAAGCCCACTCGTGTACATACGAGTGAATGTGTGAGTTGCAGCCCACGAACAAAGAAGAAGAAGAAGAAATGTTTAACCCTTTCTGGCCCCCCAAACAGCTCCAGCTGTGCCTGGTGAGAAATGTTTAACCCTTTCTGGCCCCCCAAACAGCTCCAGCTGTGCCTGGTGAGAAATGTTTAACCCTTTCTGCCCCCCCCCTCCACAAACAGCTCCAGCTGTGCCTGGTGAGAAATGTTTAACCCTTTCTGGCCCCCCAAAACAGCTCCAGCTGTGCCTGGTGAGAAATGTTTAACCCTTTCTGGCCCCCCCCCCCAAACAGCTCCAGCTGTGCCTGGTGAGAAATGTTTAACCCTTTCTGCCCCCCCCCCAAACAGCTCCAGCTGTGCCTGGTGAGAAATGTTTAACCCTTTCTGCCCCCCCCCCCCCCCCCCCCAACAGCTCCAGCTGTGCCTGGTGAGAAATATTTAACCCTTTCTGGCCCCCCCCAAACAGCTCCAGCTGTGCCTGATGAGAAATGTTTAACCCTTTCTGGCCCCCCCCCCCGCCCCCCCCCAAACAGCTCCAGCTGTGCCTGGTGAGAAATGTTTAACCCTTTCTGCCCCCCCCCCCCCCCAAACAGCTTCAGCTGTGCCTGGTGAGAAATGTTTAACCCTTTCTGCCCCCCCCCCCCCCAAACAGCTCCAGCTGTGCCTGGTGAGAAATGTTTAACCCTTTCTGGCCGCTCCCCAAACAGCTCCAGCTGTGCCTGGTGAGAAATGTTAACCCTTTCTGGCCCCCCAAACAGCTCCAGCTGTGCCTGGTGAGAAATGTTTAACCCTTTCTGGCCCCCCAAACAGCTCCAGCTGTGCCTGGTGAGAAATGTTTAACCCTTTCTGGCCCCCCCAAACAGCTCCAGCTGTGCCTGGTGAGAAATGTTTAACCCTTTCTGGCCCCCCAAAACAGCTCCAGCTGTGCCTGGTGAGCGGCACGCTGGTCAGTCGATCCTCCATGCTGGACGCCCTGCAGTACAAGGTCAGCCTGGCCGGTCACCTTCAGGCCCACAACGGCTTCCGCTTCCTGGGGGGTCAAGGTGAAGGTCAAGGTCAGGGCCAGGGGTCGCTGGGATACGCCACGGTGGGGGTGGGGCGCGAGCCCATCAACGCCTGGCTGCCGCTGTACGTGACACCTTCACACTGGGACAGGGTCAAGGTCAGTGTGTGGGGGGGATGTTGTGTGTGTGTGTGTGTGGGGCGGGGGGGCGCGAGCCCATCAATGCCTGGCTGCCGCTGTACGTGACACCTTCGCACTGGGACAGGGTCAAGGTCAGTGTGTGGGGGGGATGTTGTGTGTGTGGGGGGGGGGGGGGCGCGAGCCCATCAATGCCTGGCTGCCGCTGTACGTGACACCTTCGCACTGGGACAGGGTCAAGGTGAGTGTGTGTGGGTGGGCAGTGGGGGTTGTGTGTGTGTTTGGGGGTTGGGGGGAGGGAGTTGGGTGTTTTGTGTGTGTGTGTGTGTGTGTGTGTGAGGGGGGATGTTGTGTGTGTGTGTGTGTGTGTTGCTGCTCTTTTTAGGCCCACTCTCACACTCTTCTACAAGTGTGTGTGTTTTCCTGTCGATGGACACTTTTTTCTTGTTGCAGTTTTTAATCTGTCAAAATGTGTGTGTGCGTATGTATGGGTTTGTTAATGCTCTGGTGTGAGTTGAGATGTACGCATTGTTCATTCGTTCGTTTAACGTCTGTGCACATTTGTGACGAAAGACGAAAACCCATCACCTTCCCCACCCCACCCATGCCTTAAATCATCACTACTTTCCCTGTTCCTCTCTCCTCAGTTAGCATAAAAAGAATATAAACGAAATATAACAAACTGTCTGGTCAGCCAGTAAAATTACAACAAGGAGCCAATGGGGGGTCCTAATTAAACTCTGAACTATTTCAAACACATGTTGATTATCACGTAAAATGTTTCTGTTGGAAGCGGATAGAACTGCAGAGTTTGTAAACGAAGTGAAATAAGTTTTTGACTGTTCACATTCATGGAGGAAAATTTATGTGTGCATCGTTCCAACCCCCATCCCCCCCCACACCCCCCACCCCACCCTGCAGGTGCTGATGAAGCCGACGCTGGGCTACCTGTGCACGCTGGATCCCTTGGGCTTTGACTGGGCCCAGCTGGACGTGCCCTTTGCTGTGCTGGGGGCCATGGTCGGTCAGCTCAGTCCGGCCTCCACCGGCACCCACCAGCTGAGGCTGCTTCTCTGCTTCCTTCGCACCTGCGTCGGTCAGTGTGTTGTGTGGTTTCCCCTGCGTCGGTCAGTGTGTTGTGTGACCTGTTTCTCCTGCGTCGGTCAGTGTGTTGTGTGACCTGTTTCTCCTGCGTCGGTCAGTGTGTTGTGTGACCTGTTTCTCCTGCGTCGGTCAGTGTGTTGTGTGACCTGTTTCTCCTGCGTCGGTCAGTGTGTTGTGTGACCTGTTTCTCCTGCGTCGGTCAGTGTGTTGTGTGACCTGTTTCTCCTGCGTCGGTCAGTGTGTTGTGTGACCTGTTTCTCCTGCGATGGTCAGTGTGTTGTGTGACTGGTTTCTCCTGCGTCGGTCAGTGTGTTGTGTGGTTTCCCCTGCGTCGGTCAGTGTGTTGTGTGACCTGTTTCTCCTGCGTCGGTCAGTGTGTTGTGTGACCTGTTTCTCCTGCGTCGGTCAGTGTGTTGTGTGACCTGTTTCTCCTGCGTCGGTCAGTGTGTTTCTCCGTCCTCTTCCTTCAGTGCTTCTTCGATTCAGATGGGCGCAGTGTCCCATTTACATATGGTTAGATTGATCTTTTTTTTTTTAAAGCACCTGCAGAGGACACACACACATGGTCATATAACCTGTTTCAGCATCCTAAATTCTGGGACCTATTTATAACTCCTGGAGCCCTGCATCCTAGCACTGCTCCACGGTCAGAATTCATCACATTAAAACCTTTTTCACCATAGCATCAGAAGAGTTAATCACTATTGTCCTCGGGCAGAATCCTGTAGAAATCAACTCTGATAGGTACACACATACAGACACATGCACCACAGAGCCTGACCAAGGGTGTTGGGTTATGCTGCTTGCTGGTCAGGCATCTGCCTAGCAGATGTGGTGTAGCATATATGGATTTGTCCGAACGCAGTTACAACTCCTTGAGAAACTTATCTGTTATGCATGTGTGGGTGTATGTGTGGATGTGTGTCTTCATGTTTTACATTTATTTGCTTATTTATCATCATTGTTGTCTTATTTATTCATTTATTTATTATTATTATTATTATTATTTCATTATCATTATCATTACTACTACCTTTTTTATATCATAATTATTATTTATTTATTTATGTAAGCCTATCTATTATTTATTCACCTTTTTTTTTTCTCAAGGCCTGACTAAGTGCGTTGGGTTACGCTGCTGGTCAGGCATCTGCTTGGCAGATGTGGTGTAGCGTATATGGATTTGTCCGAACGCAGTGACGCCTCCTTGAGCTACTGAAACTGAAACAGGAACTTTAAAAAAAAATTTTTTTAGCATATATGGGTTTGTCAGAACGCAGTGCCTCCTTCAGAAACTGAAACTGGTACATTTTTCCCCCCACAGCCACTGTGTCCGAGTTCAATCTGACCAATCGGATTCTGGACATGGTGCGTACCTTCCTACGAGAGCCGAAGGGTCGGTTGAAAAACGTCCTCCCCAACCTCAACACGCTGATTGGTTACATCGCTGCACTGCCTGTCGACAAGTCTCGCTACATCTTGGGATACGAGGGTAATGTGTGTGTGGAGGGGGAGGGGGGGTGACGGGTGGGAGGTTGGGGGAGGGGGGGATGGAGGGGGCTAGGTGTGTGTGTGTGTGTGTGAGTATGAATGTGTGTGTGTGTGTTAATGTATTTGCATGTGTGTCTGTGTGTGTGTGTTAATGTATATGTGTAAGTATGTGGATAGGTGTGTGTGTGTGTGTGTTAATGTATATGTGTGAGTATGTGGGTAGGGGTGTGTGTGTGTGTGTGTGAATGTGAATGTGTGTGTATGTTTGTGTTAATGTATATTTGTGAGTGTATGGGTAGGTGTGTGTGTGTGTGTGTGTGAATGTCTGTTTGTGAGCATGCGTAGGTGGATTGGGTGAAGGTGTTTGAGAATATGGGTGTGGGTGTGTGTGTGTATGTGTGTATGTCTGTTGTGTATATATGAAAAAGGTTTGTGTACACACATGCAGGCTCACATGCATGCAGACTTGCTGTGGAAACTGTGTACTTATGCACGCACACACACACACACACACACACACACACACGCACACATACACACAAGAAACCCAAACCCAAACCACTCCAACCAACACTAAAGGCAGCCAGCTGATTGGTCCAACAGAGGAAGGTCGTGACCCGGACCAGTTGCCCAGGGGTCTGTGGTTGGCCTTTCTGGCCGAGATGCTGCGAAGGGCGGGGGGCCGGGAGTTCAAAGGTCGCAACGACCGGCAGCTGAACATCATCGTCGATCTGCTTCTGCACGGCCGTACCAACAGTGAGTCACTCTTGGTGTTATGAGTTCTTTATCATCAGTGAGTCACTCTTGGTGTTATGAGTTCTTTATCAACAGTGAGTCACTCTTGATGTTATGAGTTCTTAGACTTATAGCAGGACCCCACCAATCTCCATTAAATTCCGCTTCCTGTTTCCCGACAAAGAGCAAAAGATTATTGTTAACACTTACAGCTTTTGTCTCCACCATACACATTTGTTTTTTGTAGTGATTAGAAAAGAATCTTTCTGTTCACAGCTTAGGGACGAAAAAAAAAAGAAGGTCTTGATAGTGTGTGTTTGCTTGTTTGCACGTGTGATCTCTTCATTCTTTCTGTTTGTTTACATCTTGACATCAATCTTTTTGTTTCCATAGTACGTGTGAAAAATGCTGGTTTCCATACCCGCAGGGGGGACAGAGGGGCGTGGGGGGAGGGGGGTGGGGGGTGGGAGGGCACATGAAATAAACTCCTTGCCTTGCCATGCCTTGCCTTGCCTTGCCTTGCCTTGCCCTGCCTTGCCATGCCTTGCCTTGCCTTGCAACACATAACATACAAGACAAACCCTGTGTGTGTGTGCGTATCAGGTCTCATGTTGCCCGGTACAGCGCAAGACGCTGCCGCCACCGCACAAACTTCCGTCAACTACGCCGCCAAAGCGCAGGAAGCCACCTGTGTCGCCACTGACGCCGCGGCAACCGTCTCCACAGCAACAACATCATCATCATCGTCATCATCATCATCATCCGCCCAACAGGAACCCACAGTCGTCACCTCTCCAACCGCATCATCATCATCGTCGTCATCATCGCCGCCACCACCGTCATCAGAATCAGCAAGGTCAGCTCAAGCTGCGAAACAAGATGGCGGACAGCGTCTGGCCCCCGATGTGATTTCCCACGATGCCTCAGCGCGTTTCTCGTTGCTGTGTGGCAGCCTGGCGACTTGTCAGGGGGACCTGACCATTCAGGGGGTGGAGGGGGAGGACGAAGGAGGGGAGGAGGGGGAGGGGGAAGCTTCCAAGGGAGAGCAGCAGCAGGCAGTGGCGGACACCACTGTCACCACCACCCCCCCTCCGCCAGAGTTTGAGCACTGCCCCAAAATGGACGCCCACATGGAGCTGTGGGCACGCGCCCAGCTGTGCGGTCTGGAGGTGAGGGGCTCAAGTTTGGGTGTGTTGTTTTCTTTATTTGGGGGCTGGGGGGAGGGGTTTTTGGTTTATTTGGGGGGAAGGGGTTTTTGGTTTATTTTGGGGGCTGGGGGGGAGGGTTTTTTGGTTTATTTTAGGGGGGGGGGGGGTATTTTGGGGGGAGGGGTTTTTAGTTTATTTTGGGGGCTGGGGGGGAGGGTTTGGGGGTTATTTGGGGGGCTGGGGAGAGGGTTTTTTGGTTTATTTTGGGGGCTGGGGGGGGGGGTTGTTTATTTTGGGGCTGGGGGGAGAGTTTTTGGTTTATTTGGGGGGCTGGGGGAGGGTTTTTTGTTTATTTTGGGCTGGGGGAGGGTTTTTTTTTTGTTTATTTAGTGGGCTGGGGGGAGGGTTTTTTGGTTTATTTTGGGGGGAGTTTTTTGTGTGTTTATTTTGGGGGCTGGGGGGGGGGGGGTTGGGTTGTTTTTTGTTTTTTTTTTGGGGGGGGGGGGGTTGGTTTATTTTGGGGCTGGGGGAGATTTTTTTTGTTTATTTTGGGCTGGGGGGAGGGGTTTTTTTGGTTTATTTTGGGGGGGAGGGTTTTTTTGGGGGGGGGGGTTGGTGCTGGGGGGAGGTTTTTTGTTTATTTTGGGGCTGGGGGAGGGTTTTTTGGTTTATTTTGGGGGCTGGGGGGAGGTTTTTTTTTTGGGGGGGAGGTTTTTTTGGTTTATTTTGGGGGCTGGGGGGAGTTTTTTTTTGTTTTTTGCTGTTGTTTGCTTTGGGGTTTTTTTTGTTTTGGGCAGGGGGGATGTTCTTTCTAAGTTTTATTATTTTGGGTTTTATACAAAAGTTTTATTTTTTTTCTTTCAATTTCCCTGTGTAGCACTAGTTTCTTCTTCATTCATGGACTGCAACTCGCACGTTCACTTGTGTGCACAGGAGTGGGCTTTTACATGTATGACTGTTTATACCCTGCCATGTAGGCAGCCATACTCCGGTTTTTTGGGGGTACAGCACCAATATAATTTGCTCACCACGCCATGTGTACAGCCAACAGTGTCAGTCTCAGTTTCTCAGGCAGGTATCACTACGTTCAGACTTCATGCACGTCACACCACGTCTGCTGGACAGATGCCTGACCAGCAGCATAACCCAACGTGCTTAGTCAGGCCTTGACTGCATGCATGTATATTTGTGTACCTATGAGAGTGGATTTCTTCCGCAGAATTTTGCCAGAGGGCAGCACTCTCATTGCCGTGGGTTTGTTTCAGTGCGCCAGGTGCCTGCTGCTGCTTCTTCTTCTGCGTTCACTCGTATGCACACGAGTGGGCTTTTACGTGTATGACCGTTTTTACCCCGCCATGTAGGCAGCCATACTCCGTTTTCGGGGGTATGCATGCTGGGTATGTTCTTGTTTCCATAACCCACCGAACGCTGACATGGATTACAGGATCTTTAACGTGCGTATTTGATCTTCTGCTTGCATATACACACGAAGGGGGTTCAGGCACTAGCAGGTCTGCACATATGTTGACCTGGGAGATCGTAAAAATCTCCACCCTTTACCCACCAGGCGCCGTCACCGTGATTCGAACCCGGGACCCTCAGATTGACAGTCCAACGCTTTAACCACTCGGCTATTGCGCCTGTCAAAGTGCGTGCTGCACTTGGGACCTGGGTTTATCATCTAGACACTCCGTTTGATTCTCCAGTCACAGTAGGGAGAAAGGGGGAGAGTGGGATTGGAACCCAGACCCCCACAGACACTGTGTTGGCAGATGAGCGTCTTCACCACTCGGCCACCGTCCACCTCGCTCACAGAACGAGGAGTTTGTCACTTGCGGTCTTTTTTTGGTTTGAATTGTTGCTGTCAGTGTGAACATGTTTTCTGTGATCTGGATCCGCCAGTGAAGGGAGGTAATCTGGGCATTGCCTTCAGTGTCGGAGTTGTGTTCAGATTTGTGGACCAGCAGTGAATTCTGCAGAAATAAAAAAGATTCAGTGTTTGGCAGTACATGTCTGATTTGCTTAGACTGATTTGCTTAGACTGCTGGAAGTAATGCACTGGCAGTACATGTCTGATTTACTTAGGTACATGTCTGATTTACTGAGACTGCTGGAAGTAATGCACTGGCAGTACATCTCTGATTTACTTCAGCTGCTGGAAGTAATGCACAGGCAGTACATCTCTGATTTACTGAGACTGCTGGAAGTAATGCACAGGCAGTACATGTCTGATTTACTGAGACTGCTGGAAGTAATGCACTGGTAGTACATGTCTGATTTACTGAGACTGCTGGAAGTAATGCACTGGTAGTACATGTCTGGTTTACTGAGACTGCTGGAAGTAATGCACTGGTAGTACATGTCTGATTTACTGAGACTGCTGGAAGTAATGCACTGGCAGTACATGTCTGATTTACTGAGACTGCTGGAAGTAATGCACTGACAGTACATGTCTGATTTACTTCAGCTGCTGGAAGTAATGCACTGACAGTACATGTCTGATTTACTGAGACTGCTGGAAGTAATGCACTGGCAGTACATGTCTGATTTACTGAGACTGCTGGAAGTAATGCACAGGCAGTACATGTCTGATTTACTGAGGCTGCTGGAAGTAATGCACAGGCAGTACATGTCTGATTTACTGAGACTGCTGGAAGTAATGCACTGGTAGTACATGTCTGATTTACTTAGGCTGCTGGAAGTAATGCACAGTGTACTGATATACAGAGCAGGAACAACATCAGCTTAAAATGGGCTGAAAACACACCAGCTGATTGTGAATCCATCGCACCTTTATAATGTAATACACTGACGCGTGGCCAGATGGTTATGATGTGGATTCTCAGCCAGGTGTCCTGAGTTTGATCCCCATTGCTCTTGGTGAGTGACAGGGGAAGATGTTATTACCTCCCAGGTCAGCATGATGTGCGGACCTGCTAGTGCCTGAACCCCCTTCCTGTGTAGACACACGCAGAAGATCACATACGCACGTTAAAGATCCTGTAATCCACATCAGCCTTTGGTGGGTTAGGGAAACAAGCACATGCACAGGGTGTGGTCAATAAACAAACGGTCACATGCCTACAATGTGACATGTCTGTGTGAGTGTTTGAGTGTAGGTGACTGAAGCCTGACTGAATGACAGGGAAAAAAAGATGATGGCTCTGTGACAGCTGTCAGTCAGCTCTGCCCCGGTTGGCAGCCTGTTGTGCAAATGACTGTCTTTGTAAAGGGCTTAGAGCTTGGTCTGTGGCTGAGCCTGTTGTGCAAATGACTGTCTTTGTAAAGGGCTTAGAGCTTGGTCTGTGGCTGAGCCTGTTGTGCAAATGACTGTCTTTGTAAAGGGCTTAGAGCTTGGTCTGTGGCTGAGCCTGTTGTGCAAATGACTGTCTTTGTAAAGGGCTTAGAGCTTTGGTCTGTGGCTGAGCCTGTTGTGCAAATGACTGTCTTTGTAAAGGGCTTAGAGCTTGGTCTGTGGCTGAGCCTGTTGTGCAAATGACTGTCTTTGTAAAGGGCTTAGAGCTTGGTCTGTGACTGAGCCTGTTGTGCAAATGACTGTCTTTGTAAAGGGCTTAGAGCTTGGTCTGTGGCTGAGCCTGTTGTGCAAATGACTGTCTTTGTAAAGGGCTTAGAGCTTGGTCTGTGGCTGAGCCTGTTGTGCAAATGACTGTCTTTGTAAAGGGCTTAGAGTTTGGTCTGTGGCTGAGCCTGTTGTGCAAATGACTGTCTTTGTAAAGGGCTTAGAGCTTGGTCTGTGGCTGAGCCTGTTGTGCAAATGACTGTCTTTGTAAAGGGCTTAGAGCTTGGTCTGTGGCTGAGCCTGTTGTGCAAATGACTGTCTTTGTAAAGGGCTTAGAGCTTGGTCTGTGGCTGAGCCTGTTGTGCAAATGACTGTCTTTGTAAAGGGCTTAGAGCTTGGTCTGTGGCTGAGCCTGTTGTGCAAATGACTGTCTTTGTAAAGGGCTTAGAGCTTGGTCTGTGGCTGAGCCTGTTGTGCAAATGACTGTCTTTGTAAAGGGCTTAGAGCTTGGTCTGTGGCTGAGCCTGTTGTGCAAATGACCGTCTTTGTAAAGGGCTTAGAGTTTGGTCTGTGGCTGAGCCTGTTGTGCAAATGACCGTCTTTGTAAAGGGCTTAGAGCTTGGTCTGTGGCTGAGTCTGTTGTGCAAATGACTGTCTTTGTAAAGGGCTTAGAGCTTGGTCTGTGGCTGAGCCTGTTGTGCAAATGACTGTCTTTGTAAAGGGCTTAGAGCTTGGTCTGTGGCTGAGCCTGTTGTGCAAATGACTGTCTTTGTAAAGGGCTTAGAGTTTGGTCTGTGGCTGAGCCTGTTGTGCAAATGACTGTCTTTGTAAAGGGCTTAGAGCTTGGTCTGTGGCTGAGCCTGTTGTGCAAATGACTGTCTTTGTAAAGGGCTTAGAGTTTGGTCTGTGGCTGAGCCTGTTGTGCAAATGACTGTCTTTGTAAAGAGCTTAGAGCTTGGTCTGTGGCTGAGCCTGTTGTGCAAATGACTGTCTTTGTAAAGGGCTTAGAGTTTGGTCTGTGGCTGAGCCTGTTGTGCAAATGACTGTCTTTGTAAAGGGCTTAGAGTTTGGTCTGTGGCTGAGCCTGTTGTGCAAATGACTGTCTTTGTAAAGGGCTTAGAGCTTGGTCTGTGGCTGAGCCTGTTGTGCAAATGACTGTCTTTGTAAAGGGCTTAGAGCTTGGTCTGTGGCTGAGCCTGTTGTGCAAATGACAGTCTTTGTAAAGGGCTTAGAGCTTGGTCTGTGGCTGAGCCTGTTGTGCAAATGACAGTCTTTGTAAAGGGCTTAGAGCTTGGTCTGTGGCTGAGCCTGTTGTGCAAATGACAGTCTTTGTAAAGGGCTTAGAGCTTGGTCTGTGGCTGAGCCTGTTGTGCAAATGACGGTCTTTGTAAAGGGCTTAGAGCTTGGTCTGTGGCTGAGCCTGTTGTGCAAATGACGGTCTTTGTAAAGGGCTTAGAGCTTGGTCTGTGGCTGAGCCTGTTGTGCAAATGACTGTCTTTGTAAAGGGCTTAGAGCTTGGTCTGTGGCTGAGCCTGTTGTGCAAATGACTGTCTTTGTAAAGGGCTTAGAGCTTGGTCTGTGGCTGAGCCTGTTGTGCAAATGACTGTCTTTGTAAAGGGCTTAGAGTTTGGTCTGTGGCTGAGCCTGTTGTGCAAATGACTGTCTTTGTAAAGGGCTTAGAGCTTGGTCTGTGGCTGAGCCTGTTGTGCAAATGACTGTCTTTGTAAAGGGCTTAGAGCTTGGTCTGTGGCTGAGCCTGTTGTGCAAATGACTGTCTTTGTAAAGGGCTTAGAGCTTGGTCTGTGGCTGAGCCTGTTGTGCAAATGACTGTCTTTGTAAAGGGCTTAGAGCTTGGTCTGTGGCTGAGCCTGTTGTGCAAATGACGGTCTTTGTAAAGGGCTTAGAGTTTGGTCTGTGGCTGAGCCTGTTGTGCAAATGACTGTCTTTGTAAAGGGCTTAGAGCTTGGTCTGTGGCTGAGCCTGTTGTGCAAATGACTGTCTTTGTAAAGGGCTTAGAGCTTGGTCTGTGGCTAAGATAGGCGCTGTGTAAGTATCCCCATCATACATCGCTATCGTTATGTCACAAGAGATGTCTGTGTGGAATTCAGGCTGCTCTCCCCAAGGAGAGTGCGTGACTCCAGCCGAGTCGATCTGAGCACACAGGATCTGATCCCACGCATGGCTGTATTTTCTCTCCCTCCGCTGAACCTTGAGTGGTGGTCTGGACTCTGGTCATTGGGATGAGGCGATAAACCAAGGTCCCCTGTGTAGCATGCTCTTAGCGCATGTGAAAGAACCCATGGCAACAAGAGGACCCTGGCAAAATTCTGTTGAAAAATCCAGTTTGATAGGAAAGCAAACAGACTTGCAGGTGATGAAGAAAAAGGGTTGGCACTGCAGTGGTCAGTGTAATGTGATGTTGTGTGCAATGGTCCATTCTGATTTAGGTTTCTTCTTCTTCTTCTTCTTCTTCTTCTTCTTCTTTTTCGTCTTCTTCTTCGTCTTTTTCTTCATCTTCTTCTTCATCATCATATTCTTCTTCTTCTTCTTCTTCTTCTTTCTCTGCCTCTTCTTCTATCCTATCGTCTAAAGATGGTAGAAGCACCACTGATGACCTGGCAACCAGCTATGTCCAAAAAAGGTGAGAACTAATTATGTTCATAACTCAGTTATTCCACTGTTTATCATATACTTTCACCTCCGAAAACGGAGTATGGCTGCCCACATGGTGGGGTAAAAACGGTCAGACACGTAAAAGCCCACTTGTGTACATACGAGTGAATGTGGGAGTTGCAGCCCACGAACAAAGAAGAAGAAGAAGAATGATGTACTTGGTTTGTAATAATTATCATTTTTGGGTGAAAATATAGTGTTGAAAAAGCTGTGCTGTTTTTGTCTTTATGGACTTTTTGTAAGGTTAGGTTTGGGTTTTGTGTGCACACATGCCTTGATGAAAATATCTGTACCACAGAACAAACACCAGGTGAAGAAGGTGCCGGCCGCTAAAAAGCAGGTGGCGCTGTGGATCAAGGAAGGGAGACAAGCAGCTGGCCTTCCTGATGAGGATACAACAGGTACTCCTATATTGTCATTTCTTTTTCTTTTTTTGATTTTACATTTAATCAGATCTCTAGATATGTGTTAATTCTGCATTCTGTGTGTGTGTGTGTGTGTGGAGGGTAAGGGGACATGGGTGTGTGTGTGGGAAATGTGCCCGCTGTGTTGTATTACTTGCTTGTGTGTATTATTTTTTATACATTGCTGTTATTTCTTTTGTGGAACATTTGTCATGTTGCCAGTGTGTTGGACTTGGCTGTAGGCTCAGATATTGTGATAGGTGTTGGATAGGTAGTTGTTGTAGCTATTGTTGTTTTGGTAGTTGTTGTAGCTATTGTTAATGTTGTTGTGGTAGTTGTTGTAGCTATTGTTGTGGTAGTTGTTGTAGCTATTGTTGTTATTGTTGCTGTGGTAGTTGTTGTAGCTATTGTTGTTGTGGCTGTTGTTGTTGTTGTGGTAGTTGTTGTAGCTATTGTTGTGGTAGTTGTTGTAGCTATTGTTGTTATTGTTGTTGTGGTAGTTGTTGTAGCTATTGTTGTTATTGTTGTTGTGGTAGTTGTTGTAGCTATTGTTGTTGTGGTAGTTGTTGTAGCTATTGTTGTTGTGGTAGTTGTTGTAGCTATTGTTGTTGTGGTAGTTGTAGCTATTGTTGTTATTGTTGTTGTGGTTTGTTGTTGTGGTAGTTGTAGCTATTGTTGTTATTGTTGTGGTAAATATAGCTATTGTTGTTATTATTGTTTTTGTGGCTATTGTTGTTATTGTTGTGGTAGTTGTTGTGGCTATTGTTGTTATTGTTTTTGTGGCTATTGTTGTTATTGTTGTAGTTGTTGTGACTATTGTTGTTATTGTTGTTGTAGCTATTCTTGTTATTGTTGTAGTTGTTATGACTATTGTTGTTATTGTTGTTGTAGTTATTGTTGTTATTGTTGTTTTTTCAGAAACGAAGGAGGAGGAGGTGTATGACTGTGATGCTGTGGATTCCTCTGTTCTGGAGGTGACTGCCAAGGTGGGTACACACTCACACACACACACACACGGCTGTGGATTCCTCTGTTCTGGAGGTGACTGCCAAGGTGGGTACACACACACACACACACACACACACACACACACACACACACACACACACACACACACACACACTGCTGTGGATTCCTCTGTTCTGGAGGTGACTGCCAAGGTGGGTACACACTCACACACACACACACACACACACGGCTGTGGATTCCTCTGTTCTGGAGGTGACTGCCAAGGTGGGTACACACACACACACACACACACACTGCTGTGGATTCCTCTGTTCTGGAGGTGACTGCCAAGGTGGGTACACACTCACACACACACACACACACACACACACACACACACACACACACACACACACTGCTGTGGATTCCTCTGTTCTGGAGGTGACTGCCAAGGTGGGTACACACTCACACACACACACACACACACACACACACACACACACACACACACACACTGCTGTGGATTCCTCTGTTCTGGAGGTGACTGCCAAGGTGGGTACACACTCACACACACACACACACACACACACACACACACACACACACACACACACACACTGCTGTGGATTCCTCTGTTCTGGAGGTGACTGCCAAGGTGGGTACACACTCACACACACACACACACACACACACACACACACACACACACACACTGCTGTGGATTCCTCTGTTCTGGAGGTGACTGCCAAGGTGGGGACACACTCACACACACACACACACATACACACACACACACATGCATATGCACACATACACACACACACACATGCATATGCACACATACACACACACACACACATGCATATGCACACATACACACACACATTCCTGCACAAATACACACACATGCATGCAAGCACACGCACATGCATTCATACACACACACACACACACACATGCACGGGCACTAAAATCACAGTGTGTGGATAGACGTTAAACTGAAGAACACACACACACACACACACACACACACACACACACACACACATGAATACACAAACATACACACACAAAAACAACAGCAACAACAACATGTATATGTTTTTGATCTTGCACCTGAACTATAGCTTCTCATTCTGAGCTAATGAAGATAGTCAGTTGTTGACAGTGACATGCTTGTTGGACTGTGCTTATCTGCCCTTGATTGTGATCCAGTGATAATCAGGATGATGATAATGATGATAATAATAATGTAAGAAATATATGTATATATAATAATTGATTCAGTACCTTTCCAATAAAATGCGCTCGTTTGCTCTTTGCAGTGTAAAAGCCGAGGTGTAAAACGTGCATTTGAATACTGAAAGGAAAACTTGACATGCATTTCTGGGCAGAGGCATCCATCCAGCCAGACACCCACACACCAGTAATGTGGAGCAGTTTTTTGTCTGATTGTGTGTGTGTGTGTGTGTGTGTGTCCAGCTGACATATAGCTTCCCTTCATGGACAGTTCAGTTTTTTATTCTTGTTATCTTATTTCCAGTTGCTGACATGCGTCTCATTACGCTCGTAAATAGAAAAAAAAAAAATTTTGTTCCATTGTGTGTGTGTGTGTGTGTGTGTGTTCTTGCACCTTACATGCATATAACTTCCTTTCCTGGACTAATCCAGTTATATTTTTCTTGTTACACCTCATTTCAGTTGCTGACACACGTGTTGAACTGTGGTGGTCTCCCCCTTAATTGTTCTTAAATGATATTTTTGTGTTGAGTGTGTGTGTGTGTGTGTGTGTGTGTGTGTGTGTTCTTCCAGCGTACATACGTTCATCTTCCTTTCCCGGGCTACTCAAGTTATATCATTGTTGTCAAATCTGGTTTCCAGATACTGACACATCTGTTGAACTGTAGAAACCTCCCCTTAATTGTTTTTGAATAATGTTTTTGTGTTAAGTGCTTGTCGTGTGTGTGTTGTGTTGTGTGTGTGTGTGTTTGATCATGCACCTTACATACATATAACTTCCTATTGTGGACTGTTCAAGGTATTATTGCAATGATATCATTTCCAGTTGCTGACACACCTGCTGAACTATAGTAGTCACCCCTTGGTTAAGTGTTTGTCAAATGTGTGTGTGTGTGTGTGTGTGTGTGTGTGTGTGTGTGTGTGCGCGTGTGTTCTTGCACCTTGCGTATGTACAGCTTCTTTTCCAGGACAACTCAGGTCATATTGTTCCTGTCAAATCTGGTTTCCAGTTGCTGACACGCCTGTTGAGGGGCAGTAGTCTCCCCCTGTCCTCCGTGCCCGGCGCCATGGCCTTCCTCCACGCCTGGCTGAGCAAGGACCGCGACTTTGAGCAGATGAGCGATGGTCTGCCCCCTGCTCAGTGGGTTGATGATATCAAGGCTGCCGTCGCTCGCATCTACAGGGACATGCATGGTGTGTGTGTGTGTGTTTGTGTGTGTGTGTGTGTTGTTTGTGTGTGTGTGTGTGTGTTGTTTGTTTCTGTGTGTGTTGTTTGTGTGTGTGTGTGTTTGTTTGTGTGTGTGTTGTTTGTGTATGTGTGTGTGTTTGTTGCTTGTTTGTGTGTGTGTTGTTTGTGTGTGTGTGTGTGTGTGTTGTTTGTTTGTGTGTGTGTGTGCTGTTTGTGCATGTTTGTGTGTGTGTGTCTTTATATCTTTATTTGCTTATTTATTTTTGTTTCATCTTATTCTGTTTTTAGATTTATTTACGTAGTTCTGATTTATTTGTTCGTTGTTTTGATGAAGGGAGGGGTGTTGGAGACATTGAGGGTGTTGTTGTCGTTGTTGTTGTTGTCGTTGTTGTTGTTGTCGTTGTTGTTGTTGTCGTTGTTGTTGTCGTTGTTGTCGTTGTTGTTGTTGTCGTTGTTGTTGTTGTCGTTGTCGTTGTTGTCGTTGTTGTTGTCGTTGTTGTCGTTGTTGTTGTCGTTGTTGTTGTTGTCGTTGTTGTTGTTGTTGTTGTTGTTGTTGTTGTTGTTGTTGTTGTTGTTGTTGTTGTTGTCGTCGTCGTCGTCGTCGTCCGTCGTCGTCGTCGTCCGTCGTCCGTCGTCGTCCGTCGTCCGTCGTCGTCGTCTGCTGTCTTTTTTTCTTGTCTTATTCTAATTATTATTATTATTAATTTTTTAAATCTTTGTTATATCCATCACTATCATTATCATTCTTATATATATCCTTGATCTTATTCATATTCTGATTTTAGCGGCGGCAGTAGTAGTGCTTCTACTGCTAGTAGGGGTAGTAGTATGATGATGATGATTATTATTATGATTATTATTATTAAATTGACAGGTGAAAATGCGAGCAAGGTGAACAGCCTCTCATCTGCACTGCCATTTTGTTGTCATCACCACCGTCATCGTCGTCATCATTGCCGTTTATTTTTTGTCAACATCACCATCATCACTATAACATACATCACCTCATTGTTATTATTATTGTTGTTGTTGTTGTCATTATTGTTGTTAGTATTATTGTTATCATCACCACCGTCATCGTCATCATCATTGCTGTTTATTTTTTGTCAACATCACCATCATCACCATCACTATAACATACATCACCTTATTGTTATTATTTTTGTTGTTGTTGTTAATAATGATAATGATACATAATTTTTCTATGGCCAGTGCTTCTCAAAGTGCCTTACATCATAGTTGACTATAAACATACCCTAAAAAACATAACAACCGCTATCTGACAATGGAAAACATCCAGTGTGTTGTCCAATGCAAAAGCACACTAAAGATTATAAAAGCTGTGAAATAAATCAGGCTTAGATTAAAGCAAAATGCATTTTATAGAACATACACACACACCCACACCCACACACACACACAGACAGACACACACACACACGCACATACACACACACACATATATATAAATGTCCCTCCCTTACAGACATGCACACACTGACATTAAATATCAACTGCACTAAAAACAAAATTACATAAGAATTAAAATATTTCTTATTTTCTAACATAGAATTCTGTTTGGACATACTAACATGCCTACACACTTACACAGGCATACAAGAGCACTGTAACCTCACAAACACATGCATGCATGCACGCACACACACACACACACACACACACACAGAAAAAGGATGAAAGACCACACATTTTCCTCCAAAGAACAGAGGAGTAGAATTATAGGGTGTGATCCCCACAGAGATCGCCCCAACTCAGAACTAAATTTGGCCAACATTTTCCTGCTTTTATACCACCCAACCAAACTAAAATACTCATAATGTCCTGGTGTATCCACCTAAAAAAAGCAAATTTTAGCATATTTCCTTTTTGGATTTCTTTTAACTTCCCCACCTTTACTGCTTCATCAATGATGCTAAGACACTATGTTTAATTCATATAATGTTCTTGCAAAATTTTATTTGCATGATTACATATTTTTTGGGATTTTCGCCCCTTTTATAAAAAAAAAGAAAAAAAAGAAGAAGAAATCTTGCATAATTACCTTAGATATAAAATTATATGAGACGTTACATGACAAAAAGATAAGGTGTGATGCATCAGTAAAGTTACTCAATTGCTCTCAGCATGTATACTGATTAACAAACAATGCTTTTGCATTGTGTTAAACTGCATGTGAAGCGGAGAAATCAAAGGATTGTGTTGCTATGGAAAAAAAACAACAACTAAATATTTGTTCGGAAATTACTGCCCTTTGCCTAACAGAGGGAACATCCACCTTCACTCCCCTTACTGCCAATATTCGACAACTGACTGAGTAATATCCGTCCCTCTCCACACCACCCTCCTGTCTCTGTCTAATTCTTCATCATGATCAAAGTGTAATGTGTTCAGTCTTAAGGATAAAGTCCTGTCATGCACTGGATTGAATAATAAGTGACTTCAACACACACACACACACACACACACACACACACACACACACACATGCCCATTAAAAATAACCAGATAGAAAAAATGACATTACATCTAAGACCGAAATTACATTGTTGTTGTTATCGTTATTGTTGTTGTATCATCATTGTTATCATCATCAGCATCATCATCATCTTCATAACTTAATAATTTCTCTTGTAATAGAGTCATACCACCATCATTCTTGTTTATTCTTGTTGCTGTTGTTGTCATTAGTTTCATTTTCGCAAGTTGTTGCAAAATCGTTTCATTCATGTCGCTTGGCGAGTTGGGTTTTTGTGGGGGTTTTTTGTTTGTTTTTTTTTGTTTCTTGTTCAGCTTCCCAGTATATTTTCATTCAGACAAAGGTTTATGGATACAAAATGTAAATACTTTGTGCGTTAGAAGGTACAGGGCAAAGACATAACGGTGTTGTAATTACTGAAAGGTCCTCAGCAACGTGATGTAATCAGAAGACATAACGGTGTTGTAATTACTGAAAGGTCCTCAGCAACGTGATGTAATCAGAAGACATAACGGTGTTGTAATTACTGAAAGGTCCTCAGCAACGTGATGTAATCAGAAGACATAACGGTGTTGTAATTACTGAAAGGTCCTCAGCAACGTGATGTAATCAGAAGGTACAGCGTAAAGACATAATGGTGTTGTAATTACTGAAAGGTCCTCAGCAACGTGATGTAATCAGAAGACATAACGGTGTTGTAATTACTGAAAGGTCCTCAGCAACGTGATGTAATCAGAAGGTACAGGGCAAAGACATAACGGTGTTGTAATTACTGAAAGGTCCTCAGCAACGTGATGTAATCAGAAGACATAACGGTGTTGTAATTACTGAAAGGTCCTCAGCAACGTGATGTAATCAGAAGGTACAGGGCAAAGACATAACGGTGTTGTAATTACTGAAAGGTCCTCAGCGACGTGATGTAATCAGAAGACATAACGGTGTTGTAATTACTGAAAGGTCCTCAGCGACGTGATGTAATCAGAAGACATAACGGTGTTGTAATTACTGAAAGGTCCTCAGCGACGTGATGTAATCAGAAGACATAACGGTGTTGTAATTACTGAAAGGTCCTCAGCGACGTGATGTAATCAGAAGACATAACGGTGTTGTAATTACTGAAAGGTCCTCAGCAACGTGATGTAATCAGAAGGTACAGGGCAAAGACATAACGGTGTTGTAATTACTGAAAGGTCCTCAGCAACGTGATGTAATCAGAAGGTACAGGGCAAAGACATAACGGTGTTGTAATTACTGAAAGGTCCTCAGCAACGTGATGTAATCAGAAGACATAACGGTGTTGTAATTACTGAAAGGTCCTCAGCAACGTGATGTAATCAGAAGACATAACAGTGTTGTAATTACTGAAAGGTCCTCAGCAACGTGATGTAATCAGAAGGTACAGGGCAAAGACATAACGGTGTTGTAATTACTGAAAGGTCCTCAGCAACGTGATGTAATCAGAAGACATAATGGTGTTGTAATTACTGAAAGGTCCTCAGCAACGTGATGTAATCAGAAGACATAACGGTGTTGTAATTACTGAAAGGTCCTCAGCGACGTGATGTAATTAGAAGGTACAGGGCAAAGACATAACGGTGTTGTAATTACTGAAAGGTCCTCAGCAACGTGATGTAATCAGAAGACATAACGGTGTTGTAATTACTGAAAGGTCCTCAGCAACATGATGTAATCAGAAGGTACAGGGCAAAGACATAACGGTGTTGTAATTACTGAAAGGTCCTCAGCAACGTGATGTAATCAGAAGACATAATGGTGTTGTAATTACTGAAAGGTCCTCAGCAACGTGATGTAATCAGAAGGTACAGGGCAAAGACATAACGGTGTTGTAATTACTGAAAGGTCCTCAGCAACGTGATGTAATCAGAAGACATAACGGTGTTGTAATTACTGAAAGGTCCTCAGCAACGTGATGTAATCAGAAGACATAACGGTGTTGTAATTACTGAAAGGTCCTCAGCGACGTGATGTAATTAGAAGACATAACGGTGTTGTAATTACTGAAAGGTCCTCAGCAACGTGATGTAATCAGAAGACATAACGGTGTTGTAATTACTGAAAGGTCCTCAGCAACGTGATGTAATCAGAAGACATAACGGTGTTGTAATTACTGAAAGGTCCTCAGCAACGTGATGTAATCAGAAGACATAACGGTGTTGTAATTACTGAAAGGTCCTCAGCAACGTGATGTAATCAGAAGACATAACGGTGTTGTAATTACTGAAAGGTCCTCAGCAACGTGATGTAATTAGAAGGTACAGGGCAAAGACATAATGGTGTTGTAATTACTGAAAGGTCCTCAGCAACGTGATGTAATCAGAAGACATAATGGTGTTGTAATTACTGAAAGGTCCTCAGCAACGTGATGTAATCAGAAGACATAATGGTGTTGTAATTACTGAAAGGTCCTCAGCAACGTGATGTAATCAGAAGACATAACGGTGTTGTAATTACTGAAAGGTCCTCAGCAACGTGATGTAATCAGAAGACATAACGGTGTTGTAATTACTGAAAGGTCCTCAGCAACGTGATGTAATCAGAAGACATAATGGTGTTGTAATTACTGAAAGGTCCTCAGCAACGTGATGTAATCATGTGGCTTGCAGAGTTTGTCAGCCAGTGCAAGGAACTGGCGTCTGCTGACGATGTGGAAGAAGTGGTTGTCGTGGAAGGTGCCAGCAAGGACAGCGCCTCAGGCAGTCGTCATCGTCATCGTCAGGGGAAGCAAGGCGTCAATGAAGAAGATGAAGATGATGACGATGATTACAGTGATTACAGTGATTACGAAGATTACGGACACCTTGACGAGGATGACCCGATGAAGGTGAGAGGTCGTGAGTGTTTTGAACAAAAAAATTGAGGTCTCTTATCTTCTTTTGTCTTGTATTGTACTGTGTTGTTCTGTACTGTATTGTATTGTACGGTATTGTAATGTGTTGTATTGTACTGTATTGTATTGTACGGTATTGTAATGTATTGTAATATGTTGTATTGTACGGTATTGTAATGTATTGTACTGTGTTGTATTGTACTGTATTGTAATGTATTGTACTGTGTTGTTCTGTACTGTATTGCATTGTACGGTATTGTAATGTGTTGTATTGTACGGTATTGTAATGTATTGTACTGTGTTGTTCTGTACTGTATTGTATTGTACCGTATTGTAATGTGTTGTACGGTATTGTACTGTGTTGTTCTGTACTGTATTGTATTGTACGGTATTGTAATGCATTGTAATGTATACTGTATTGTATTGTACGGTATTGTAATGCATTGTAATGTATACTGTACTGTATTGTATTGTACGGTATTGTAATGTACTGTACTGTGCTGTATTGCGCAGCATTCAACCACAAAATAAACAAGAACACGAATCAGGTTCAGTTGAAAGTTCCTGTTCTTTACTGATGGCATCTTCAGCTGACAAAAGAGTGTCGTCATTTCCATCCAGGCAGCGCATAATGCTTTTGACCAGAAATTAGAATAAAAAAACCAAAAAAAAACATTGAAGTGAAAACAACCAAATGCGTAGGCCAACATCAGCTGATTCAGAACATGCTTTATGCTGTATCGTGTTATACTGTGTTGTTCTGTACTGTATTGTATTGTACTGTATTCTATTGTACTGTGTTGTATTGTACTACTCTGTATTGTACTGTATTGTATTGTACTGTCAATTGCACTGGCTATTAGTGCTGCAGCCTTGTGGGCTGGTTGGCCTTTGGGAACCATCCCAACACCGACTGTCCTAAAACCCTCTTGGTCGAGAGAGTGGGGATGTAACTTGGGCAAGACACTCTCCACTATAATCAAATTCTAGCCCAGATAGTCGGGACAGCAGTTACCTCCTCTGCTGTTCTGATGGTCATAGTCAGACTCCACTGACAATCCTAATTGTATTGTATTGTAATTTGAAGTCTCTGTCTTGTTTTGCCATGAGGTGCCTTGCATCGTGTCAGGGTTTTGTCACAGCAGATTTCTGGGTGTGAAATTCAGACTGCTGTCCCCGATGGAAAG
>NC_134903.1:1295327-1312827 GCF_041734735.1 Babylonia areolata | reverse complement strand
GGCCCTTCGCTCCCTGTGGAGCACAGGCCATCAACGTTTCTCCACCAGCTGGAGTCTGTGTTGTCCTTTCTGCATCCCTCCAGCTGGATCCCAGCCTCCTTAGCTCTGCTTCAGTGTCCCGCCTCCAGCTGTTCTTGGGCCGTCCTCTCTTCCTTCTCCCCTGGGGGTTCCAGGTCAGGGCCTGGCGTGTAGTGCTGGATGGTGATTTCCTCAAGGTATGGCCAGTCCATCCCCACTTTGGTCTCAGGATCTGTACCTCCACTGAGGGTTCCAGGTCAGGGCTTGGCGTGTAGTGCTGGATGGTGATTTCCTCAAGGTATGGCCAGTCCATCCCCACTTTGGTCTCAGGATCTGTACCTCCACTGAGGGTTCCAGGTCAGGGCTTGGCGTGTAGTGCTGGATGGTGATTTCCTCAAGGTATGGCCAGTCCATCCCCACTTTGGTCTCAGGATCTGTACCTCCCCTGGTTCCTGCTCCCCTCTTGGCCACAGTTCCTCGTTTCTGGTTTTGTCTGGCCAACGGGTCTTAAAAAATGCACCTCAGACAACTGTTGGCGAAAGCCTGGATCTTCTGTAGCATGTTTTGCGGTCACTCCCCACGTCTCTGATCTGTCAGAAGGATGGACTTCACGCTGGAATTGAAGATGCCTACTTTTGTTGCCTTGTTTGTTTCTTTGGAGGACCAGATGTTTTTGGGGGTGATGAAGGTTAGTGGTAGCATATAATGATATATCATGGATTTGTTGGGAGACAGTGACGCCTCCTTGAGAAACAGAAACTGAAAATTCTTCTCCAGGTGCTGAAGCGCCGACAGCAGGAGCACCAAAGCCTGGTGACCCTGCCCATGGTCCTCCACGTCCTTGACCCCTGTGAGAACAAGGTGAAGGTCACCCGTGCCATGCTCTGCCAGGCGGTGGTACACAGCAGTAACAGCAGTGCCAAGGAGGCGGCCGGCAGTGGAGAGTTTGTCGACCTGAAGAATGAAGGTGTGTGTGTGTGTTGGGGGGAGTTTGTCAACCTGAAGAATGAAGGTGTGTGTGTGTGTTGGGGGGAGTTTGTCGACCTGAAGAATGAAGGTGTGTGTGTGTGTTGGGGGGAGTTTGTCGACCTTAAGAATCAAATCAAATCAAATCAAATCAAAAACACTTTATTAATCCACATGGAAATTAAGTTGTGCAATCACAGGCTCATTGTAAACACTGGCATAAAATCATGCGCAACATAAGAAGAGATTAAAACTAGTCAAATAAGAATTCCCAATAGCTGACGATATACTAACCCCCCCCCCCCCCACACACACACACACACACACACACACATACTCATGTTAAGACAATAGGGTATTGCACAACAATATTAACAAATGAAAACATCCAACAAAAAAAAGGGTATAAGATTACTAAAAATGACATGCGCACACGCACGCACACACGCTCACACACACACACACACACATGCACACACACACACACACACACACACACACACACACGTTAAGACCATAAGGTATTGTACAACAATACATAAATAAAATCATCAAGGGAATAAATCGTATATATAAGTAAAATGCACACACACACACACACACACACACACACACACAAACAACGTATGCATGCACATAACATATGTCAAGCCAATAAGATTAGAACATTAACATTAAGATACATGAAATCCAAGTAAAATAAGAAAATATTTAAAAATCACTTCCGATCACACACACACAAAAATGCTTGCTTGCCCGTGCTCACCCGCTCGGTCCCACATGCACGCATAATGTCTGCTCCCATACACTCGTCTGCTGGTGAAGTTCAGGTGTTGCTGTGGCGAGGGGGCTTGGGGGGTGGGAGGGTTCACTTAGTGTATTGGATGTTTTGATTGTGTGCGCGAATGGCTGTAGGAATAAATGAATTAATGTATCGAGATGTTCTTGCGCGTGGAGCTCTAAACCTACCACTTATGTCTGACCTTCTGCTATTAATGTCATCATGTAGTGGGTGTCTTACGTTGGTAAAAATTGTTATTAGTCTGTCAGTCAGTTTTCTATTGTGCATGTCGCTAAAGGTGTCTTGTCTTATACCCACCACCCCACCCGCTTTCCTAATGACTTTTTCCAACCTGTCTTTGTCATGTTTGGTCAGGTTTCCCCCCCAGCACACGGCTCCGTATGTTAAAACACTACAGACAACAGATGTGTAAAACATTTGGAGCATCTGCTTGCATACATTAAAAGATTTCATTTTTTTAAGACAGTACATGCGACTGTTGCTCTTTTTAATGAGTGCAGTTGAGTTTTCATTCCAAGACAGCTTATTGTCGATTATCACACCGAGATATTTGTATGAGTCTACTTGTTCGACCACTTCATTTTTTGTGATGATTTTACTTAAAGTTGATTTCTTTTTTCTGAAGTCGATTACAAGCTCTTTGGTTTTGCCAACATTCAGCTCAAGGAAATTTTCTTCACACCAGTTCACAAACCTGTCAATTTCTCTTCGGTAGTCAGTGTCATCGTCATCAGTAATAAGTCCTGTCAGTGCGGAGTCATCTGCAAACTTAACGAGGGGACACGAATTGGTCAGACTTCTGCATTCAGCCGTATACAAGGTAAAAAGAAAAGGCGAGAGGACTGTACCTTGTGGCGCACCTGTGTTTGTGAAAGAGACAGTAGACATAAAATCATTTAATTTTACAAACTGAGGCCTTTTAGTAAGATAGTCTAAAACCCATAAAATCGTCGGAAAAGCGAGTCCCATGTGCATCAGCTTTTTTGCTAAGAGGTGAGGTTGAATTGTATTAAAAGCACTAGAAAAATCAAAGAACATCAAGCGGACACAGGTATTTGATTTGTCTAGGTGTTCATAGATTTTGTTCAAGACAAACAGTATTGCATCATCCGTACATCTGTTTCTCCTGTATGCAAATTGCAAGGGATCTAAAAATGGTTTGACAGACTCCTGCAGATAGACAAGTATCACTCTCTCAAAAACTTTCATCACAGCAGATGTCAGTGCTACAGGACGGAGGTCATTCATACATGAAACATGTGTTTTCTTAGGTACAGGTATAATGCAGGAAGTTTTCCAGATAGATGGTATTTTGCATTCACTAAGAGACTGATTAAAAATAATTGTTAAAATATGGTAGAGCTGAGCTGCACAGTATTTCAGTGTATTTGATCGGATCATATCAGGACCAGGTGCTTTGTTTGGTTTCACTCGTTTTAATTGTGAAAGCACTTCCTCTTCAGACGCAACAATGCATTCGTCCTTCTTAACATTTAAAATATCACTTAAATCTTGTCTTTCTGCGCTAAAATCGTGACAATCAAAACGAGCAAAAAAGTCATTCAGTTTGTTTGCTTCTGATGATGATAAAACCGTTTCTTTCCCCCCCTTCCTACCTTTGTATCCACTCATTAGTTTCATCCCTTCCCACACCCCTTTCATGTTGTTGCTGAGTAATTTGTTTTCTATTTTCCGCTTATAGTTTTCTCTGCCCTCTTGCAAGTCTTTCTTAACCTGTTTGAATGAAGGTGTGTGTGAGTGTTGGGGGGAGTTTGTCGACCTGAAGAATGAAGGTGTGTGTGTGTGTGTTGGGGGGAGTTTGTCGACCTGAAGAATGACGGTGTGTGTGTGTGTTGGGGGGAGTTTGTCAACTTGAAGAATGAAGGTGTGTGTTTGTGTTGGGGGGAGTTTGTCGACCTGAAGAATGAAGGTGTGTGTGTGTTGGGGGGAGTTTGTCGACCTGAAGAATGAAGGTGTGTGTGTGTGTTGGGGGGAGTTTGTCGACCTGAAGAATGAAGGTGTGTGTGTGTGTTGGGGGGAGTTTGTCGACCTGAAGAATGAAGGTGTGTGTGTGTATGTGTTGGGGGGAGTTTGTCGACCTGAAGAATGAAGGTGTGTGTGTGTGTTGGGGGGGAGTTTGTCGACCTGAAGAATGAAGGTGTGTGTGTGTGTTGGGGGGAGTTTGTCAACCTGAAGAATGAAGGTGTGTGTGTGTGTTGGGGGGAGTTGATCGACCTGAAGAATGAAGGTGTGTGTGTGTGTTGGGGGGAGTTTGTCGACCTGAAGAATGAAGGTGTGTGTGTGTGTTGGGGGGAGTTTGTCGACCTGAAGAATGAAGGTGTGTGTGTGTGTGTTGGGGGGAGTTTGTCGACCTGAAGAATGAAGGTGTGTGTGTTGGGGGGGGGAGTTTGTCGACCTGAAGAATGAAGGTGTGTGTGTGTGTTGGGGGGGGGGAGTTTGTCGACCTGAAGAATGAAGGTGTTTGTGTGTTAGGGGGGGGGGGAGTTTGTCGACCTGAAGAATGAAGGTGTGTGTGTGTGTAGGGGGGGGAGTTTGTCGACCTGAAGAATGAAGGTGTGTGTGTGTGTTGGGGGGAGTTTGTCGACCTGAAGAATGAAGGTGTGTGTGTGTGTTGTGGGGTGGGGGTGGGGGGTTGATGGTTGTTTCTCTGTGTGTGTTTGTGTGGGGATTTGTGTGTGGAGGGGGGTGAGGGTGGAGAGAGGGGTGTTTCTCTGTGTGTGTTTGGGGGGTGGGGGGGAGGGGTGTGTTTGTGTGGAGATTTGTGTGTGTGTGTGTTATTGTTGTTTATAAATCTAAAAAATAAAGGTGGAGACTTCTCTCCCTTTAGATACATTTTTTTGTTAGTGTGTGTGTGATATTTTTCCTTTCATATGTGATATCTTTTTTTTTTTTTTGTTTATTTACGCTTTTGTTCATTCATTCTTGTCTTAGATTGTTTATTTGTTGAATTCTTTCTATATCTGTTTGTTTATTAAGCTATTTATTCATTGATTTCTGTGTGATATTAATTCCGTTCATTGATATATTCATCCATGCATTTATTTGTCACATTTGTATTTGGACCTCTTCAGAAGGGGCTGTGTTGTATTGTATTGTATTGTAGTGTATTGTATTGTGAATGTGTGGTAATGTACTGCATTGTGAATGTGTTGTTTTGTGAATGTATTGTATTGTAATGTATTGTATTGTGAATGTTTTGTATTGTGAATGTATTGTACTGTATTGTATGGTGAATGTGTTGTATTGTAATGTATTGTATTGTGAATGTGTTGTATTGTGAATGTATTGTACTGTATTGTATTGTGAATGTATTGTATTGTAATGTATTGTATTGTGAATGTGTTGTATTGCATTGTGTTGTATTCTGTTGTGTTGCATTTTGTCACAGTGTATTTCTCCGTGTGAAATTGATGCTGCCCACCCCAGGGAGAGCGTGTCACGACAGTGAGAACACCACCGTCAGGTCTTTCTGCCTGCAAGTGTATATTTTCCTGTCAAAGTGGATTTTCCAGGGAAGTTGTGATGGCTGCTTTTACATGCGCTAAGCGTGCACTTCGATTCGATTGCAGGCAGGAAAAAAAAAAGAAAAAAAGGTGGCACTCTCAGTGTAGCGACGCGCTCTCCCTGGGGAGAGTAGCCCGGATTTCACACAGAGAAATCTGTTGTAACAAAAGAGTAATGCAATACAATGCAATACAATACAATACAACATAACACAACACAATAGAAAGCAATACAATACAATGAAATGCAGAGCAATACAATACAGTACAATACAATGCAATACAATTTTGTAATACAATGCAATACAATACAACACAACACGATACAAAGCAATACAATACAACACAACACAATACAATACAAAGCAATACAATACAATACAACACAAAACACAAAGCAATACAATACAATACAACACAATACAAGGCAGTACAATACAACACAACACAATACAATACAATACAAAGCAATACAATACAACACAATACAATACAATGCAACACAATACAAAGCAGTACAAAGCAATACAACACAACACAATACAATACAAAGCAATACAATACAACACAATACAAAGCAATACAATACAATACAACACAACACAATACAATACAAAGCAATACAATACAACACAATACAAAGCAATACAATACAATACAACACAACACAATACAATACAAAGCAATACAATACAACACAATACAAAGCAATACAATACAATACAACACAACACAATACAATACAAAGCAATACAATACAACACAATACAAAGCAATACAATACAACACAACACAACACAATACAATACAAAGCAATACAATACAATACAATACAACACAACACAACACAACACAACACAAAGCAATACAAAGCAATACAATACAATACAATACAATACAACACAACACAACTTTTCATTTTCTTTGTGTGTGGCGTTTGGTCACTGGGGGCGCTGCCCTGTGGACAGACGGAGTGGAGGGGTTGCTGAGGAAGCTCCACCAGCACATAGTGACCGTGTCCACCATCGACCACACAGACAGCATCATATGGCGCCGGGCCAACGTCTCCCTCCTGGCCTCCACCTCCATCTGGGCCTTTCTGGGTGAGGGTTCGAACCTCTCTGTATGTCTCTGTCTGTCTGTCTCTGTCTGTTTCTGTCTCTGTCTGTCTTTTTGGCTTCCCACCTCTGGGCCTTTCTGGGTGAGGGTTCAAACCTCTCTGTCTGTCTGTCTGTCTGTTTCTGTCTGTCTTTTTGGCTTCCCACCTCTGGGCCTTTCTGGGTGAGGGTTCGAACCTCTCTGTCTGTCTGTCTGTGTCTGTTTCTGTCTGTCTTTTTGGCTTCCCACCTCAGGGCCTTTCTGGGTGAGGGTTCGAACCTCTCTGTCTGTCTGTCTGTCTGTTTCTGTCTCTGTCTGTCTTTTTGGCTTCCCACCTCTGGGCCTTTCTGGGTGAGGGTTTGAACCTCTCTGTCTGTCTGTCTGTCTGTCTGTCTCTGTCTGTCTGTCTGTTTCTGTCTCTGTCTCTGTCTGTCTGTCTCTGTCTGTCTGTCTGTCTGTCTCTGTCTGTCTGTCTCTGTCTGTCTGTCTGTCTCTGTCTGTCTGTCTCTGTCTGTCTGTCTCTGTCTGTCTGTCTTTTTGGAAGTGTGCCTCCATCAGGGCCTTTCTGGGTGAGGGTTTGAACCTCTCTGTCTCTGTATGGTTTTCTTCTTTTTTTCTTTTTGTTGTAGTTGTAACATGTGTGGTGTGGTTTATGTGGATCAGTGGGCATGCTGTGACTTGAAACTGATATGGTGTGTGCCTCTCTGTCTGTGTGGCTGTGTGTGTGTGTGTGTGTGTGTGTATGCTCCTCTGTGTACACAGACACCGACAGGCACAGACACACACACTCACTTACACACACACACTCACTTACACACACACACACACACACACACACACATGTATTCAGACTTGCTCTCTCACTCTCTCTTCCCTTACCCCACCTCCACTCCCTGATCCTGCCACCCTCTCTGTCTCTGTCTGTGTCTCTGTGTCTGTCTCTCTCTGTGTCTGTCGGTGTCTCTGTCTCTCTGTGTCTGTCTCTCTCTGTGTCTGTCTGTGTCTCTGTCTCTCACTGTCTCTGTGTGTCTGTCTGTCTCTGTCTGTCTGTCTCTGTCTCTGTGTGTCTGTCTGTCTCTCTGTTTCTGTGTGTCTCTCTGTCTCTCACTGTCTCTCTCTGTCTCTCTCTCTCTCTCTGTCTCTCCCTCTCTCTGTCTCTCCCCCTCTCTCTGTCTCTCCCTCTCTCTGTCTCTCCCTCTCTTTCTGTCTGTCTCTCCCTCTCTCTGTCTCTCACTGTCTCTCTCTCAGTCTGTGTGTCTCTGTCTCTCTCTCTCTCTAAATCTCTGTCTCTCACTGTCTCTCTCTCTGAATCTCTTTCTCTATCTCTCTCTTTCTCTGTCTCTTTCTGTCTCTGTCTCTTTCTCTTTCTGTCTGTGTGTGTGTGTGTGTGTGTGTGTGTGTGTGTGTGTGTGTGTGTGTGACCCTCTCTCTCTCTCTTTCTCTTTCTGTGTGCATGTGTGTCTCTCTCTCATTTTCCTCCTCTCTCTCTCTCTCTCTCTCTCTCTCTCTCTCTCTCTCTCTTTCTCTGTGTGTGTGTGTGTTTGTGTGTGTTTGTCTCTCTCTCTTTCTCTCTGTGTATGTGTGTTTGTGTGTGTGTGTGTATGTCTCTCTCTCTCTCTCTCTCTCTCTCTCTGTGTGTGTGTGTGTGTGTGTGTGTGTGTGTGTGTGGCTGTGATAAACACGTAGAGAAACAGCAGGTGTCACCACTGGTGATATCTCAGTCACTGTCATGTGTTTACCGGCAACACCTGGTGGTTCCCCAAGCTCGTCTCAAAAACAGACTGCACACAAACCCCACTGACCACCGCCCCCATCCCCCATCCACCCACACACCCACTCCCCCACTCCCCACACTCTGTTGAAGAGCTTTGATTTGGTGTTCTCTGGGTTTTTTGTGTGTTTGGGGTTTTTGTTTTGAAGTTGTTGTTGATGCCAATTATGGACATGAAGATTTTCACATTGTTTTGTATTGTGTTGTTTGACTGTTTGTGTTACAACAGACTCGAAGGTTAATTGGTGTATTTGGAGTTTTTTAGTTATCGTTTATTGATGTGAATATTTTCATGTTTTGTATTTTGTTGATTTACTGTTTTTGTCACAACAGACTCAAGGTAAATTGGTGTAGTTGTTTGGGGTTTTTTTTTGTTTGTTTTTTTAGTTATTGTTCATTGACTTGAATATTTTCATGTTGTTTTGTATTTTGTTGTATTACTATACTGTTTTTGTCACAACAGACTCAAGGTAAATTGGTGTAGTTGTTTGTTTTTTTTGTTTGGTTTTTTAGTTATTGTTCATTGACTTGAATATTTTCAGGTTGTTTTGTATTGTGTTGTTTTACTGTTTGTGTCACAACAGACTCCAAGGTGGGTTGGTGTTGTTTTTCCCACTTCAACATATGAGCAGACCTGCTTGTGCCTTAACACCTTTGTGTGTATACGCAAGCAGAAGATCAGATACGCACATTAAAGATCCTGTTATCCATGTCAGCGTTCAGTGGGTTATGAAAACAAGAACATACACCCTCCATGCACCCTCCCCTGAAAACGGAGTATGGCTGCCTACATGGCTGGATAAATAAGCAAAACGGTCATACACGTAGAATGTTAAACATTTGTCTGAGTGTGCATGTGTGCGTGCCTGAAATCTGACTCATGAATGACACAGGAAACGAATGATGAGCGCCCTGCAATGGCAGCCACCAGGCAGTCAGCTCTACCCAGGTAGTCAGCCTGTTGTGTAAATGACCCTGTGTTTGTAGTCAGCCTGTTGTGTAAATGACCCTGTGTTTGTGAAACACTTGGTGCTTGATCTCCGACGGAGGATAGGTGCTATATCAGTATCCATATCATAGGCGCTATATCAGTATCCATATCATAGGCGCTATATCAGTATCCATATCATAGGCACTATATCAGTATCCATATCATAGGCGCTATATCAGTATCCATATCATAGGCGCTATATCAGTATCCATATAGGCGCTATATCAGTATCCATATCATAGGCGCTATATCAGTATCCATATCATAGGCGCTATATCAGTATCCATATCATAGGTGCTATATCAGTATCCATATAGGCGCTATATCAGTATCCATATCATAGGTGCTATATCAGTATCCATATCATAGGCGCTATATCAGTATCCATATAGGCGCTATATCAGTATCCATATCATAGGTGCTATATCAGTATCCATATCATAGGCGCTATATCAGTCTCCATATCATAGGCACTATATCAGTATCCATATCATAGGCACTATATCAGTATCCATATCATAGGCGCTATATCAGTATCCATATCATAGGCACTATATCAGTATCCATATCATAGGCGCTATATCAGTATCCATATCATACAAGGGCATCCAGGAGTCATAACCTGGGTGCGGCCCAGTCCCCTGGAGTGTGAAGAGTTAAGGGCCGAAACACTTGACTGAGCGGGGGGCTTCTTCTCTGAAGACCTTGTACTGTCCAGCTCTCCCTAGAGTTTCTTATCACAACATTCATTCATTCACCCCTGAAAGTATGGCGGGGTGAAAACAGTCATACATCTAATAGCCCACTCCCTTGTACAGAACAAGTGAACGCGGGAGTTGCAGCCCATGAACGCAGAAGAAGAAGAAGAATAAAAGGGCATCCAGGAGTAATGACCTGGGTGTGGCCTGGCCCCCGTAGAGTGTGAAGAGTTAAGCGCCGAAACACTTGACTGAGGGGTCTTCTTCGCTGAAGATCTTGTACTGTCCAGCAGCTCTCCCTGCAGTTTCTTATCACAACATTCATTCACCTCCAAAAGTATGGCGGGGTAAAAACGGTCTTGCACGTAAAAGCCCGCTAGTGTACATAACCAGTAAACATGGGAGTTGCAGCCCACGAACGCAGAAGAAGAAGAAGAAAGCTGATTCCTTCGTTGTGTGTGCCCTGGGCAGGCTACCTGATGAACACCTACACGGAGCGCAACGAAGGCTTCTCCTGGCTGCTGACCACCATCTCCCTGCTGGACGAGGCGGGAGCCAAGGGCGCCCCCTGCCTGGCGGACAAGGTGAAGGTCATGCTGACGGGGCGGTGGGGGGAGCACAGCGTGCTGGCCAGGGGCAACAGTCTGATGCCGGGGCCCGCCCTCAGCAAGAAGCTGAAGAAGGTGCTAGGGGAGGAGGTCAGTGGGGTTTGTGTTGTTTGGTTTTGTTGGTTTTGGGGTGGGTGGGGTGTGTGTGTGGGGGTTGGGGGGGGCGGGGGGGGGGCGAAGAAAAGGTATGACGGGTGGGTGTGAGGGGTGGATGTGTGGGGGATGGGTAATGAAGTGTGGGTTATGGGTGGATGTGTGGGGGATGGGTAATGAAGTGTGGGTTATGGGTGGGTGTGTGGGGGATGGGTAATGAAGTGTGGGTTATGGGTGGGTGTGTGGGGGATGGGTAATGAAGTGTGGGTTATGGGTGGATGTGTGGGGGATGGGTAATGAAGTGTGGGTTATGGGTGGGTGTGTGGGGGATGGGTAATGAAGTGTGGGTTATGGGTGGGTGTGTGGGGGATGGGTAATGAAGTGTGGGTTATGGGTGGGTGTGGGGGGATGGGTAATGAAGTGTGGGTTATGGGTGGGTGTGGGGGGGATGGGTGATGAAGTGTGGGTTATGGGTGGGTGTGTGGGGGATGGGTGATGAAGTGTGGGTTATGGGTGGGTGTGTGGGGGATGGGTAATGAAGTGTGGGTTATGGGTGGGTGTGTGGGGGATGGGTGATGAAGTGTGGGTTATGGGTGGGTGTGGGGAATGGGTAATGAAGTGTGGGTTATGGGTGGGTGTGGGGGGATGGGTAATGAAGTGTGGGTTATGGGTGGGTGTGTGGGGGATGGGTAATGAAGTGTGGGTTATGGGTGTGTGTGGGGGATGGGTAATGAAGTGTGGGTTATGGGTGGGTGTGTGGGGGGTGGGTAATGAAGTGTGGGTTATGGGTGGGTGTGTGGGGGGTGGGTAATGAAGTGTGGGTTATGGGTGGGTGTGTGGGGGATGGGTAATGAAGTGTGGGTTATGGGTGGGTGTGTGGGGGGTGGGTAATGAAGTGTGGGTTATGGGTGGGTGTGTGGGGGGTGGGTAATGAAGTGTGGGTTATGGGTGGGTGTGTGGGGGGTGGGTAATGAAGTGTGGGGGATGGGTGGGCGTGTGGGGGATGGGTAATGAAGTGTGGGTTATGGGTGGGTGTGTGGGGGGTGGGTAATGAAGTGTGGGTTATGGGTGGGTGTGGGGGATGGGTAATGAAGTGTGGGTTATGGGTGGGTGTGGGGGGGATGGGTAATGAAGTGTGGGTTATGGGTGGGTGTGGGGGGGATGGGTGATTAAGTGTGGGTTATGGGTGGGTGTGTGGGGGATGGGTGATGAAGTGTGGGTTATGGGTGGGTGTGTGGGGGATGGGTAATGAAGTGTGGGTTATGGGTGGGTGTGTGGGGGATGGGTGATGAAGTGTGGGTTATGGGTGGGTGTGGGGAATGGGTAATGAAGTGTGGGTTATGGGTGGGTGTGGGGGATGGGTAATGAAGTGTGGGTTATGGGTGGGTGTGTGGGGGATGGGTAATGAAGTGTGGGTTATGGGTGTGTGTGGGGGATGGGTAATGAAGTGTGGGTTATGGGTGGGTGTGTGGGGGATGGGTAATGAAGTGTGGGTTATGGGTGGGTGTGTGGGGGGTGGGTAATGAAGTGTGGGTTATGGGTGGGTGTGTGGGGGATGGGTAATGAAGTGTGGGTTATGGGTGGGTGTGTGGGGGGTGGGTAATGAAGTGTGGGTTATGGGTGGGTGTGTGGGGGGTGGGTAATGAAGTGTGGGTTATGGGTGGGTGTGTGGGGGGTGGGTAATGAAGTGTGGGGGATGGGTGGGCGTGTGGGGGATGGGTAATGAAGTGTGGGTTATGGGTGGGTGTGTGGGGGGTGGGTAATGAAGTGTGGGTTATGGGTGGGTGTGGGGGATGGGTAATGAAGTGTGGGTTATGGGTGGGTGTGGGGGGGATGGGTAATGAAGTGTGGGTTATGGGTGGGTGTGGGGGATGGGTAATGAAGTGTGGGTTATGGGTGGGTGTGGGGGATGGGTAATGAAGTGCGGGTTATGGGTGGGTGTGGGGGATGGGTAATGAAGTGTGGGTTATGGGTGGATGTGGGGGATGGGTGATGAAGTGTGGGTTATGGGTGGGTGTGGGGGGAGCAAAGAAGGTATGAAGGGTGTGTGGGTGGGTGTGCGGGGGTGTGGGGGTGGGGGCAAAGAAGATATGAAGGGTGTGTAGGGGGTGGGGGTGTAGGGGGGGGGGCAAAGAAGTTGGGGGGCGAGGGGGCAAAGAAGGTATGAAGGGTGGGTGAGGGTAACGGGTGGGGGTGGGGGTAATGGTTGAAGTGTGGGTGCAGAGTGGGTGGACTGGTGGATGAAATGACTGGTGAAGGGTGGGTGGTACGCCGGGGAGGTGGGGGACAAGGTGAAGGTCATGCTGACGTGGCGGTGGGGGAGGTGAGAAGGGAGTGGTGGGGGTGAGGGGTGGGTGTGGGGTGGGCCCTCGCTAAGTGAGAAAGGTACTTTGGGAGGTGAGTAGTTGTGGGCTTGGTGAAGGTGTGTGTGTGTCAGAGGTGGGTGGGGGCTCAGTGTTGGGTAGGGGTAAAGGGTGGGTGGGTTGGTGAAGGGTGGATGGGGGTTGGTGAAGGGTGGATTGATAGGTGATGGGTTGTTGGGTGAAGTGTGTGTGTGTGTGTGTGTGTGAATGAGTGGTAATGGGTGAAAGATGGGTGGGTGGCTGGGGGGTGCGTGTTTAGGTGGGTTAGGCCTGGATGGGTGGATAGCAGTGGTGAAGGGGAGGGTGATAGACCTCACTATTTTCATTCTTCATCCTTTATCACCAGCACCATCCTGATCATGGGCGTGGCACTGTGTCCAGGCCTGGGAGCTGATCGAAGTGGAGCTGCGCAGTGACCTCAAGATCCACGTGTACCGGGAGTCAGACATCCCCAACCGACACGGCCACTGCAACTCCAACCCCTACATCCCCCCCGCCCTCCGCCTCAAGCTGGACCGGTCTGCCCTCGGCTCTGGCAAATAGGAGGCGTAGGGGGAGTGTTTGTGGGATTGACGCATTCTACCTGGTCACCATGACAACAAACTAGATAAAAATAAACTGAACACATCCCGAGTCATGCAGCCTGACTCATGCTGTGTGGACCCAGGCACCAGAGTGCAGCATCACTGCTCACAACGCTTCACTGGCTTCCTGTGAGGGCGAGAATTCAATACAAAGTTGTCTGTCTCTTGTTTTCAGTGTCTCTGTCACAACAAATACACCACCCTATCTTTCACATCTTCTCCATTTATAGCATCCTTCTGGGACTCTGCGCACTGTTGACACCTCTCTGCTAATAGTTCCTTGGTTCTCCCTTGAAACCTATGATGATAAAACCCCATCTTTCTCAGTTTTGGGCCCCACTCTGGAACTCCCTGCCTGACCCTCAGAAAAGCTCAGTGTTTTTCCACTTTAAAAAAAAAAAAGAAAGAAAATGAAATCCAAGATGCAAGGAATGGATGAGTGCTGGTTTGTGTTTTCCATGTATGGTGATATGTTGGGGGGGGGGTAAGGGGGGGGACTGATTTGTGTTTTCCATGTATGGTGATATGTTGGGGTGGGTGGGTAAGGGGGGGACTGATTTGTGTTTTCCATGTATGGTGATATGTTGGGGAGGGGGGGGAGGGGGGACTGATTTGTGTTTTCCATGTATGGTGATATGTTGGGGGGGGGGGGGGGTAAGGGGGGGACTGATTTGTGTTTTCCATGTATGGTGATATGTTGGGGAGGGGGGGAGGGGGGACTGATTTGTGTTTTCCATGTATGGTGATATGTTGGGGGGGGGGGGGGGGGTAAGGGGGGGACTGATTTGTGTTTTCCATGTATGGTGATATGTTGGCGGGGGGGGGGGGGGGGGGGTAATGGGGGGGGGACTGATTTGTGTTTTCCATGTATGGTGATATGTTGGGGGGGGGGAGGGACTGATTTGTGTTTTCCATTTATGGTGATATGTTGGGGGGGGAGGGGGGACTGATTTGTGCTTTCCATGTATGGTGATATGTTGAGGGGGGGGGGGTGGCAAGGGAGGGGACTGATTTGTGTTTTCCATGTATGGTGATATGTTGGGGGGGGGGGGTAAGGGAGGGACTGATTTGTGTTTTCCATGTATGGTGATATGTTGGGGGGGGGGGACTGATTTGTGTTTTCCATGTATGGTGATATGTTGGGGGGGGGGGGGGGGGACTGATTTGTGTTTTCCATGTATGGTGATATGTTGGGGGGAGGGGGGGGGGGGCAAGGGGGGGACTGATTGGAAGCTTTGTTCTTTCAGGTCTATGGCTCTTTGTGTATTGTGACGTATAGAATAGAACAGAATATGTCTTTATTACCAAGTGTACCGGGGACACAAGGAATATTGGAGGGGGTCGGGGGGGAGGTGAGGGGGCGGGGGGTAGTACATAACAAGGTACCAACAGAAATTGAAAATCATGCACAAACACATGCACTAGAAATTAGAATACATACATGTGCGTATCATACAAAATCTTGTGCATATTCACACACGTACGCACATGCATGCACACACACACTCTCTCTCTCTCTCTCTCTCTCTCTCTCTCTCACACACACACACACACACACACACACACGTTTGAACAGAAGCCGCATATTACATATGGATGGGGCTGATGACTAGATCTTCAGGGAGATAGTTGTTGATTGCACAATTCTATTTATCACACTGGATTTGTTTGAGAGACAGGGCATTGACTGGCCCTAAGTGTTTGGGAATGGCATTTAAGTATTCTGATATGATTCTGAAGTCTCACGATGTTAGAGTTTTAAAGTGTGGTGATTTTGGACTCCAGCATTGTGATATGTGTGTATACATATGTATGTGTACATAGCTACATACATGTATATGAATGTGTATTGTGTGCGCGTGCATTTATGTAAGTTTGTGCCTGCCTATGTGTGCGTATGTGTTAGGGTAGCTGTTAGATACACATGTATTGTTAAAATGTATGTATGCAGTGTGTGTCTGTGTGTGTGTGTGTGTGTGTGTAGTCATATTTTGGTGTGTGTATGTAACATAGATGTAATGTTTTATGTTAACAAAGCGTTTTTGTAAAGCACCAAGAGCAGATTTCTGGATAGTGTGCTATATAAGTATCCATTATTATTATTATTATTATATGAAATGTATATTATTTAGGTATTGTGATGTATGATAAGTGTTGTGTAGTGAGAGTTTATTTTGTGTTTGAACAAAGATTTGTGTGTAAATGTTTGGTTGGATTACTATGCAGGGATATGCATGTGTTTTTCATTTTTGTTTTTGAATGCTTGTTTCAAATGCATTTTCCAGTGCAGTTAAGTATATTTTACATGGAAAGATGCTTTGTAAATCATTATTATTTATCTATTATCATTATCATCATCATTATAATTATTATGATTATCACTATTGTTGTTAAAAACACAAGCATTGTTTCGTATGTCAAAAACAATAACTGTTAAAACACTGACATTGTTTGTATCAAAAATAACTGTGAATGTTAAAGAAAATAATGATTCCTGAAATATTGATCTTTTTGTTACTCGTTTTGCACATTTCTTTTTGGTTTATGAATTAAAGTAAAATTTCTCTCAAAACATGTGATTGTTTGTTGTGTTGATATGGTGTGTGGTGTGTGTGTGTGTGTGTGTGTGTGTGTGTGTGTGTGTGTGTGTGTGTGTGCACATGTGTTGTGTGTGTTGTGACGTCACTGTTGTTGTTGTTGTTGTTGTTCTATTTAATTTTCACACATGTACTTCATTGTTTGTTATGGGATATCACGACTGTTTGGTTGTGTTACTCACTTGTCAGTGATCCACAACACGGGGATGGGTTTGAAGAAAACAATCAGTTCTTTTTGTCTTTCACTGTATGTGTGTCTGAGGGTGTGTGTGTGTGTGTGTGTGTGTGTGTGTGTGAACGAGGAGGAAGGTGGCAGAATGGTTAAGACGCTCAGCTGCCAATACAGAGAGTCCGTGAGGGTGTGGGTTCGAATCCCGCTCTCGCCCTTTCTCCTAAGTTTGACTGGAAAATCAAACTGAGCGTCTAGTCTTTCGGATGAGACGATAAACCGAGGTCCCGTGTGCAGCACGCACTTGGCGCACTGAAAAAGAACCCATGGCAACGAGAGTGTTGTCCTCTGGCGAAATTACGTAAAATGAAATCCACTTTCATAGGTACACAAATATGTAAGCATGCACTCAAGGCCTGACTAAGCGCGTTGGGTTATGCTGCTGGTCAGGCATCTGCTCAACAGATGTGGTGTAGCGTGTATGGATTTGTCCGAACGCAGTGACGCCTCCTTGAGAAAGTGAAACTGAAACTGAAACTGTGTGAACTTTGCCTCTCAATTTTCCATCTTTTTCTTGCTCTTTGTTATTTTTTTTTAACAACTGATAAAAAGGTTTTAAGTTCTTTGCTAAATGACTAAAATGTGCTGTGTGTATTTAAAACATGATGTATACATGCATGATGTATTTGTGCGATCATTTATGTACACAAATATCTTTCGGATCAATCAAATAAAATACGACATGCTTAGCCACTGCTGCTGAAATACAACACCATTACTTACATACACATGTATTTATGCATGCAAATAATATACATATGCATATGCGTATACACATGCATACACACACACGCATGCATGCACACACACACACACACACACACACACACACACACACACACTAACACCTTCACAGACACACATACAGTGAAAGACAGAAAGAACTGACTAATTGTTTTCGACAAACCCGTCATCGTGTTGTGAATGACTGACCAGCAGATAGCACATCCAAACAGTCGTAATATCTATTATCAAATAAACAACATCAGGAAAGTACAGGCATAAAGATAAAGTATTGGAACAACGACATAAAGAGAAAATAATGGAACAACGACATAAGAAACGAAGATGTAACACACACACACACACACACACACACACAGAAAGAGAGAGAGGGGGGGTAGAGGAAGAAGAAGAGACAAACACACACACACACAG
>NC_134903.1:1285327-1292827 GCF_041734735.1 Babylonia areolata | reverse complement strand
TGTGTGTGATAGAGAGAGAGGGAGTGTGTGTGTGTGTGTGTGTGTGTGTGTGTGTGATAGAGAGAGAGGGAGTGTGTGTGTGTGTGTGTGTGTGTGTGATAGAGAGAGAGGGAGTGTGTATGTGTGTGTATGTGTGTGTTGATTTCACCAACCTTAATCATCGTCAGCTATCTATCTATCTACCTATCTATCGTTATCTATCCAGACAGTCGGGGGGCATGATGATCTTCTCCAGTGTCATTGTTATGTTCAAGTCACGCTGATCATTACTATGCAAAAAAAGTTTGGGTGGGTTTGTGTGTGTGTGTGTGTGTGTGCGTGCGCGTGTGTGTGTGTGTGTGTTTGGTTTTTGTTTGTTTGTTTGTTTGTTTTTTGTGACACAGTTTTCAGCCAATCAGCTGTTCGTTTCTGTGGTTCTGCAGGTTCTGCAACCAATCTAAAAATTCCTTTCAAAGCACGGGCGACGTGACAGAAAACATGTAGACCACCCCCCTCCCTCCCCTCCCCCGAAATAACCTTGGAAAAAGACAAGTGCTTCTTTGGTTTGGTTTTTTTTTTTCATCCTGCGCTGGAGGGTTATCTGCATGTGGAGCCCGTTGGAGGGATGGGGGGTGGGGGGTGGGAGGGCAGCTTTTTTTGGGGGGGGTGGGGTGGGGTGGGGGGGGAGGATAGGGGGCAGAACAGGCCCTGAAAATCGATCTCAAGTGTGATCCTCTGTACTGCATTTGTTGTGCTGTATTGTTCTGGCTGTACCTTATCGTGTCGTGTTGTATCGTATCGTGTCGTGTTGTATCGTATTGTGTCGTATTGTATTGTGTTGTATTGTATCGTATTGTATTGTGTTGTGTTGTATCGTATTGTATTGTGTCGTGTTGTATCGTATTGTATTGTGTCGTGTTGTATCGTATTGTGTTGTGTTGTATTGTGTTGTATTGTGTTGTATCGTATTGTATTGTGTTGTATTGTGTTGTATCGTATTGTATTGTGTTGTATCGTATTGTATTGTGTTGTGTTGTGTTGCATTGCGTTGTGTTGCATCGTATTGTATCGTATTGTATTGTGTTGTGTCGTATTGTATTGTGTTGTATTGTGTTGTATCGTACTGTATTGTGTTGTATTGTGTTGTATCGTACTGTATCGTACTGTATTGTGTTGTATCGTATTGTATTGTGTTGTATTGTGTTGTATCGTATTGTATTGTGTTGTATTGTGTTGTATCGTACTGTATCGTACTGTATTGTGTTGTATCGTACTGTATTGTGTTGTATCGTATTGTATTGTGTCGTGTTGTATTGTGTTGTGTTGTGTTGCATTGTATCGTATTGTATTGTGTTGTATCGTATTGTGTTGTGTTGTATTGTGTTGTATTGCATCGTATTGTATCGTATTGTATTGTGTTGTGTCGTATTGTATTGTATCGTATTGTATTGTGTTGTGTCGTATTGTATTGTATTGTGTTGTGTTATATTGTGTTGTGTCGAATTGTATTGTATTGTATTGTCCAGTTAGATGTGCCATGGCCTGTAACGACCTGAGGGGCAGTGACATCCTGTCCCAGGTGTCGGCAGGGCTCAGCACAGGAAGGCCGGGGTTCGATCCTCTCCTTCAGCTGTTCTGACCTTCCCCAACCAAGGTCAGGTTCCCGTGCACACCTGGCTGGAGTCAGGAACACGGAGTGACGAGCTTTCCCCCAAGGACACAGCACCATGCTGAAACGGGGCCTGGAACCCTGATCACTGCTGAACACTGGACCACAAGGCCAACGCCTGATTGTTTCTGCCATTGTATTGTGTTGTATTGTATTGTATTGTATTGTATTGTATTGTATTGTATTGTATTGTGTTGTATTGTATTGTATTGTATTGTATTGTATTGTGTGGTTTGACAAATATATATTTAGCAATAAAGAGTGGTAATTATCTCCGTTTACAAGGTACACAACTTCAAGTCAGTGCTGTTTATCCTTCCGATAATTATGTTTTACACTCCTGTCACAAGCTTTGTTATAACTGCACATATGATAATCAACATGCGTTTGAAATAGTTCAGAGTTTAATTTGGAGCCCCGTTGGCTCTTTGTTGTAATTCTACTGATCGACTTGTTAGTTTGTTTCGTTTCGTTTATATTCTTTTTAAGCTAATCGAGGAGAGAGGAACAGGGAAAGTAGTGATGATTTAAGGCATGGGTGGGGTGGGGAAGGTGATGGGTTTTCGTCTAAAATCACAAAATGGACAGACGTTAAGAAACAGAACGAACGAACTGTGCATAACTGTACACACGTTTCTTCAGGAAGATTAGCACACATGTTTAGAGGATTAACTCACTCAGTACGGCCAGTCCTCTCTTCTCCTCTACACAGACCCCTCGGATGTCCAGTGGGTGTCTGAATGACCCAGCCTTTAGCTTCCGTCGTCAGAATTGTGGTATTCTTTGTCAACATTCACGTCTTCAGTATAAGAGCCTTCCGCTTGCAATATTTTGATGATTGTAACTGGGGTGAAACGCTGTTAACGTCGATACTTTCGCCGTTCGTATGGAGAGAGTTAACACACTGGTATTTAGAGGGAATAGTGAAAAGTGCAGTGCGTGGTTGACTCAAACCTAGGACTATGAATTGTTTCCTGGATGGGCGCTGTATCCACTGAGCCACCTCTCCATTCCATTTCCATCCACACACATACATGTACGTTTGGTCACAAGGGTTGTCTGGGTAGGACTGTCGGAGAGAGCGCCGAAAACACACCCCACATGTTGTGAGTTCGAATCCGATCACACACACATCCAACATAGACATTGGCATTTTCTCTGCTGACCATCTTAGAACCTGTGTGTGTGTGTGTGTGTGTGTGTGTGTGTGTCTGTGTCTGTGTCTGTGTCACAGTCCACGGTCACGCATCACTCCATCCACCCGGAAGGCACACCAACAGACAAAACTTTTTCCCTCTGTTCCCTCTGTTTATAATTATACGTAATATATCAGATTCTCTTAATTCATTCCAGACACACACACAATCTCACTTTTAAATTTTTTTTTAAAAATAATAAAAACCCTAAGACTTGAGACAAGCTATCTGCCCATTAAATCAATCAGCTCCTCTCCTGGCCATCTCTCTGACTTGAGACAAGCTGTCTGCCCATTAAATCAATCAGCTCCTCTCCTGGCCGTCTCTCTGACTTGAGACAAGCTGTCTGCCCAATAAATCAATGAGCTCCTCTCCTGGCCGTCTCTCTGACTTGAGACAAGCTGTCTGCCCAATAAATCAATCAGCTCCTCTCCTGGCCGTCTCTCTGACTTGAGACAAGCTGTCTGCCCAATAAATCAATGAGCTCCTCTCCTGGCCGTCTCTCTGACTTGAGACAAGCTATCTGCCCAATAAATCAATGAGCTCCTCTCCTGGCCATCTCTCTGACTTGAGACAAGCTATCTGCCCAATAAATCAATCAGCTCCTCTCCTGGCCGTCTCTCTGACTTGAGACAAGCTATCTGCCCAATAAATCAATCAGCTCCTCTCCTGGCCGTGTCTCTGACTTGAGACAAGCTATCTGCCCATTAAATCAATCAGCTCCTCTCCTGGCCATCTCTCTGACTTGAGACAAGCTATCTGCCCAATAAATCAATCAGCTCCTCTCCTGGCCATCTCTCTGACTTGAGACAAGCTATCTGCCCAATAAATCAAGTGGCTCAGTATTAGTGCCTGGATCCTCCTGGTCCCACTTCCAGCAAGCGATGACACGACTCCCGACCGGACCCCTCCAGCCTCAGTTATTCAGCGAGTATCTCCAGAGTATTTCCTGTGGAGGGAGGGTGCAGACGGGGGCGGCAGAGAAAGAGCTGGTCCGACAACGTCAAGGAATGGACCAAAATGACGATGCCAGATCTCCTCACGACAGCTGCCAACAGAACGGCGTGGCGAGCTATGACATCTTCCTCATGTCCCCCCAACGACCCCAGCGGTCGAGGGAATGAGACGACGACGATCTCCAGGGACCTCCTGTGGACCCAGGGTAGGTAGGAAGTGCTGAGGTTCCACAAGGCCACATCACGGGTACCCGGACAACATGGTACCCGGACAACATGGTACTCGGACAACAGGATCCCAGCAAGAGGCAGCAGAGCCCCCACTCCATGGGCCAGCGGCTCAGAGAGGAGTGACGCTAAAACTAGGTCACAATTTTCCATTTCAAAATAAAAAGTTCACTCCTGAAGTGTTTTCACGAAACGTGCAGCCAGTCAAGACGAGGGATAAATCACTGTCTCACCAAACTACCCAAAGTATTCCACATACTCTACTGACTCAAAATCACGTATCTAAAGACTACCTCATACATTTTCACATCAATCCTCCTCAGCGCTTCCGCATTTCCTGACAGCCTGTGTGTGTGTGTGTGTGTGTGCGTGCGTGCGTGCGTGTGTTTGTGTGTGCGTGCGTGCGTGCGTGTGTGTGTGTGTGCGTATGTGTGTGTGTGCGTCCGTGCGTGCGTATGTGTGTGTGTGCGTGCGTGCGTGCGCGCGCGCGCGCGCGCGCGTGTGTGTGTGTGTGTGTGTGTGCGTGCATGCGTGCGTGAGTGTGTGTGTGCGTGTGTGTGTGTGTGTGTGCGTGCGTGCGTGTGTGTGTGTGTCCGTATGTGCGTGCGTGCGTGCGTGCGTGTGTGTGTGTGTGTGTGTGTGTGTGTGTAATGAAAAAAAAAAGAAGGAAAAAAGGTGCTTGTTCGTGAGGTGTCCAGTCAGCGTGGGGTCGCTCTTTGTTGCCATTCAGTCCATCAGTCTGACGGGCGCAATAGCCGAGTGGTTCAAGCGTTAATTGGACTTACATTCTGAGGATCCCGGGTTCGAATCTCGGTAATGCCTCCTGGTGGATAAAGGGTGGAGATTTTTCCGATCTCCCAGGTCTACATAGTTAGCAGACCTACTTGTGCCTGAACCCCCTTCGTGTGTGTACACAAACAGAAGATTAAATACGCACGTTAAAGATCCTGTAATCCATGTCAGCGTTCGGTGGGTTGTAGAAACAAGAAGATAGCCAGCATGCACACCCCGGAAACGGAGTATGGCTGCCTACATGGCGGGGTAAAAACGGTCATACATGTAAAAAGCCCACTCGTGTGCATACGAGTGAACGTGGGAGTTCAGCCCACGACTGAAGAAGGATCGATGTGGATGAATGTGACTGACGGGCTGAATGTTGATTGTTCAGTCCATACATCTTCACCCTCAGTCAGCCACCAGTCAGCCATCAGTCAGCCATCAGTCAGCCATCAGTCAGCCATCAGTCAGTCATCAGTCAGCCATCAGTCAGCCATCAGTCAGCCATCAGTCAGCCACCAGTCAGCCATCAGTCAGCCACCAGTCAGCCATCAGTCAGCCATCAGTCAGTCATCAGTCAGCTATCAGTCAGCCACCAGTCAGCCACCAGTCAGCCATCAGTCAGCCATCAGTCAGTCATCAGTCAGCCACCAGTCAGCCATCAGTCAGCCATCAGTCAGCCGTCAGTCAGCCGTCAGTCAGCCATCAGTCAGTCATCAGTCAGTCATCAGTCAGCCACCAGTCAGTCATCAGTCAGCCATCAGTCAGCCATCAGTCAGCCACCAGTCAGCCATCAGCCAGCCATCAGTCAGCCATCAGTCAGCCATCAGTCAGTCAGCCATCAGTCAGCCATCAGTCAGTCAGTCATCAGTCAGTCATCAGTCAGCCATCAGTCAGCCATCAGTCAGTCATCAGTCAGCCATCAGTCAGCCATCAGTCAGTCAGCCATCAGTCAGTCAGCCATCAGTCAGCCACCAGTCAGCCATCAGTCAGTCAGCCATCAGTCAGTCAGCCATCAGTCAGCCAGCCATCAGTCAGTCATCAGTCAGCCATCAGTCAGCCATCAATCAGTCAGCCATCAGTCAGCCATCAGTCAGCCATCAGTCAGTCAGCCATCAGTCAGCCAGCCATCAGTCAGCCATCAGTCAGCCATCAGTCAGCCAGCCATCAGTCAGCCAGCCATCAGTCAGCCATCAGTCAGCCAGCCATCAGTCAGCCAGCCATCAGTCAGCCATCAGTCAGCCATCAGTCAACCAGCCATCAGTCAGCCATCAGTCAGGCATCAGTCAGCCATCAGTCAGCCAGCCATCAGTCAGCCAGCCATCAGTCAGCCACCAGTCAGCCATCAGTCAGCCATCAGTCATGAACCTTAGCGGTGAGCGATTCATGCAATAGTTTGTTCGTTCGCCCGTGTGTGTGTGTGTGTGTGTGTGTGTGTGTGTGTGTGTGTGTGTGTGTGTGTGTGTGTGTGTGTGTGTGTGTGTGTGTGTGTGCGTGCGTGTGCGCGCTTGTGTGTGTGTGTGTGTGTGTGTGTGTGTGTGTGCGGGCGCGCTTGTGTGTGTGTGTGTGTGTGTGTGTGTGTGTGTTGTAGTGTGTGTGTGTGTGTGTGTGTGTGTTGTAGTGTGTATGTGTGTGTGTTGTAGTGTATGTGTGTGTGTGTTGTGTTGTGTGTGTGTGTGTGTGTGTGTGTGTGTGTGTGTGTGTGTGTGCGTGCGTGCGCACGTTTGTATGTATGTGTGTGTGCGTGCGTGTGTGTGTCTGTGTGGCGGCGTGCGTGCGTGTGTGTGTGTGTGTGTGTGTGTGTGCGTGTGTGTGTGTGCTGTAATGCATGTATGTGTGTGTGTGTGTGCGCGCGCGCGCGCGTGTGTGTGTTGGAGTATGTAGTCGTAGTGTACATGCCTGTGTTGGTCTTCCAGGGACAAATGTTTTCTGTCGATTCTGTCCTGACTTGTCCTGACTTGTCCTGACTCACACCCATGACTCACTGCAAACTGAACGGAGGGACGAACTAAAAGCATCGTGCCATCTGACAGCAGTCTGTTGGATTTTTCAGTGAAGACGTGTCACAGTAAAGAAGGTGGTGTGTGTCCATCGAGATCGATGATGACCATCGTTGTCATCCAGCTGGAGGATGGGGGGAGGGTGGTGGTGGGGTGGGGGATGCTCATGAATCTTTCTGTGAATGCGCAGATGGCTGAATAGTCCAATCTGCTATACCAAGCCCTAGACACAGTGGATACACATTGCCTAGACACACTGTTGTCCCCATGGCCTTCAAAAGCTATGTAACCCGCTATTCAACCTTTAAAATACAGCCCCAACTGTGTCATTGTGCGCACACACACACACACACACACACACACACACACACACACACAGCGTCACGCACGCACACACACACACACACACACACACACACACACACACACACACACACACACATTGCATTCCGAAACACCCCGATTCTTGACTCCGGGCCAATTGATTCTGTCTGGCGGCGATTGACTAACTCTCTCTCTCTCTCTCTCTCTCTCTCTCTCTATATATATATATATATATATATATGTATATACATGTAAAATATGTGTGTGTGTGTGTGTGTGTGTGTGTGTGTGAGTGTGTGTGTGTGTGTGTGTGTGTGTGTGTGTGTGTGACGCTGTGTGTGTGTGTGTGTGTGTGTGTGTGTAAGTGTGTG
>NC_134903.1:1257827-1275327 GCF_041734735.1 Babylonia areolata | reverse complement strand
CCGTCACTGAGATTCGAACCCCGGACCCTCAAATTGAAAGTCCAACAATTTAACCCCTTGGCTATTGCACCGGTAAACATAGATCATGAAAATCAGTACAGTCACTTACAAAGTATATTACCCAAGCATATAGCCTTCTGCAAAAAAAAAAAAAAAAAAAAAGACATAGTAAACCTTGTACATAGTGCAAATCATATATAGTGCAGTTAAACTAAGTATAATATTGAAATCCCTCTGCCGATTGATAATGATTCCTCCACAACACACATTAATGTGGATGGTCGAGATGTCGTTTACTTCAAAGTTATATTTTCAGTCGGTATGATTCTTTTGTTTTGACTGTTTGTTTTCATCATTAATCTTGTTACTTGTTCGCCCATGTCACTGGGTGTGACATGTATTGACATTGAAGTGTTCGGTGTTCAGTTCTCTTTCTCTTTCCCTTTCATGCCCCCCTCTCTCCCTACCCCCCACTCTCCCGCCCCCCCCCCTCCCCCTGCCCCCTCTCTCTCTATCTTTCTCTGCCAATGTGAGCATTTAAGACGTTTTAACTCAGGTTGTATCAACGTGTGATAAGACAGCCTTATCTGGGTGGTTCATTACCAGGTTATTCAATTTGACACACACTTCAAGCGTCTTTGTTTATTCTTTTATCCGTCTGTCTGTCTGTCTGTCTGTCTATCCGTCCATCTGTCTGTCTCTCGTCTTCTTTTCTCTGTCTCTTCTTCTTCTTCTTTTATTTGATCGTTCTTTCTTACGTTTACCCATTCTTTATTTCAGTTCGTCTCTTCATGTTTTCTTCTTTTTTCTGTCTGTCTTTGTCTGTCTCTCTGTCTGTCTCTCTGTCTCTCCGTCTGTCTGTCTGTCTGTCTGTCTCTCTGTCTGACTGTCTGTCTGACTGTCTGTCTCTCTGTCTGTCTGTCTGTCTGTCTGTCTGTCTCTCTGTCTCTCTTCACCCTTCTTCATTGTTTTGAATTTCGTCACACGTGAAGACTTTAATTGTCCGGGAAGGAAATAATCCTCAACTGCTTCTGGCTTTGTTTACCACAGTGTTTCTGGCTATCACAGCGGACATGTTTATCAGATAATGCCTTGGTGTTATCACAAGACATCTGTGTTGAAGTACTGGTTACCAGGACTGAGTTCTCTCTCTGTGCTTGTGTGAGTGTGTGTTTGTAGAGGGGAGGGAGGGGGTACGGGGGAAGGGGGGGGGGGGGAGGGGCGGCAAACGAGAGGGACAAGGGTCAAAGAGTGATGAAAATTTCATCAAGCAAAATGGTTGAGTTACTGGGTGTTCGTTTGTTTGTGTGTTTGCATGTGTGTTTTTGAGAGTAACTTTAAATTTTAGTCTTTTGATATGTTGAGTTACAGACATTTGATTGTGTAAGATTTGTTTGATTGTTTGTTTGTTTTGTGTGTTTGGACTGGCTTTACTGCTGGGATGCTGCTTTACCACTAGGATGCTGCTTTACCACTAGGATGCCGCTTTACCACTAGAATGCCGCTTTACCACTAGGATGCTGCTTTACCGCTAGTCACACGCTTTACCACTAGAATGCCGCTTTACCACCAGGATGCCGCTTTACCACCAGGATGTCGCTTTACCACCAGGATGTTGCTTTACCACTAGAATGCCGCTTTACCACTAGAATGCCGCTTTACCACTAGGATGCTGCTTTACCACTAGGATGCCGCTTTACCACTAGTCACACGCTTTACCACTAGGATGCTGCTTTACCACTAGGATGTCGCTTTACCACTAGAATGTTGCTTTACCACTAGGATGCTGCTTTACCACTAGGATGTTGCTTTACCACTAGGATGTCGCTTTACCACTAGGATGTCACTGCGCCATGTCCTGACGGGAGACTCCCCTCTTTGTCATGCTTACCCGGACTTTCTTGGGTTGACCACCGTTTTATTTTGTACGTAAATTACACAATCAACTAAATCAACTAAGTCATGCTTTGATCTGCCTGTAGCAACGTCAGGTAGCTGTTTTCCCACAGTCAGTAGTTGCAGGCAGTTGTCTCTTTGTGTTTTACAGCGTCAACAGACTGGTCACGCTTGGCAGCCAGCATATTGTTCCTTTGTTCTCTCTGTCTGTCTGTATGGAGGTTGCTCTCTCTGTCTGTATGGAGATTGCTCTCTCTGTCTGTATGGAGGTTGCTCTCTCTGTCTGTATGCAGGTTGCTCTCTCTGTCTCTGGCTCGCTGGTCCGTCTGTTTAATTTTCAAAAGTTCACTTTATTTTGAAAATCATGAATTGTCATGAAAATCATTTTATGTGCAATCCAGAGAATACGTACCCAAGACTTGAATTCACATGAACTGTTTGTGAATGGGAGGTTTGTGTAAAGTGAGCGTCGGTAATCACTGCATACGTACAACGTAGAGATGGTCACGGGTGAAGACAGAGTGTGACCATGGAAGACGACACACAGAGGAGGAACGATCTGCTGTTCGCGGCGTTGATTGCCCATTGATATGTTGATAAGCCGTGGACAGAAACACGTGTTGCGGATGAGGGAGGTTTCAAGGAGTGAGATAAGAGCGGGTGGGGGGGGGGAGGGGGGCACACGCAAAAGGGTCTTTCACATGTGCGAGTCACAAGACCACTGTTTATTTCACTCGTGATTTGATTGGTCTGCTTGGACGCTTTGATCAAGAGCCATCCGTTTGCACGGACAGTCACGTGGTTGAACGGCCAATCACGTGAAGGTTCCGGTTTCCGGTAAAGTAGAATCCCAGAATGCCTATAAAAGCTTCATCCACTGGACAGACGACACACACAGAGTAGCTCTGCACCAACAGCAAGACATCAGTCACAGAGAACTTATTCACACTAGTGATCACGAACAGAGTGACCATCGTTTTTCTCGTCAGTGAAAATATTCACAGAATGTCTTCTTCGAAAAGTTCCGACGATTCCCTCCACGAGGAATATGACATGGTGAAACTCATCAGTCAAGGCGCCTTCGGCAAGGTACGATCTCTCTTCTTTTTTTTTCTTTCTTTTTTTCTTTATCTATCTTAAGATGTCTCGCTATAGTGTATGTTCTTGAAGCTCTATGCATTTTATTTGTATTTGCATTGTATTTGTATTTCTCTTTTTTGTCACAACAGATTTCTCTGTGTGAAATTCGGGCTGCTCTCCCCAGGGAGAGCGCGTCGCTACACTGAGAGCGCCACCTTTTTTCTGATTTTTTTTTCCTGAGTGCAGTTTGATTTGTTTTTCCTATCGAAGTGGATTATTCTTCCGAATTTTGACAGGGACAACCCTTTTGTTGCCGTGGGTTCTTTTACGTGTGCTATGTGCATGCTGCAAACGTAACCCGGTTTATCATCTCATCTGAATGACCAGAGCCCAGACCACCACTCAAGGTCTAGTGGAGGGGGAGAAAATATCGGCAACTGAGCCGTGATTCGAGCTAGCGCGCTCAGATTCTCTCGCTTCCTAGGTGGACGTGTTACCTCTAGGCCATCACTCCATTTTCGCCTGTAGATTATTGAAATAATGTGTGTGGTGCAGTTATCAAACTCTCGTTAGAAATTTGTTTCAAGGGACCACATGGGAAATAAATCTGAAGACAATTAAATCAGTTATGCGAGATCAAACATTGAGTAGTCTTATTATTATCATCATCATCGTCTCCATTATTGATGTTATTATTAACGTTATTGTTGCTGTTGTCATTATTATTATTATTACAAAAGACCCGCAAAAACCCTGTGTAAAATGTGTCTTCAGCTTTTCCTTTCCGGGTTCTGACGAGAAAATGACAGCTCCACATCAGTTTGTCATTAAATAAACATACTGGCAGGCCATGAACACAGCTATAAGTTTGCATAGGTACATTTTTTATGTTGCCCTAACATCTGAATAAAAACCTGCTCCAAAATTTCTCAGCTTAGCGAGTTTCAGAAAATAATTCTGCGTTGGTCTACTTCGAATCTGAACTTCGCGCTGTCGGTCAAAAGGATGGAGGCGGACCAATCCTGTCCATGTGGGCTTCACGTCAGTTCTAAGTTTAGCAGCCGTTGTCAGTCTGAAGTTAACACACTGACAACAAAAACCCTGCTGGCCAGGTCAGGGTGCATTTCAGTTAGGTCTGTGCGAGAAATAATTTACTGAGTGGAGCGTGCGAGCGAGTGTGTGTGTGTGTGTGTGTGTGTGTGTGTGTGTGTGTGTGATAGCCGGGGACAGACAGATGAAAAACATGTATTTCAATTATTAAATAACAAAATGCGCCATTGATCATTTGAAATGCAGAAATCCGCTCACGATCTGTCAGTGAAAAAAATGAGTAAACTGTAGAACTTTCTCGAAAACACACACACACACACACACACACAGAAAAAAATACACGAAACAAATATCTTGCAGTATTCAGCTTTTCATTTGAAGTGATCCGCTGATTTATAATTGGACAGTAAAAATTTTAAATATATATATATATATATATATAATCATATGTTCGCTGGAAAAAAAGTTTGTTATAGGTACAGCAGAATCAACAGATATGTTTGGCAACTTGATATGGCTTGGGGTTTTTTTTGTTTTTTTTTTTGGGGGGGAGGGGGGGGGGGAAGGAGGGGGTGAGTTCTAAAATCAGCCAGGATAAATAGGGGTGGGGGTGAGGGTGGGGGGAGCAAGGGGGGGAGATAAATAGGGGTGGGGGTGGGGGTAGGGGGGAGCAAGGGGGGAGATAAATAGGGGTGGGGGTGAGGGTGGGGGGGAGATAAATAGGGGTGGGGGTGAGGGGGGAGCAAGGGGGGGAGATAAATAGGGGTGAGGGTGGGGGGGCACGGGAGCTTGGGTTATGACCGTTGTTTGAACTGGTATGAGGAGCAGCATGTGTGTGTCAGAGTTAACAGTGGTACTGGGACACTGCCGCTCAGTGTAAACGATATCAAACAGACCAGACTCATGTCCTGTGTGAAATAGCCAGAAATAGGTTCCCCGACTCTTGACAACCTGTCAGTGAAGCGTCCAGCAAAAAACTATCCAACCGCCAGCCTGCATTTTGATTGAGATCCCAGGGATTTTTCGCTGGCGCTTTGTGACTGCATGCCTTCTCGGCAAGAACACGACACAGTTCGTGGCCGTCACTATCCACGTCACTATATCACTGTTTAAACCACTGACTTAGAAGTAGATTTATTTACAAGTATGTGGTTGAAACTCGCAACGTAACGCGGGCAGAGGGGAGAACATATCCATGAAATGAAAAGACCCAGAGAAAGCTCGTAATTGGTGTGGGTGTGCGTGGAAATAACCCTTTCCCATCGCTTCAAAGTGATATTCACGAACACACGCTACAAGATCATTGTTTTAAGTGTCCTTGTTTTGTACACGTGGCGTGTGTGTGTGTACACAGTCCTGTGTGCATTGGCACACACACACACACACACACACACACACACACACACACACACACACACACACACACACACACACACTCACAGCAAGCGACACAAAAGCAAAGGGAAAGGGAAACGTGTTTTATGTTGGTCGATCTCCAGGTGGTTTCTGGAACTGTGTTAAGGGTTTTTGGCAAAGAAAGATCTGACGAGCTGAATCTGATTGAAGAGAAAACAGACAGTTGTGTACAGCAGGTGTTGACCCACTGAGTGTTACCTACAGCAGGGAGGTGAGGGACAGAGTGTGACCAGCTGTGATGTGCTGTGTTGACCCAGTGAGTGTTACCTACAGCAGGGAGGTGAGGGACAGAGTGTGACCAGCTGTGATGTGCTGTGTTGACCCAGTGAGTGTTACCTTCAGCAGGGAGGTGAGGGACAGAGTGTGACCAGCTGTGATGTGCTGTGTTGACCCACTGAGTGTTACCTACAGCAGGGAGGTGAGGGACAGAGTGTGACCAGCTGTGATGTGCTGTGTTGACCCAGTGAGTGTTACCTACAGCAGGGAGGTGAGGGACAGAGTGTGACCAGCTGTGATGTGCTGTGTTGACCCACTGAGTGTTACCTACAGCAGGGAGGTGAGAGACAGAGTGTGACCAGCTGTGATGTGCTGTGTTGACCCAGTGAGTGTTACCTACAGCAGGGAGGTGAGAGACAGAGTGTGACCAGCTGTGATGTGCTGTGTTGACCCAGTGAGTGTTACCTACAGCAGGGAGGTGAGGGACAGAGTGTGACCAGCTGTGATGTGCTGTGTTGACCCAGTGAGTGTTACCTTCAGCAGGGAGGTGAGAGACAGAGTGTGACCAGCTGTGATGTGCTGTGTTGACCCACTGAGTGTTACCTTCAGCAGGGAGGTGAGAGACAGAGTGTGACCAGCTGTGATGTGCTGTGTTGACCCAGTGAGTGTTACCTACAGCAGGGAGGTGAGGGACAGAGTGTGACCAGCGGGTGATGTGCTGTGTTGACCCAGTGAGTGTTACCTACAGCAGGGAGGTGAGAGACAGTGTGACCAGCTGTGATGTGCTGTGTTGACCCACTGAGTGTTACCTACAGCAGGGAGGTGAGGGACAGAGTGTGACCAGCTGTGATGTGCTGTGTTGACCCACTGAGTGTTACCTTCAGCAGGGAGGTGAGAGACAGTGTGACCAGCTGTGATGTGCTGTGTTGACCCAGTGAGTGTTACCTACAGCAGGGAGGTGAGGGACAGAGTGTGACCAGCTGTGATGTGCTGTGTTGACCCACTGAGTGTTACCTTCAGCAGGGAGGTGAGAGACAGAGTGTGACCAGCTGTGATGTGCTGTGTTGACCCAGTGAGTGTTACCTTCAGCAGGGAGGTGAGGGACAGAGTGTGACCAGCTGTGATGTGCTGTGTTGACCCACTGAGTGTTACCTTCAGCAGGGAGGTGAGAGACAGAGTGTGACCAGCGGGTCATGTGCTGTGTTGCAGGTATACGAAATGAAGGTCAAGGCCACAGGGGAGAGGAGGGCCGTGAAATACGTCAACGACAGCTGCAGACAGATCCGGAAGGAAGTCATTCTGTTGTATTACCTGAACGAGGGCGACGTCCACAGCTTCGTGGGTACGTCTCTGTCTCTCCTCTCTGCTCCTTTTGTTTCTCTGTCTCTGTCTCTGTCTGTCTGTCTCTCTGTCTTTGTCTCTCTCTCTCTCTCTCTCTCTCTCTCTCTCTTCCACCCTCTCTCTCCCTCTCTCGCTCACTCTGACTTTTTCTCGCCATCTGTCTGTCACTATCTGTCTCTCTGTGTCTGTCTCTGTCTGTCTGTGTCTGTCTCTCTCTCTCTCTCTGTTCTATCTATCTGTTAATGCCTGTATGTCTGTTTCCCTACTGTTTCTTTGTCTCTCTCCAACTGTCTCAGTCTCTCTCTCTCTCTCTCTCTTTCTCTCTCTCTCTGTCTCACTAGTTATATGATTAGCCTGGTACAGCTGTATACACTTGATGGTCACATTGTATGTTTATAGTCTATTGTATGTTGTTTCACTACTATGGTGTGCGTATGTGTATTGGCACATACACAAAGCTACGATTAATTTGGTTTTTTTAAATTCAGTTATGGAAATTATTTGCTTTATTTATTGTTTGTTTTCTTTCATCCAATACAATGACGCTGCAACTTAGAATTGACCCCCTTGACATAAGGGCTGTAGTTAGACCAATGTAAATAAAAAGCGTCTGAAGCGTCTCTCTCTCTCTCTCTCTCTCTCTCTCTCTGTCTCCATCTCTCTCTGTGTCTCCCTCTCTCGCTGGTTCTCTCAAGCTTTTTCTCGCAGTCTCTGTCTCTCTGTCTCTGTCTGTCTGTCTGTCTGTCTCTCTTGTGTACTGTTTACTGAAAACCTCCCTCACTCTGTCCCCCATTCAGGTTTGTGGTGTGCTGTGCGCTGTGTGTGTGTTTTTTCATTTCGTTCATTTTTTTCTCTCCTCCATTCAATCCGTGTCATTGTGGTGCTGGGCTCAGGTGGACGTCACAGAAGACGGGGAGGGGGGGGGGAGGAAGCGGAGTGGGGATTTGGGTTGGGGGGGGGGGGAGGCTGTGGATAATGATGATGATGTTTATGTCATTGACTGAAAGCATCCAGAAAAGTGATGCTCAAATGCAGGTAAAATACATGTTGCTTTGTTTCATGTGTGTGCAGTCAAGTTTCATGGACTGTGGAAGGACCAAGAGAAACACTATCTGGTCTTTGACAGGATGGAATGCAACCTGCACAAGTGGGTGAGGGATCTGCACCCCCGGGGATTGAACCTCAGCGCCTTCAGGGTGCTGGCTGCCCGCATGCTGGGGGCCTTTGAGTACCTCGGCGAGAAAGGGGTTCTCCACGGGGACGTGAAGCCCAACAACTTTCTCTTGGCTTCCGTGGAGGACCCGGGCAGCCTCAGGGTTTGTGACTTTGGACTGTCGGAGAAAGTCCCCAGCATGAATGACCCCATGGTCAGTCAGTCCTGTCTGTCTGGTCTGGTCTGTCTTGTTGGGCATTGTGTTGCGTTGCGTTGCGTTGTGTTGTGTTGCGTTGCGTTGTGTTGTGTGGTGTTGAATTGTGTTCTGTTGTGTTGTGTTGCGTTGTGTTGAATTGTGTTCTGTTGTGTTGTGTTGTATTGCGTTGTGTTGTGTTGTGTTGTATTGCGTTGTATTACTCTTTTTTGTCAACATATTTCTACCGAATTTTGCCAGGAACAAACCTTTCGTTGCCGTGGGTTCTTTTACGTGCGCTAAGTGCATGCTGCACACGGGACCTCGGTTTATCATCTCATACGAATGGCTAGCGTCCAGACCACCACTCAAGTTCTAGTGCAAGGGGAGAAAATATCGGCGGCTGAGCCGTGATTCGAACCAGTGCACTCAGATTCTCTCGCTTCTTAGGCGGACGCGTTACCTCTAGGCCATCACAGCACGTCATGTTGCTGCATACAAGAGTGTGTGCACGTGTGTGTGTGTTTCATGTCCAGATGTACAGCCATACAACATTGTGTGTGTGTGTTTCATGTCCAGATGTACAGCCATACAACATTGTGTGTGTGTGTTTCATGTCCAGATGTACAGCCATACAACATTGTGTGTGTGTTTCATTTCCAGATGTACAGCCATACAACACTGTGCGTGTGTTTGATTTCCAGATGTACAGCCATACAACATTGTGTGTGTGTGTTTCATTTCCAGATGTACAGCCATACAACATTGTGTGTGTGTTTCATTTCCAGATGTACAGCCATACAACATTGTGCGTGTGTTTCATTTCCAGATGTACAGCCATGCAACATTGTGTGTGTGTGTTCCATTTCCAGATGTACAGCCATACAACATTGTGTGTGTGTGTTTCATTTCCAGATGTACAGCCATACAACATTGTGTGTGTGTGTTTCATTTCCAGATGTACAGCCATACAACATTGTGTGTGTGTGTTTCATTTCCAGATGTACAGCCATACAACATTGTGTGTGTGTGTGTTTCATTTCCAGATGTACAGCCATACAACATTGTGTGTGTGTGTTTCATGTCCAGATGTACAGCCATACAACATTGTGTGTGTGTTTCATGTCCAGATGTACAGCCATACAACATTGTGTGTGTGTTTCATGTCCAGATGTACAGCCATACAACACTGTGTGTGTGTTTCATTTCCAGATATACAGCCAGTCAATGGGAGTACCCAGTTACCGGGCACCAGAAACCATGCTGGAGTGCCCCACCCGCTACGCTATGGCCGGAGACGTGTGGGGTGTGGGCTGTGTGCTGCTGTTCGCTTTGCTGGGCCGTCACTTCTTCACCACTAAGGCCACTGGCAGCCGTGACGCAATGGTACTTTGACCTGTCGTGTGGCCTGCTGGCTTGGGGTGGAGGGTGTGGCTGTCCTTGTCCATCTTGTCTACCTGTCTTGTCTACCTGTCTTGCCTACCTGTCTTGTCTACCTGTCTTGTCTACCTCCTGTCTGTCTGATTACTTGTCTGTGTGTCTGTCTGAAAGTATGTGTGAATATCCAATGTCTTCTGTCTCTCTCCATCTGTTCGTGTGTCTGTCGGTCAGTCTTTTGGACTTAAAGAAGTGGGGGGAATGGTACTCTTGTTAATTTTGTCTGTGTGAGTCTGTGTCCGTGTGTCTTGTCTCTCTGCAAGTGTACTTGTTTTACTAAAGAGGATTTCTTATATAGATATATCTTTAAAACACCTGTTGCCGAGGACAGCCCTGTTATCACTGTGGATTGTTTAACGTGCAGAGAGTAATCATGGACCCGGGACCTCGGTTTACTGACTTCATTTGAATGACTAGCATCCAGACCACCACAAAGGCTGGAGGAAGTGGGGGTGGGGTAGGGGAGGGGAGGGTATGGGGGTGGGGGAGGAAGTAAATAAAGTCCCAGTCTGTACACGGGAGGTACCCGAACCCCTTGCAAGCACTCTGACTTCCTGGTCTGGAAGCCTGGGGCACTAGGCCACGATAACTACTGACGATGATGATGACGACGATGATGACGACGATGATGATGACGACGATGATGACGATGACTGTGTTGCAGAAGGGTATTGCACTAGGCCACGATAACTACTGACGATGACGATGATGATGACGATGACGACGATGACGCTGTGTTGCAGAAGGGTATTGCACTAGGCCACGATAACTACTGACGATGACGATGATGATGATGATGACGATGATGACTGTGTTGCAGAAGAACATTATTCACCAGGTATGCAGCACACTGGGCAAGCCACCTGGTCACATGCTGGACACGGCAGGGGATTTTGAGATGCTGTCCACAGTGATCCATGCAGACGGCCTGCCAAAGGTGAGGACACACACACACACACACACACACACACAGAGGTCTGTCCATCACACACGTGCACACACACTATCTGTCATATGTTCACACATGCAAGCAAACACATATATATGCACACACACACACACAGGTCCGCCCATCACACACATACAGACATGCACATACATAATACACAAACACACACGCACAGCCCATCACATTTTTAAACTACAGTCAATGTTTTCAAACCTATATGCAGACTGTGCTGTATTATATGTGAAGTGTCGAGTGAAGAACGTGTTGCACGTGTTGCAGAGCAACTCCAAACCGTTGCTCTACTTTCTCATGGGTGAACTCAACAAGAAAGGGTACAGCCGTCTGGAGGTCACGGGAGTTTACGACCTCATCAGGCGACTGCTCACTGTGGACCCTGACGTTCGGATCCGGCCTTCAACAGCATTGACTCACAAATTTTTAAAGGATATCCGATGAGATGACAATATGATATGAGACGAACTATGCTGTAGAGGCAGGAGACTTCGTATTGTGTTGTTTGCTCATTGTTGCACTTGCAATAATAGAGTGGAAAATTTGAAACAAGCTGAATGTGTTGAATGAAGGGGCATTTTTCATATCAGGAATTGATTGCTATGATGTTTTTTCTTCGAGAATATGTATATATTGTATGCTATCATTTAAAGCTGGCAATGTGTATATATTGATTGCTGTTGTTCCAAAACTGGTCCATCTCAGAATATATATTTTTACATGTTTTCAGTACTTTGTGTTTGTCATTTTGATACCAGAGAGAGAGAGAGAGAGTTGTCCCCCTTCACCCCCCGCCGTTGACCCTAGTGCCCCCTACTACAATTTCTCAACAAGAAAGACAACCATGCATGTATACCTGTAACGATGTTCAAACTCCACGAGCGCTTCGCTCTTACCTCCTCTCCACACACACACACACACACACACACACACTACCACCACCACAACAACACCACCACCATCACCCACCAGCACAAGACATCTTCACTCATAACAACGTACCAGCAATAGTAACAGTGACAAAAACAGCATTGACTACACCGACAGTGAAAGCGACGTTGACAGTCCAGACACAGTGATAGAAACGATGACAATGATGACGCTGTGTTGCAGGATATTGCACTGGGCCACAGTAACTACTGACGATGACGATGATGACTGTTGCAAATATTGCACTGGGCCACGATAATTACTGAAGATGATGACTGTGTTGCAGAAGAACATTATTCACCAGGTGTGCGGCACACTGGGCAAGCCACCTGGTCACATGCTGTCCACAGTCATCCATGCAGAGGGCCTGCCAAAGGTGAGGACACACACACGCACTTAGACATATACATAATATACAAAACACACACTGCCCATCACACTTTTAATCCACATATTTCAAACCAATGTGCAGACTGATGTGCTGTATTATACGTGAAGTGTGAAGTGAAATACGTGTTGTCATGTTGCAGACCAACTCCAAACCACTGCTATATTTCCTGATGGGCGAACTCCGCAACAGGAAAGGATATAGTCGCCTGGAGGTCACAGGAATCTACAACTTCATCAAGAGACTCCTGACCATGGACCCAGACGTTAGGATCAGACCTTCAGCAGCACTGACACACACATTTTTGCAAGATGTCTCAAAACACATAAAATGACAATGTTAGATAACCAAGTATACTGTAGAGCTAACAGACTTATTGTGCATTGTTTCAGTGGTGTACCTGGAAAATCTAAAAGAAGATGAATGTGTTGAATGAAGCAGCGTTTTCCATATCATGAATTGATTGCTATGATGTTTTTTCTTCGAGAATATGTATATATTGTATGCTATCATTTAAAGTTGGCAATGTGTATATGTTGATTGCTGTTGTTCCAAAACTAGTCCATCTCAGAGTATATATTTTTACATGTTTTCAGAACTTTGTGTTTGTCATTTTGATACCAGAGAGAAAGAGAGAGAGAGAGAGTTGTCCCCCTTCACCCCCCGCCGTCGACCCTAGTGCCCCCTACTACAATTTCTCAACAAGAAAGACAACCATGCATGTATACCTGTAACGATGTTCAAACTCCACGAGCGCTTTGCTCGTACCTCCTCTCTCCACACACACACACACACACACACACAGGCACACACACACCACACACACACACACACACACACAGGCACACACACACCACACACACACACAGGCACACACACACCACACACACACACACACGCCGCCACCACCACCACCATCACCCACCACCAGCACAAGACATCTTCACTCATAACAACGTACCAGCAATAATAACCGTGACAAAAGCAGCATTGACAACACCGACAGTGAAAGCGACGTTGACAGTCCTAGACACAGTGATAGAAACGATGAACAGCCTGCACCGTGTACAGTCATCTCACACCAGTCAGTGTTGAAAGCTGTGGATTAAAAGTGGCTTGGAAAATCATATGGATTCTACAAATTCTACAAAGTGATAAGAAACTCTAGGGAGAGCTGGACAGTACAAGGTCTTCAGAGAAGCCCCCCTCAGTCAAGTGTTTCGGCCCTTAACTCCTTACACTCTAAGGGGGCCGGGCCGCACCCAGGTCATGACTCCATGACTGCACAATCAATGACCGAATCTTTTTTTTAATTGATGCTTGGAAGACACTGTCATCCACCATGGAAGTAATGGTGGCTTGGATTGTCTCCTCCATGTGGCACCAAGAGTTCACTGTCTGTTCCAGCTGAAGAACTCTTCTGTTGAGTGCAGGCAGCGGGCTGGAGGCAGGTCGGGCTTTCTGTCCATGATACAGAGATCGTCGACACTGATTTCTGGTCCTCTTGCTGATGGGGGTGGTCTTTTTGCTGGTGGGTGATGTGTTACTGTCACCACAAGTCCTGGCCGCAACAGGCGGAGTGGGGGGAGGGGGGGGGGGATAACCACATTGTCCGGTCCCTGTTCACTAGACTGCAGTAAATCAGAATGTGGGGGTGAAGAACCAGAATCTGTTCGAACAGTCACGTTGGAAACTGTCACAGGACTCCAGTCTGTCTCAGGGGGTATTAACATTGGGGACGTTGAGAGAGAGGTGATAAAAGTTATTGGAATGTTTATAAGTGATTTAGTCAGTTTTTCAACATCTTTTCCATGCATAAAGTAGTAAATAATTCTTTTTAACACCTCACAGTCTTCAGTGTCCCAGTCTGGACAATTGATTCCTTGACACAGCAAGCTTCCTCCAGACTGCTGTGTGAAATACAGAGTTATAGTTTCACATTTTGTGTCTTTGTAACAGATGCGGAGAACAGATTTGGCGACTTGATTAATGTGAATTTTTTCTAAGGATAGAAGATGGAGACAAAATAAAACCATCACAATCATAGTCATCAAACTGGAAAGATATTTCTTCTTCCTTAATGGCTGAGTAGCGAAAGCAAAGACAGTTTCGCCACAATGCTAGTTCTTCGTTATCACAAACAAAACGTTTTGGAATATTATCACGAGTTGGCTTCAGTTTTTGACTCACTTGTGTAAACAAAGTGAGTCTGTGTTTTAACCCGGTGTTCGGTTGTGTGTGTGTGTGTGTGTGTGTGTGTGTGTGTGTGTGTGTCCGTGGTAAACTTTAACATTGACATTTTCTCTGGAAATACTTTGTCAGTCGACACCAAATTAGGCATAAAAATAGGAAAAATTCAGTTCCTTTTAGTCATCTTGTTTAAAACAATATTGCACCTCTGGGATGGGCACAAAAAAATAAATAATGAAGCCTAATTATATGCAAACTGCATTTACTGTTATATTTATATTTTTTGTATTCTCTAAACTTGGCACTTTGATCTGATATTCGACCCAAGAACAAGAGCAGTCATACTTATCATTTTTTGTTCAAACAGGAACTTCTTTTGCTAAGCATGGAGGTTTTATTTATTTTGCAAACGTTTTGGTGCAGATAGTAAAAAAGGGAAATTACTCTAATTAATACTAGGGGACTTAATTTGCTTTAAACTGATCTTTCTCATCTTAAACATTACCTTTTGAAACAAGAGAGGCAAGGCCTTCAAGACTCACTTGTGATGCACTTTTTTTTTATATAAAAAAATCCAAGCTTTTTATGTATTGAGTATAATTTCAAAATGTAATGTTTAAGATGAGAAAGATCAGTTTAAAGCAAACTAAGTCCCCCAGCAGAGTAATTTCCCTTGTTTTACTGTCTGCACCAAAACGTTTGCAATAAACAAAACTTCCATGCTTAGCAAAAGAAGTTCCTGTTTGAACAAAAAATGATAATAATGAGAGATCTTTTGTTGGGTCGAATATCAGATCAAAGTGCCAAGTTTAGAGAATATAAAAAATATAAATATAACAGTAAATGCATTATACTCAATACATAAAAAGCTTGGATTTGTTTTTAAGTGTATCACAAGTGAATCTTGCCTCTCTTGTTTACCTGTAGTTTTCTGATCAACAGACATGTCTTCAGCCATAACAGAACAGTTAAAACAGAATTACGCAACACGCACTACTCACATGGCAGTTTGTCATAGTGTCAAGAGAGTGGGAGAGAGAGATACGGATAATTTATTCATGTATAGGCCATTGCCCTTCATGAAGGGGTACATACACATGATCATGTAAGAAAAACAACAAGAAATAAGCGGTCATATCATCAAGAACAAACTTCAGTATTCTAAGACATCAGAGTTGATCGCAGTCTGAATGCTTTAAACAAACAAATTGCGAATAGTCTGTTCATGCCGAGAAGCCATGAGTAATGCTAATCTATGCTGACTGGGAAATTTACAGAATTTGGACAAAGAGAGAGAGACAGAGACGGAGAGAGAGAGAGAAAGGGAGAGTGTGTGTGACGTGTGTTAGTAGTAGATCGTATTGTCAGTTGAGAATCAGTAAAGACGTAGAAGCATACGGTCTGTCCTGAGTGTCGACTTTCGAAAGACAGAGTCACACACACACACACAGGGAGAGAGAGAGAGAGAGAGAGATACACAGACACGACACACACACACACAGGGAGAGGCAACAGACCGCCAAGTACGTTCAACACTGGGGGCGTCACTTCGGGTCACTGTGTCAGTGGGGTGTTGGAGGTGGGGGTGTGGGGAGGAGGGGGTGAGGGGGGAGGGGAAGGAGGGTTTGGCGAAGGGTAGGTCGGGAGGGTCGGGGTCGAGACGGAGTCGGGGAAGGGTATGGGTGGGGGGTGGGGGGAGACGGTTGACTTCTTTACCTTGTCCTCTTACTCCTTCTCCTCCTCTTACTCCTCCCCTTCCTCCTCCTCCTTCTTCTTCTTCGTCGTCTTCTTATTATTATTCTCCTCCTCCTTCTTTTTCTTCTTCTTCTTCTCTTCCTCCTCCTTCTTCTTCTTCTTCTCCTCCTCCTCCTTCTCCTCCTCCTTCTTCTTCTTCTCCCCCTCCTCCTCCTCCTCCTCCTTCTTCTTCTTCTTCTTCTTCTTCTCTTCCTCCTCCTTCTTCTTCTTCATCTCCTCCTCCTCCTCATTCTTCTTCTTCTTCTTCTTCTCCTCCTCCTCCTTCTTCTTCTTCTCTCCCTCCTCCTCCTCCTCCTGTTCCTCCTCCTCCTTCTTCTCACCCTCCTCCTCCTCCTTCTTCTTCTCTTCCTTCTTCTTCTCCTCCTCCTCCTCCTTCTTCTTCTCTTCCTTCTTCTTCTTCTTCTCCTCCTCCTTCTTCTCCTCCTCCTCCTCCTTCTTCTTCTTCTTCTTCCTTCTTCTTCCTCTTCTTCTTCTCCTCCTCCTCCTTCTTCTCTTCCTCCTCCTCCTCCTTCTTCTTCTCTTTCCTCTCTGTGACCTCACGTCTCTTGTCTTTTCTGTACGTTTTGCTACACCTGTTCCACGTCTTGCACTGACTCTCCCGCCTCTCCCTCCTCTTAGGGGGGAGAGTAGAGTAGGACAGGGGGGAGAGTAGAGTAGGACAGGGGGAGAGTTACTTTGGGAGAGTAGAGTAGGACAGGGGGAGGGTTACTTAGGGGGGAGTAGAGTAGGACAGGGGGGCGGGGGGCCCGGGGTGGGGCCGGGGGGGGGGGTTACTGGCGGGAAATGAGAGTGGGACAGTTGTCCTATGGGGGGAGGGGATAAAGAAAGATAGAAGACAGAAAAAACTTCTTTTTTTTTTTCAATTGTCATAGACTTCTTTGTTTATTACGCACAGTTTAGCTGTATTTAAAGAAAGAAAGAAAGAAAAGAAAATGGAAAAAAAAAAACCGGCTCTAACGTTTGCTCCGTGAAAGTAGGTGTGGTTGTAGTTTGTATTATTCAGTTAAGAAAACAATAAAAGAAAGAATGAAAGGGGTGAGGGGGAGGGGGGAGGAAGAAAAAACAAGGGGAAAAAACCCCTACCCAGAGAGCGCTGAAAACTGCTGACAGTTGACTCAACTGAGTCAACAACTGTAGTGATCTATCAAACTCAAGGGGTTTTGCTCAACGTGGGGGGTGGGGTAGGGTGGGGTGGGGTGGTGGTTATCGGTCCTGTATGAAGCCAGGGGGGTGGGGAAGGAGGGGGGTGGGGCCGCGGGGTGGGGGTGGGGGTGGGTGGGGTGATACCGGTCCTGTGTGGATTGTCAGCGGTAAACAACACGTGATAATGAACAGTAACTGTGTCAGTGAAGTGATCCACTCCAGCACACACACACACACACACACACACACACACACACACACACACACACACACACAGTCACACACACACACACACACACACACACACACACACACACACACACACACACACACACACACAGTCACACACAC